>NC_090448.1:689901251-690208585 GCF_031143425.1 Pleurodeles waltl | reverse complement strand
AACAAAGGACTTCCTCTGAGAGAGGGTGTTACACCCTCTCCCTTTGGGAATAGGAGTCAGGGCTGGGGAGGAGTAGCCTCCCCCAGCCTCTGGAAATGCTTTGATGGGCACAGATGGTGCCCATCTCTGCATAAGCCAGTCTACACTGGTTCAGGGATCCCCCATCCCTGCTCTGGCGCGAAACTGGACAAAGGAAAGGGGAGTGACCACTCCCCTGACCTGCACCTCCCAGGGGAGGTGCCCAAAGCTCCTCCAGCGTGCCCCAGACCTCTGCCATCTTGGATTCAGAGGTGTGCTGGCACACTGGACTGCTCTGAGTGGCCAGGGCCAGCAGGTGACGTCAGAGACTCCTTCTGATAGGCTCTTACCTTTCTTACTAGCCTATCCTCCTTCCTACGTAGCCAAACCTCCTTTTCTGGCTATTTAGGATCTCTGCTTTGGGGAATTCTTCAGATACCGAACGCAAGAGCTCACCATAGTTCCTCTGCATCTCCCTCTTCACCTTCTTTCAAAGGATCGACCGCTGACTGCTCAGGACACCTGCAAAACCGCAACAAAGTAGCAAAGACGACTACTGCAACCTTGTATCGCTTCATCCTGCCGGCTTTCTCGCCTGTATCCTGGTGGTGCATGCTCTGGGGGTAGCCTGCCTCCTTCTTGCACCAGGAGCTCTGAAGAAATCTCCAGTGGGTCGACGGAATCTTCCCCCTGCAACCTCAGGCAACAAAAGACTGCATCACCGGTCCTCTGGGTCCCCTCTCAGCACGACGAGCGTGGTCCCTGGAACTCAGCAACTCTGTCAAAGTGACTCCCACAGTCCAGTGACTCTTCAGTCCAAGTTTGGTGGAGGTAAGTCCTTGCATCCCCATGCTAGACTGCATTGCTGGGTACTGCGTGATTTGCAGCTGCTCTGGCTCCTGTGCACTCTTCCAGGATTTCCTTTGTGCACATCCAAGCCTGGGTCCCCGCCACTCTAACCTGCAGTGCACAACTTTCTGAGTTGTCCTCCGGCATCGTGGGACTCCCATTTCTGACTTCGGGTGGACTCCTTTTCACTCCTCTTCTAAGTGCGTGATCTGCTACTTCTGCGGGTGCTGCCTGCTTCTGTGAGGGCTCCCTTAGTTGCTGGGCGCCCCCTCTGTCTCCTCATCCAAGTGGCAACATCCTGGTCCCTCCTCGGCCACAGCAGCATCCAAAAACCCTAACCGCAACCCTTGCAGCTAGCAAGGCTTGTTTGCGTTCTTTCTGCGTGGGAACATCTCTGCAAGCTTTTTCACGATGTGGGACATCCATCCTCCAAAGGCTAAGTTCCTAATCCTCTTCGTTCTTGCAGAACACAAAGCTTCTTCCATCCTTTGGCAGCTTCCTTGCACCCTCAGCTGGCATTTCCTGGGCATCTGCCCAATCTCGACACTGTCGCGACTCTTGGACTTGGTCCCCTTGTCTTACAGGTACTCAGGTCCGGAAATCCACTGTTGTTGCATTGCTGGTGTTGGTTTTCCTTGCAGAATCCCCCTATCACGACTTCTGTGCTCTTGGGGGTTGTAGGTGCACTTTACACCTACCTTACAGGGTCTTGGGGTGGGCTATTTTTCTAACCCTCACTGTTTTCTTACAGTCCCAGCGACCCTCTACAAGCTCACATAGGTTTGGGGTCCATTTGTGGTTCGCATTCCACTTTTGGAGTATATGGTTTGTGTTGCCCCTATACCTATGTGCTCCTATTGCAATCTACTGTAATTTTACATTGCTTGCATTACTTCCTTTTGCTATTACTGCATATTTTTGGTACATATATCTTGTGTATATTTGGCATCCTCATACTGAGGGTACTCACTGAGATACTTTTGGCATATTGTCATAAAAATAAAGTACCTTTATTGTTAGTATATCTGTGTATTGTGTTTTCTTATGATATTGTGCATATGACACCAGTGGTATAGTAGGAGCTTTGCATGTCTCCTAGTTCAGCGTAAGCTGCTCTGCTATAGCTACCGTCTATCAGCCTAAGCTGCTAGAAACACCTCTTGTACACTAATAAGGGATAACTGGACCTGGCACAAGGTGTAAGTACCTCGGGTACCCACTACAAGCCAGGCCAGCCTCCTATAGCCGCAAAGCCAAGTTGTGAAACATACAGCAGGCCACGATGATCTGGCACACCTTCTTTGGTGAGTAGAATAGGGAACCACCTGTCATATGGAGGCACCTGAACCTGGCCCTCAGGAGGCCGAAGGTCCGCTCTATAATCCTCCTAGTTCACCAATGGGCCTCATTGTAGCATTCCTCTGCCCTTGTCCTGGGATTCCTCACTGGGGTCAGTAGCCATGACAGGTTGGGGTAACCAGAGTCACCTGCAAATGGCGAGGGACAACTGTTAGACACACACTAACTCATAGGGACGTCCACAGACCCAGACAACTATTCCCACTGATTTGGGTCCAGGTGCTCACCTAATATCCACGCCCGGTGCCTCTGTAGTTGCCCCATCACATAAGGGATGCTGCTATACCGCAGGATGTAACCGTCATGTACTGAGCCAGGGAATTTGGCATTCATATGAGAGATGTACTGGTCTGCCAAACACACCATCTGCACATTCATCGAATGCTAACTCTTCCGATTTCTGTACAGCTGTTAACTCCTGCGGGGGGTACCAAGGCCACATGTGTCCCATCAATGGCACCTATGATGTTGGGGATATGTCCCAGGGCATAAAAGTCACCTTTCACTGTAGGCAATTCCTCCACCTGAGGGAAAACGATGTAGGTCCGAGTGTGTTTCAGCAGGGCAGACAACACTCTGGACAACACGTTTGAGAACATAGGCTGGGACATCCCTGATGCTATGGCCACTGTTGTTTGAAAAGACCCACTTGCTAGGAAATGGAGTACTGACAGCACCTGCACTAGAGGAGGGATTCCTGTGGGATGGCGGATAGCTGACATCAGGTCTGGTTCCAACTGGGCACACAGTTCCTGGATTGTGGCACGATCAAGCCTGTAGGTGATGATCACAAGTCTTTCCTCCATTGTCGATAGGTCCACCAGCGGTCTGTACACCGGAGGATGCTGCCATCTCCTCACATGCCCCGGTGGACGGTTCCTATGGAGGAGAACAGCGAGCACAGAGTCAACCAAATCAGAGTTACGGAAACACAGCTTACTCTGAACACATTCATAAATTGAAATTTGCCTATATGAGTGGTAAGGCAAGGACTAGGTATGTGTGACGCAGTCAAAAATAAAGCCATGTGGGCCCCTGAAATGGCGGCTGCCTGACCTGTAAGGTGGGACAGGGGGATATGAGGTAACTGCGGTGGCGTTGTACACAGTCGCAGTAGGCGGTCGAAGACCGTGGCGCAATCCTGCATTGGTTAACATTGGACCCTATGGGTCCCAGGAGCCAATGACGATATACGCTGGCGGTGACGGTACGCACACGCCGCCCCAGACGTGACCGCCATTTTCTCTCTGTTCAATCACTCGATACCTGATCTTCGACAGGAGAGGACCTACACTACAAGTGCTGCTGTGACCTCAGTCTGGAAGAGACAATGGCTCATGTGTCTAGGGAAAGGGCCCCTGCTTTCAGCACGGAGGAGTTGGAGAAACTAGTGGATGTGGTCCTCCCCCAGTACACGCAACTCTACGGTCCTCCAGACAAACAGGTAAGTACACTGTGAGCATGCTGTATGGGCAATGCCTGTGTGGAGTGATGTGGATGAAAGATAGGGGGGAGTGAAAATGAGGCGTGCATGAAACGACAGTGAGTGGATGTGCGTCATGGCAAGGGTAGGGATGCGGGCCAATGACTGTGACGGTGCAGTTGGTAATTACTACTCTTTTTCACCTGTACAATTCCTGTAGATCAGCGCCCACCAGAAGAAGGACATCTGGTGTGCCATCGCCAAGGAAGTCCGGACCCTGGAGGTCTACCACAGATGGAGCACCCATTGCCAGAAAAGATGGGAGGACATTTGCCGCTGGAGCAAGAGGACGGTGGAGGCCCAGCTGGGGATGGCCTCCCAATGTGGGAGGGGTGCCCGTCGCACCATGACCCCCCTGATGTTCATGATCCTGGCGGTGGCGTCCCCGGAGTTGGATGGGCGCTTGAGGGCATCACAGCAGCCACAAGGGGGTGAGTACACTCTCATTCTGCTGATTCAGCACGCATTGGAGGTGTCTGAGTGGGGGAGGTGGGCTGTGGGTTCCCTTAGGCCAGGGTGAGTTTGGTAGTTAAGTTCCCTTCTTCAGCCAGGCCCTGTGGCACCCCACCCCACCCCACCTGTGTACAGTGCCAACTACACCTAGTCAGGCTCCTGTGACATCCATGTGTGCAGAAATCGGCTATAGCCTTGTAAGCCATGTCCCAGGGATTGAATAGTGGCCCCCAAGTGCGCGGCGTAGTGCAGGGGGCTTCTGTGTCTGTCGTGTCCGGCAACAGTAGCGGTATTGCATGCACTGAACATGTGCTTCTTTTGTCTCCCCCCCCTTTTTGTGGTCTCCCTGTTCTTGTGTGCATTAGCACCATCAGGCGGAGGAGCAGTGGCACCGGAGCAGGAGGGAGCTGCATCCCACATGGCCCTGGAGGGCGGGACTACGGGCTCCGAATCCACCAGTGGGACGGAGGGCGAGGGGAGCTCCATGGCGGGGACAGGAGCTGACACCAGCGAAACGGACTCCTCCTCTGATGGGAGTTCCCTTGCGGTGGCGGCCCCATCTGTGCCCCCCGCATCTACAGGTACAGCCGCTCTCCCCCCTACCAGCACCGTCCTCCCAGCAGCCCCTCAGCTTTTGCCCCGTGCCTGCTCACCCAGGAGGGTGGGCATCACCTTCGCCCTAGGCACCTCAGTCCCTGCCCCAGTCACCCCTGCTGCCCTCAGTGAGGAGGCCATTGACCTCCTCAGGTCCCTCACTTTTGGGCAGTCTACCATTTTGAATGCCATCCAGGGTGTAGAGAGGCAGTTGCAACAAACCAATGCATTCATGGAAGGCATTCTCTCTGGTCAGGCAGCCCTTCAGCGAGCTTTTCAGACTCTGGCCTCAGCACTGATGGCAGCCATTGTCCCTGTCTCTAGCCTCCCCCCTCCAACTTCCTCCACCCAGACCCACACCCCTGAACCTCAGCCTATCCCAAACACACCATCAGACCAGCATGCACACACCTCAACACACAAGGGAAGCTCTGGAAAACATAAGCACCACACATCCCACAGGTACTCACGCAAGCATCGCACACATGCAGACACACCAACATCCACTGCCTCCACTGTGTCCCCCTCCTCCTCGTCTCCCTCCTCCATCCCTGTCTCGTCTCCACTCACACCTGCATGCACTACATCCTCAGCCACTACGTCCATCACAAGCACACACACCACCACACCCCGCTCACGTGCAATCACCACCCCCACTACCATTCATACATCCCCTGTGTCCTCTCCCAGTATGTCTGTGAGGCCACCTCCCAAGGTACACAAACGCAGCCACACACCCACCCAACAGCCATCCACCTCAGGACAATCTCCAGCCCATGCACCTTCACCCAAAGTCACCAAATGAACACCTACAACCACTACCTCTTCCTCCACTCCCAAACCCCCTCCAGCTACCCATCCCAGTGTGTCCAAAAAACTTTTCCTGTCCAACCTTGACCTCTTTCCCTCACCTCCCTCACCCCTTCAGTCTCCTAGGGCCCGACTCTCCAGGTCCCAACCTAGCACCTTAGCCACAACCTCAGCGGGACCAGTGGTGCCAGTAGTCACCGGATTATGGAGTGCACCAGGCAGCAGGGCAGCCAGTGTGGCAAGGAGCCAGAGCAAGGACAGTCCCCCACCTGTCAAGCATCAAAAGTTGGCCAGTGCCCGGCGAGAGAGGGGAAAGAAATCAGCCACCAAAGCCACTCCCAGGGGTCCAGTCGGGAGTGTGGAGACAGCTGCAACACCATCCAAGGTGGGGAAGGGACACAGTAAAACCGGCAAGTCTGGGAAGATCAGCACGGCGGAGAAGACCACCAGCAGCCCCGCTGCCCAGAAGGCAACCGCCAGCAGCAGCCACACTGCCCAGGAGAAGACCACCAGCATCCCCGCTGCCACAGACAGGACCGTCAGCAGCAGCCCCACTGCCCAGGAGAAGGCCGCCAGCAGCCCCGCTGCCACAGACAGGACCGCCAGCAGCAGCCCTGCTGCCCAGGAGAAGACAGCCAGCAGCCCCGCTACCACAGACAGGACCGCCAGCAGCAGCCCCGCTGCCCAGGAGAAGACCGCCAGCAGCCCTTCTGCCACAGACAGGACCGCCAGCAGCAGCCCCACTGACCAGGAGGCAACCGCCAGCAGCAGCCACACTGCCCACGAGAAGACAGCCAGCAGCCCCGCTGCCACAGACAGGACCTCCAGCAGCAGCCCCGCTACCCAGGAGAAGACCGCCAGCAGCCCTGCTGCCACAGACAGGACCGCCAGCAGCAGCCCGCTACCCAGGAGGCAACCACCAGCAGCAGCCACACTGCCCAGGAGAAGACCGCCAGCAGCCCCGCTGCCACAGACAGGACCGCCAGCAGCAGCCCCGCTGCCCAGGAGGCAACCGCCAGCAGCAGCCACACTGCCCAGGAGAAGACCACCAGCATCCCCGCTGCCACAGACAGGACCGTCAGCAGCAGCCCCACTGCCCAGGAGAAGGCCACCAGCAGCCCCGCTGCCACAGACAGGACCGCCAGCAGCAGCCCCGCTGCCCAGGAGAAGACAGCCAGCATCCCCGCTACCACAGACAGGACCGCCAGCAGCCCTGCTGCCACAGACAGGACCGCCAGCAGCAGCCCGCTACCCAGGAGGCGACCACCAGCAGCAGCCCCGCTGCCCAGGAGAAGACCGCCAGCAGCCCTTCTGCCACAGACAGGACCACCAGCAGCAGCCCCACTGACCAGGAGGCAACCGCCAGCAGCAGCCACACTGCCCAGGAGAAGACAGCCAGCAGCCCCGCTGCCACAGACAGGACCGCCAGCAGTAGTCCCGCTGCCCAGGAGGCGACCGCCAGCAGCCCCGCAGGCCAGGAAAAGACCGCCACCAGCTGAACCGCTGCCAAGGACACCGCCGCCACTAGCACTGCTGAACAGGACACCGCCGCCACCAGCACCGAACAGGACAAGACCGCCACCAGCTGAACAGCTGCCAAGGACACCGCGGCCACAAGCAGCACTGCCAAGGACACCGCCGCCACCAGCACCGCTGAACAGGACAAGACCGCCACAAGCACCGCTGAACAGGACACCGCCGCCAACAGCACCACTGAACAGGACAAGACCGCCACCAGCTGAACCGCTGCCAAGGACACTGCCACCACAAGTACCGCTGCCAAGGACACCGCCGCCACCAGCACCGCTGAACAGGACAAGACTGCCACAAGCACTGCTGAACAGGACACCGCCGCCACCAGCACCGCAGGACAATGAGCTCCAAAAGCTCTGACGCTAGTGAGACCGCCACGAGCAGGATGAAGCGCTCTGGGCACAAAAGCCCCTCCAGAACCAGTGGAGTAAGGCATCCACTACCTCTGTCCTTGGCAGGATGAAGCACTCTGGGCACCAAGCCCCCTCCAGAAACAGTGGAGAAAGGCATCCACTACCTCAGTCCTTGGCAGGATGAAGCACTCTGGGCACAAAGCCCCCTCCAGAACCAGTGGAGATTTACATCCACTACCTCTGTCCTTGGCAGGATGAAGCACTCTGGGCACAAAGCCCCCTCCAGAACCAATGGAGAATGTTATCGACTTGAGAGACTGTGGCTTTGCACTCCCCAGGATTGAACAGTGGGCAAACCACCCACTTGTGAGACTTGAGAGACTGTGACTTCACACTCCCCAGGACTGAACAGAGGGCAAACCACCCAATGGATAGACTTGAGAGACTGTGGCTTTGCACTCCCCAGGATTGAACAGTGGGCAAACCGCCCACTTGCGAGACTTGAGAGACTGTGGCTTTGCACTCCCCAGGATTGAACAGAGGGCAAACCACCCACTGGAAAGACTTGAGAGACTGTGGCTTTGCACTCCCCAGGATTGAACAGTGGGCAAACCACCCACTTGTAGAGACTTGAGAGACTGTGGCTTTGCACTCCCCAGGATTGAACAGTGGGCAAACCACCCACAGTAGAGACTTGAAAGACTGTGGCTTTGCACTACCCAGGATTGAACAGTGGGCAAACCACCCACTGTAGAGACTTGACAGACTGTGGCTTTGCACTACCCAGGATTGACCAGTGGGCAAACCACCCACTATAGGAACTTGAGAGACTGTGGCTTTGCACTCCCCAGGATTGCACTGTGGGCATGGATCCCCCTCGTGGATCTGGCGTCGTGCACTCAACCGGCTGAGGTGCCCCCCTTCCCTTCCCCCTGAGGTGCCTGTTTTATTTCCAACAGATGCCCCTGCAGTGTTCTCTCCGTTTTGTTCGGGTATCTTGTGTGGGCCTCACCCATGCCTTTTGGGCCCAGTGATCCACGGACTATGATGGTGGAATCCCTTGGACTTGTGTTCTTGGTGTATATAATTGGATATAGTATAAATGTACATATTTGTATATATTTTTGATTCATGTCTTTGAATATATCACAATTATTCGAATCATTTCCTCTTGTCCTTGCATTCTTCCAGGGGAGTTTGGGGGGTGTACCTGTGATGTATCAACATGTACTTGTGTGTGTGTTCTAATGGGTGAGGGTGGGGGTTTTGCGTGTTGCGTGTGTGTGTCATTGTTTTTTCCCTTTCCCCCCTCCTGTGTCGTAGGTGCAGTACTCACCGTTGTCTTCGCCGCCGGCGTTCATGCTCCTGGTAGAGGAGCAGGAAGATAAAGGCTGGCAGAATTTGGAGCTCCGGTTCCATGGCGTTCTGGCTCCTCGTGGGGTGTGTAGAGGTGAACGCTTTCCCTTCGAAGTCCTGTTTCCGCTGTGTTTTTGTTCGTGGTGAATCCGCCCCGGAAAAGGTGGCAGATTGGTGGGTTGTAATAGTGTGGGCGGTACATTGTCCTCCGCCTGTCTGTTGGCGGTTACCGCAGCGGTGTTCATTTGTACCACTGTGGCGGTCGGAGTGTTAAAGTGACTGTCTATGTTGGCGGTTTCCGCCACGGTCGTAATTCCATTTTATTTACCGCCGGCCTATTGGCGGTTTTATGGCCCCTTTTATGCCAACTGCCAGGGTTGTAATGACCACCTATGTAACTTGGCACCTAACCTTCACCAAGTGAGGGTTTGACATATTTATGTGCAGTGAAAAATGGCTGTGAAATAACGTGGACGTTATTTCACTCAGGCTGCAGTGGCAGTCCTGTGTAAGAATTGTCTGAGCACCCTATGGGTGGCAAAAGAAATGCTGCAGCCCATAGGGATCTCCTGGTACCCAAATACCCTGGGTACCTGGGTACCATATACAAGGGAATTATATTGGTGTTCCAGTGTGCCAATGAGAATTGGTAAAATTAGTCACTTGCCTGCAGTGACAATTTTAGAAAGCAGAGAGAGCATAAACACCGAGGTTCTGGTTAGCAGAACCTCAGTGATACAGTTAGGCACCACACAGGGAACACATACAGGGCGTACATTATGAGCACTGGGGTCCTGCCTAGCAGGATCCCAGTAACACATGGGCAAAATCAAACATACATACAGTGAAAATGGGGGTAACATGCCAGGCAAGATGGTACATTCTTACAGTAGTGCACACGTGTAGTGGTGTCCCCGCACTCACAAAGTCTGGGGAAATTGCCCTGAACAATGTGGAGGCACCTTGGCTAGTACCAGGGTGCCCTCACACTTAGTAACTTTGCACCTAACCTTCACTAAGTGAGGGTTCGACATATTGGTGACTTATAAGTTACTTAAGTGCAGTGTAAAATGGCTGTGAAATAACGTAGACGTTCATTTCACTCAGGCTGCAGTGGCAGTCCAATGTAAGATTTGTCTGAGCTCCCTATGGTAGGCAAAAGAAATGCTGCAGCCCATAGGGATCTCCTGGAATCCCAATACCCTGGGTACCTAGGTACCATATACTATGGAATTATAGGGGTGTTCCAGTGTGCCAATCAGAATTGGTAAAAATGGTCACTAGCCTGCAGTGACAATTTTAAAAGCAGAGGCCACAAATTATGAGCACTGGGGTCCTGGCTAGCAGGATCCCAGTGAGACACATAAAACACACTGACAAATAGGGTTTCTACTATGAGCACTGGGGTCCTGGCTAGCAGGATCCCAGTGAGACAGTAAAAACACCCTGACATATACTCACAAACAGGTCAAAACTGGGGGTAACAAGTGTAGGAAGGTAGCCTCTTTCTAGCCTTGTTGCCCCCACTTTTGGCTTGTTTGTGAGTATATGTCAGGGTGTTTTTACTGTCTCACTGGGATCCTGCTAGCTAGGGCCTGGTGCTCATAGGGAAAACCCTATGTTGTCAGTGTGTTTGATATATGTCACTGGGATCCTGCTAGCCAGGACCTCAGTTCTCATACGTTTGTGGCCTATTTGTGTTCCCTGTGTGGTGCCTAACTTTATCACTGAGGCTCTGCTAACCAGAACCTCAGTGTTTATGCTCTCGCTGCTTTTAAAATTGTCACTGCAGGCGAGTGACTAATTTTACCAATTCTGATTGGCACACTGGAACACCCTTATAATTCCCTAGTATATGGTACCTAGGTACCCAGGGTATTGGGGTTCCAAGAGATCCCTATGGGCTGTAGCATTTCTTTTGCCAACCATAGGGAGCTCAGACAATTCTTACACAGGACTGCCACTGCAGCCTGAGTGAAATAACGTCCATGTTATTTCACAGCCATTTTACACAGCACTTAAGTAACTTATAAGTCACCTATATGTCTAACCCTCACTTAGTGAAGGTTAGGTGCAAAGCCATGGTGCCCCCACATTGTTCAGGGCAAGTTCCCCGGACTTTGTGAGTGCGGGGACACCATTACACGCGTCCACTACATATAGGTCAATACCTAGATGTAGCGCCACCATGGTAACTCCGAACATGCCCATGTAACATGTCTAGGATCTTGGAATTGTCACCCCAATACCATTCTGGTATTGGGGCGACAATTCCATGCATCCCCGAGTCTCCAGCATAGAGCCCGGGTACAGCCAAACTAACTTCCCGGGGTTTTCTCTGCAGCTACTGCTGCTGCCAACCCTCAGCCAGATTTTTGCCCCCCTGGGGCCTGGGCAGCCTAGTCCCAGGAAGGCAGAACAAAGGATTTCCTCTGAGAGAGGGTGTTACACCCTCTCCCTTTGGAAATAGGTGTGAAGGGCCTAGGAAGAGTAGCCTCTCCTGGCCTCTGGAAATGCTTTGCATAAGCCAGTCTACACCGGTTCAGGGATCCCCTCAGCCCTGCTCTGGCACAAAACTGGACAAAGGAAAGGGGAGTGACCACTCCTCTGACTAGCACCTCCCAGGGGAGGTGCCCAGAGCTCCTCCAGTGTGTCCCAGACCTCTGCTGGGTGTAATGGTGTCACCGCACTCACAAAGTCCGGGTAATTTGCCCTGGACAGTGTGGGGGGCACCTTGGCTAGTGCCAGGGTGCCCACACAGTAAGAAACTTAGCACCCAACCTTGACCAGGTGAAGGTTAGACATATAGGTGACTTATAAGTTGCTTAAGTGCAGTGGTAAATGGCTGTGAAATAACGTGGACGTTATTTCACTCAGGCTGCACTGGCAGGCCTGTGTAAGAATTGTCAGAGCTCCCTATGGGTGGCAAAAGAAATGCTGCAGCCCATAGGGATCTCCTGGAACCCCAATACCCTCGGTACCTCAGTAATTATAAGGGTGTTCCAGTATGCCAATGTGAATTGGTGGAATTGGTCACTAGCCTGTTAGTGACAATTTAGAAAGCAGAGAGAGCATAACCACTGAGGTTCTGGTTAGCAGAGCCTCAGTGAGACAGTTAGTCATCACAGAGGGAACACATACAGGGCACACTTATGAGCACTGGGGCCCTGGCTGGCAGGGTCCCAGTGACACATATACTAAAACAACATATATACAGTGAAATATGGGGGTAACATGCCAGGCAAGATGGTACTTTCCTACACAACCCCCCCCCCCAAACGAAGGACAATAAGACTGGCCATGACCTGATGAGTCTTCCTTGTCTAAGTGGAAATATCTGGAGAGTCCATCTGCATTGGAGTGGGTACTCCCAGGTCTATGTTCCACTGTATAGTCCATTCCCTGTAGAGATATGGACTACCTCAACAATTTAGGGTTTTCACCTTTCATTTGTTTTAGCCAAAGTAGAGGTTTGTGGTCTGTCTGAACAATGAAGTGAGTGCCAAACAGGTATGGCCTCAACTTCTTCAGTGCCCAGACCACAGCAAAGGCCTCCCTCTCTATGGCAGACAAACGCTTTTCTCTAGGGGTCAACCTCCTGCTGATAAAAGCAACAGGTTGATCCTGGCCCCCAGAATTGAGTTGTGATAAGACTGCCCCTACCCCTAATTCAGATGCATCAGTTTGAACAATGAATTTCTTGGAGTAACATGGGCTTTTTAGGACAGGTGCAGTGCACATGGCCTGTTTCAGCTCCTCAAAAGCTTTCTGACAGCTCGCTGTCCACAATACCTTTTTAGGCATTTTCTTGGAAGTGAGATCATTAAATGGGGCTGCAATGGAGCCATAGTTCTTAATGAACCTCCTGTAATACCCAGTGAGGCCTAAGAAGGCTCTCACCTGAGTCTGAGTTGTAGGGGGAACCCAATCCATGATTGTCTGGATTTTACCCTGAAGTGGTGCAATCTGTTCTCCACCTACCAGGTGTCCCAGATCAACCACTTTCCCCTGCCCTATCTGGCACTTTGAAGCCTTGATAGGTAGGCCTCCCGTCTGCAGGGCCTCCAAAACTTTCCACAGGTGGACCAGGTGATCATCCCAGGTGGAGCTAAAGACAGCTATATCGTCCAGATATGCTGCACTAAAAGCCTCTAACCCTTGCAGGACTGTATTCACCAACCTCTGAAAAGTGGCAGGTGTATTTTTCAAACCAAAGGGCATTACTGTGAAGTGGTAGTGCCCTCCAATAGTCGAAAATGCTATTTTTGCTTTAGCATCCTCTGATAACTTGATCTGCCAATACCCTGCAGTCAAATCAAAGGTGCTTAGATACTTGGCAGATGCCAGTGTAACTATGAGCTCATCAGCCCTGGGTATAGGGTGAGCATCAGTTTTAGTTATCTAGTTGAGATCTCTGTAATCTACACAAAACCTCATCTCTCTTTTCCCATCCTTTGAGTGAGGCTTTGGTACAAGCACCACAGGAGAGGCCCATGGGCTTTCAGAATGTTCAACCACTCCTAGTTCAAACATTTTCTGAACTTCTTGTTTTATGCAGTCCCTGACATGGTCAGGCTGCCTATAGATCTTACTTTTGACAGACATGCTATCTCCAGTATCTATAGTGTGCTCACACCAAGAAGTGGTGCCTGGCACAGTAGAAAAGAGTTCAGAAAACTGACCTAGGAGATTTATGCAGTTGTCTTTCTGCTCAGCAGTAAGACAGTCTGCCAAAACTACACCTTCCACTAGAGCATCTTGTTCTGTGGAAGAGAAGAGATAAGAGAGAGGGTCACTCTCTTCTTCCTGTCCTTCATCTGTTTCCATGAGCAGGGTGAGATCAACCCTGTCATAGTAGGGTTTTAGGCGATTGACATAGAGCACCCTAAGAGGACTCCTGGCAGTGCCCAGGTCAACTAAATAGGTGACCTCTCCCTTCTTTTCAACAATGAGATGGGGTCCACTCAATTTGTCTTGGAGTGCTCTTGGGGCCACAGGCTCCAATACCCACACCTTCTGTCCTGGTTGGTACTGAATCAGAACAGCCTTCTGGTCATGCCATTGCTTTTGGAGCTCTTGGCTGGCCTGAAGGTTTTTACTGGCCTTTTTCATGTACTCAGCCATTCTGGATCTTAGGCCGAGTACATAGTCCACTATGTCTTGCTTAGGAGCTTTTAGGTTGTTCCCAAACCCTCCTTTACAAGTGTTAGAGGACCTCTTATAGGGTGCTCAAATAGGAGTTCAAAGGGCCTGAAGCCCACTCCTTTCTTGGGTACCTCTCTGTAAGCAAAAAGGAGGCAAGGTAACAGGACATCCCATCTCCTCCTGAGTTTTTCAGGGAGTCCCATTACCATTCCTTTGAGAGTTTTATTAAAACTCTCTACCAGTCCATTTGTTTGTGGATGATTAGGTGTGGTGAATTTGTTTGTTACACCACATTCCTTCCACATGGCCTTCAAGTATGCAGACATAAAGTTGCTACCCCTGTCTGAAACAACTTCTTTTGGGAAACGCACCCTGGAAAAGATTCCCAGGAGGGCTTTTGCCACTGCAGGAGCTGTAGTGGTCCTTAGAGGAATTGCTTCAGGAAATCTTGTGGCATGGTCCACTACCACCAAGATAAACCTATTGCCTGAAGCAGTAGAAGGGTCAAGGGGGCCAACTATGTCAACCCCTACCCATTCAAAGGGAACCCCAACCACGGGTAGTGGAATAAGGGGAGCCTTTGGAATGCCACCAGTCTTGCCACTGGCTTGGCAGGTCATACAGGACTTACAAAAGTCTTTTGTGTCGCCTGACATCCTAGGCCAGTGAAACAGGGGGACAAGCCTTTCCCATGTTATAATCTGACCCAAATGTCCAGCCAAAGGAATGTCATGTGCCAGAGTTAGGAGGAACTCTCTGTACTGCAGACGAATGACCAATCTCCTGGCTGCTCCAGGTTTTGGGTCCCTTGCCTCTGTGTACAAGAGGTTGTCCTCCCAGTAAACTCTATGTGAGTCACTGACATCCCCATTTTGCTGTTTGACAGCTTGCTATCTGAGACCCTCTAATGTGGGACAGGGTTGCTGTGCCACACTCAGCTCCTCCCTGGCAGGCCCCCCTCCACCCAAAAGCTCAGCAGTGTCTGCTGCCAGGTCCTCTGGTGAAGGTTCTGGACAGGGGGGAAATTCTTCTTCCTCAGAAGTAGAATCATCTGTAGAGGGAAGGATAGTGGGTAGGGATTTACCCTTACTAACCCTAGCTTTAGGGAGCACTTGGTCCATTGTTCCAGGATCCAAGTCACCCTGTCCTTTTTGCTTTATGGCCTGAGCCCTTGTCAAAGCAAAAATATGCCCAGGAATGCCCAGTATTGCTGCATGAGCCTCCCACTCCACTTCTGCCCAAGCTGATGTCTCTAAATCTTTTCCTAGTACACAGTCTACAGGTAAATCTGAGGCAACCACAACTTTCTTTGGACCAGTAACCCCCCCCCAGTTAAGATTCACAACAGCCATGGGGTGGCTAAGAGTGTTGTTATGAGCGTCTGTCACTTGGTACTGGTGACCAAGTAGGTGTTGTTCAGGGCGTACCAGTTTCTCTATTACCATGGTAACACTGGCACCTGTGTCCCTGTAGGCCTGAACCTCAACGCCATTGATTAGGGGAAGTTGCTTTTACTTATCCATACTAAGAGGGCAAGCAACCAAGGTGGCCAAATCAATGGCACCTTCAGAGGCTAGCATAGCCTCTGTGGTCTCCCTAACAAGACCAACCCCAACTAAATTACCAAAAGTGAGCCCAGCTACTGCCTTGGATTGGCTATTAGTAGGTTTGTTCCCACCACCACTGCTATTACTAGGGGGTAAGGGTTGTGGTAGTGGGAGGCTTGGTGCTTTTCTTTGGACAACTGGGATCAGTTGTCCAATGGCCTTTTACTTTACATAAATAGCACCATGGTTTCTTTACTTGATTAGAAGAGGATTTGGACCCACCACCCCCCACCAGAGTGTTTTTGTGGGCCTGATGAAGAGTCATTTTTAGATTTGTCCCCACCCTTGTCTGAAGACTTACCACCCTTCTTCTTGCCATCCTTGTCACCCCCTGTATGAACTTTTCTGTTCACTCTTGTTCTGACCCATTTGTCTGCCTTCTTTCCCAATTCTTGGGGAGAGGTCAGATCTGAGTCCACTAGATATTGGTGTAACAAATCAGACACACAGTTATTCAGAATATGCTCTCTCAGGATTAGATTGTACAGGCTTTCATAGTCAGAAACATTACTGCCATGTAACCGCCCCTCCAAGGCCTTCACTGAATAGTCAACAAAGTCTACCCAGTCTTGTGAGGACTCTTTTCTGGTTTCTCTGAACTTAATCCTGTATTGTTCAGTGGTTAAGCCAAATCCATCCAAGAGTGCATTCTTCAAAACTAAAATTATTGCATCACTTTCCTTAACAGTAAGGAGCCTATCCCTACCCTTTCCACTGAAAGATAGCCATAGGATAGCAGCCCACTGCCTTTGAGGGACCCCCTGTACCATACAGGTCCTCTCAAGTGCAGCAAACCACTTGTTAATGTCATCCCCCTACTTGTAAGTCAAATCAAATCAAATCAAAAACATTTATAAAGCGCGCTACTCACCCGTGAGGGTCTCAAGGCGCTAGGGGAAGGGGGTTACTGCTGCTCGAAGAGCCAGGTTTTGAGTTGCCTCCGGAATGCAGGGTGGTCCTGGGTGGTCCTGAGGTTGGCGGGGAGGGAGTTCCATGTCTTGGCCGCCAGGTAGGAGAAGGATTTCCCACCTGCCGTGGTGCGGCAGATGCGAGGGACGGCGGCGAGTGCGAGGGACGGCGGAGCGAAGTTGACGGGTGGGCGTGTAGAAGCTGAGGCGACGGTTGATGTATTCGGGTCCCTTGTTGTTGAGGGCTTTGTGTGTGTGGGAGAGGAGCCGGAAGGTGATCCTTTTGTTGACAGGAAGCCAGAGCAGGTGTCTCAGGTGGGCGGAGATGTGGCTGTTGCGGGGTATGTCGAGGACGAGGCGGGCGGAGGCGTTTTGTATTTGCTGCAGACGTTTCTGGAGTTTAGCGGTGGTTCCTGCGTATAGGGTGTTTCCGTAGTCCAGGCGGCTTGTGACGAGGGCGTGGGTCACAGTTTTTCTGGTGTCGGCGGGGATCCAGCGGAAGATCTTTCGGAGCATGCGGAAAGTGAGGAAGCAGGAAGATGATACGGCGTTGACTTGTTTGGTCATGGTGAGAAGTGGGTCCAGGATGAATCCGAGGTTGCGTGCGTGGTCTGAGGGGGTAGGTGCGGTGCCAAGTGCCGTGGGCCACCAAGAGTCGTCCCAGGCGAATGGGGTGTTTCTGAGTATGAGGACTTCCGTTTTTTCTGAGTTCAGTTTCAGACGGCTGAGTTTCATCCTTTCTGCGACTTCTTTCATTCCATCTTGCAGGTTGGTCTTGGCGCCAGTGGGGTCCTTGGTGAGGGAAAGTATCAGCTGAGTGTCGTCGCCGTAGGAGGTGATGTTGATGTTGTGTTTGCGTACGATGTCGGCGAGGGGGCTCATGTAGACATTGAAGAGAGTCGGGGTGAGCGAAGAGCCTTGTGGGACGCCGCTGATGATCTTGGTGGGGTCTGAGCGGAACAGAGAGACGATCTTCTCGATGACTTTGGCAGGGAAGGGGAGGAGCGAGATGGGGCGGAAGTTCTTCAGGTCGCTGGGGTCTGCCGTAGGTTTCTTCAGGAGGGCGTTGACTTCCGCGTGTTTCCAGCTCTCTGGGAAGGTGGCAGAGGCAAAGGAGCTGTTGATGATGGTCTGGAGAAGAGGGGCGATGATGTCGTCGGCTTTGTTGAAGATGAAGTGTGGGCAGGGCTCCGAGGGGGCACCGGAGTGGATGGAGTTCATGGTAGCTTTGGTCTCCTCCGCGCTGATGTGAGTCCAGGCGTTGAGGGTGATGGCTGGGGTTGTAGGTTCTGTGGTGGTTGGCTGGGTCTGGTGTCCGAAGCTGTCATGTAGGTTGGTGATCTTACAATGGAAGAAGGTAGCGAGGGAGTTGCAGAGGTCTTGTGAGGGCGTGATGGAGTTGGAGTTGGCGTTAGGATTGGAGAGCTCTTTGACGATGTTGAAGAGTTCTTTGCTGTTGTGAGTGTTCTTTTCCAGTCTGTCTGTGAAGGAAGTTCTTTTGGTGGCACGGATCAGCTGATGGTGTTCGCGGGTGGCGTTTTTGAGGGCAGACATGTTTTCTGCGGTGTGGTCTTTGCACCAGGCTTTCTCGAGGGTACAGCAGGTTTTTTGGGATTCCTTGAGGGTGTCTGTGAACCATTGAGGTTTCCTGGTGCTGGTCTGTCTTGGGAGGCGTCTGAGGGGTGCGAGGTTGTCCGCGCAGTTGGTGATCCAATGAGTGAGGCTGAGGGCCGCATTGTTGGGGTCGGTGGAGAAGGTTGGTTGGTTGTCACTGAGAGTGGAGAGAAGCTGTTCCGTGGGGATTTTGTTCCAATGTCTGCGTGGGATGGGTTGTGTGCGGAGGTGGAGAGTGTTGCGTCTGAAGGTGAAGTGGACACATCTGTGGTCGGTCCAGTGTATTACGGAGGAGTGGCAGAAGGATACGTGGTTGCTGGCGGAGAAGATGGGGTCGAGCGTGTGTCCGGCGATATGGGTGGGGGTGTTCACCAGTTGCTTGAGACCGAGGTTGGCGAGTGAGATGAAGTCAGCGATGGATTCGCTGAAGAGGGCGCGTGGTCCAGGGGGTCTGTAGATGAGAGTTCCTCTGAGGGTGGTCCTGGGGTCGGTGTGGATCTGGAAGTGCATGTGTTCGGCGACGAGGGGGTTGTCTTCGGTGGAGTTGGTGACGTTGATGGAGTCCTTGAAAACGATGGCGATTCCTCCACCGACTTGGTTGGTGCGGTCTCTCCTGGTGATCTTGTAGCCATCGAGGATGGCTATGGCGATGTCGGGGGGCGAGGAGGCGTTCATCCAGGTCTCAGTGATGAAGGCGACGTCCGGTGCGGTGGAGTCCAGGAAGTCCCATAGTTCAATGGCATGTTTGTGGAGGGAGCGTGCGTTGATGAGGATACATTTGAGATGATTATTGGCGCGTGAGCTGGCGGGCGGGCGAGGTGCAGTTGCGGTGGAAGGTGTGCTTGCAGGTCAGGCATGCGAAAGGTCCATGAGTGCGTTTTGGGTTGGCTTGGAAGCAGGTTCTAGAGCGTCACGGGTTGAGAGCGTGGAGGGAGGTGGGGTCGTAGCGGTGCTGCGGGGTTTGGGGGTGCTGGGGGCCAGGGGTCGTGGCGCTGGGCGCGGTCCAGGCGCAGACGGGCGCAGACGGGCTTGCCTTCCAGCGGCACGGCCGCATAGCGCCCGCTATAAGAGGGAGGAGGGGGGAGGGGTTAGCTGGGGGCGGGAGGTGGGGCGACGAATGGGAGCAGGGGGGACAGGGCCGAGCGGGAGAGCAGAGGGCGGGGGGTCAGGTAGAGGGGAAGGGAAAGAAGATAGGGAAGGGGGGATTACAGAGGAGGAGAGGAGTCAGGAAGAAAAGAAGAGAGGAATAGAAGAGGAAGGAGAGAAGACCACAGAAGAAGAGAGACGAGTCCAGAAGAAGAGGAGAGACGAGTTCAGAAGAAGAGGAGAAGACCACAGAAGTGGAGGAGGGAAGAGTCCGGAAGAAGAGGAGAGACGAGTCCAGAAGAAGAGGAGAGAAGAGTCCAGAGGAAGAGGAGAGAAGAGTCCAGGAGAAGAGGAGAAGACCACAGAAGAAGAGGGGAGAGGAGCACAGAAGAAGAAAAGAGCACGCAGGATGGGGTGCAAAGGAGGAGAAGAGCACAGAAGAACACAGATGAAGAAAAGAAGAAAAGAACACGCAAGGACGGGGTGCAGAGGAGGAGAAGAGCACAGAAGAACACAGATGAAGAAAAGAAGAAAAGAACACGCAAGGACGGGGTGCAGAGGAGGAGAAGAGCACAGAAGAACACAGATGAAGAAAAGAACATGCAGGATGGGGTGCAGAAGAAGAGAAGAACACAGATGAAGAAAAGAACACGCAGGATGGGGTGCAGAAGAAGAGAAGAACACAGATGAAGAAAAGAACACGCAAGATGGGGTGCAGAAGAAGAGAAGAACAAAGATGAAGAAGAGAACACGCAGGATGGGGTGCAGAAGAAGAGAAGAACACAGATGAAGAAAAGAACACCCAGGATGGGGTGCAGAGGAAGAGAAGAACACAGAAGAGGACCAGAGCACGAGAAAAAACGCGGTGAGGAAGAAGAGAAAGAAGAGAAGAGCACAGAGGAAGAGCAGAGCAGGAAGAAAATGCGGTGAAGAAGAGGAGCGGGACACAGAGGAAGAGCAGAACACGAGGAAAGTGCGGTGAGGAGGAAGAGAGGGACACAGGAGAAGAGCAGAGCCGGAGGAAGATGGCTACCAGAGGAAGGAGCAGAAAAGTTAAGGGAGATGGACAGAGAGAGGACAGCAGAGGTACGAAGAAAAAGATGGAGGACATAGCAGAAGACAGAAGTTCAGAAAAACAGAGGTGAGTAACGAGGGGCTGGGCGGGGGGAGTACTTACGGTTTAGCTGGTCTTGCTGGGAGGTGGCAGGAGCCTGGGCAGGTGGAGCTGCAGCGGCGGGGGGAAGCGACCTACCCTAGGGGGAACTTTCTTGTTCAGATTCCTAGAATCATGCTCTTTCACAGGATTGCTATCAGGAATACTGCTGATGCCACCATGGGGTCCAAACCCCAACCTCTGTCACTCTTTTTCTAAGTCTAAGGATTCCCTGTCTAGAGCCAGCTGTTGCTGTTTAAGCTTCAGCCTGGTCTCTTCCACTCTCAACTTTCCTAGTCCCTAGTATATGTTACCTAGGTACCCAGGGCACTGGGGTTTCAGGAGACACATATGAGCTACAGCATTTCTTTTGCCACTCATAGGGAGCTCAGACAAACCCTTACAAAGGACTGCCATTGGAGCCTACATGAAATAGTGCGCACACTATTTCACAGCCATTTTTCACTTCATTTAAGTAACTTTTAAGTCACCTATATGTCTAACCTTCACTTGTTGAAGGTTAGGTGCAAAGTTACTAAGTGTGAGGGCACTCTTGCACTAGCAAAGGTACCCCCACATAGTTCAGGGCCATTTCCCTGGATTTTGTGAGTGTGGGGATGCCATTACACGCGTGCACTACATATTGGTCAATACGTATATGTAGCTTCACAATGGGAACTCCGAAAATGGCATGTAACATGTCTAAGATCATGGAATTTCTAGGAAGATAGCCTCTTTCTAGCCTTGTTGTAGGAGGCTGGCCTGGCTTATAGTGGGTACCTTGTGGTCAGCTGGCCAGGACCCCAGTGCTCATAGTTTATGGCCTAATGTGTGTGTCTGTATAGTGGATGAATGTGTCACTGAGGCTCTGCTAATCAAAACCTCTGTGCTTATGCTCTCTCTGCTTTTAGATTGGCACTGTAGCCTAGTGACTTCATTTACCAATGTCAATGGGCACACTGGACCCCCCTTATAAGTCCCTTGTATATGGTAACTAGGTACCCAGGGCATTGGGGTTCCGGGAGATCCATATGGGCTGCAACATTTCTTTTGCCTCCCATAGGGAGCTCAGACAAACCTTTCCACAGGCCTGCCATTTCAGCCTGCGTGAAGTAATGCACGTGTTATTTCACAGCCATTTTCACTGCACTTAAGTAACTTATAAGTCACCTATATGTCTAACCTTCACTTGCTGAAGGTTAGGTGCAAAGTTACTAAGTGTGAGAGCCCCCACATAGTTCAGGGCCATTTCCGGGACTTTGTGAGTGCGGGGACGCCATTACACGTGTGCACTACATATAGGTCAATACCTATCTGAAGCTTCACAATGGTATCTCCGAATATGGCCATGTATGAAGTCTAAGATCATGGAATTGTCCCCCCTATTCCACATCTGGTATTGGGGAGCCAATTCCATGCATCCTTGGGGCCCCACTATGGACCCCCAGTACAGCCAAACCAGCTGTCTGAGGCTCGCACTGCAGCTACAGCTGCGGCCACCTCACAGATAGGGTTTTGCCCTCCTGGGGTCTGAGCAGCTCAGTCCCAGGAAGGCAGAACAAAGTATTTCCTCTGAGAGCAGGGTGTTACTCCCTCTCCCTTCGGAAATAGGTGTTACAGGCTGGGGAGGGGTAGCCTCCACCAAGCTCTGGAAATGCTTTGAAGGGCACTGATGGTGCCCTCCTTGCATAAGCCAGTCTACACCGGTTCAGGGACACCTTGTCCCCTGCTCTGGTGCGAAACTGGACAAAGGAAAAGGGAGTGACCACTCCCTGGTCCATCACCACCCTAGGGGTGGTGCCCATAGCTCCTCCAGTGTGTTCCAAACTTCAGCCATCTTGCTTTGCAAGGTTTGGGGGCACTCTGGAGGGCTCTGAGTGGCCAGTGGCAGCAGGTGACGTCAGAGACCCCTCCTGATAGGTCCTTACCTGATAAGGTAGCCAATCCCCCTCTCAGGGATACTTAGGGTCTCTCCTGTGGGTTCTCTTCAGATTCTACTTGCACGTTTCCAGCAGGAAGCCTCTGCAACTACTACTTCATCCTCTGACCCTGGATCAACCGCGGCCTGCTCCAGGAACCGCTGTAACACCAACAAAGTATCCACAAGGGATACTTTTCTTCTGTAACTTCAGCTCCAGCCAGCAACTGCAACAGTTTCCATGATGTGGACGCTCTGAGGACTCCCTGTCTTCATCCTGCACCAGAAGGACCAAAAAAATCTCCCGTGGGGTGACGGAGTCACTCCCCTGCTCACACAGGCATCTTCCAAGTCGAAGACCGGTACTCCTGGACTATTCTCTCACAGTGACAAGCGTGCTCCTAAGGACACAGAGGGTGGACATCGTCGACATAGACTGTCCTGAGGTCCTGCTGACACAATTTGGAGGAGGCAAGACCTTCCCTTCCCTGAGAGCGACGGTACCGCCGTGTACTGCGTCTTCTTCACCTCCTGAGGCCTCTGAGCACTCTTAGAAAAATTCCTTTGTGCACAGCCTGGCCCAGTCCCCAGCACTCTATCCCTTGATGCTCAACTCGCTGAATTGAACTCCAGCGGCGTGGGACCTTCTTTTGTTGTGCTGCATCAACCGTGTTTTGCACCTCATTTGTCCCCGTGTCCTGGGACTCCCATGGGTGTTATCTGGCCTCCTGAGGGCTCTCTAAAGTGCTGAGAGCCCCCTCTTCTTCCTCACACAGAATTGAGGCCCCCAGGTCCCTCCTGGGTCCAACCAGTGCCATTTTGACGCAAGGCTCACTTTTGTCACAGCCAAGGCTTATTGGTGACTTTCAACATGAAATCTCATCTGCCATGATCTTCATGCCGTGGGACATCTTTTGCACCATGCAGGAACCTGCTGGCATCTTCCTAGGGTGCATTCCTGCATTTTTCGATTAACCGGTGACTCTTCTTTTGCACCCTCTTCTGGGTTGGCAGGGGCTCCTGTCTTTCCTGGAACTTTTTCCGACTTCCGGATTTGGTCCCCTTCCTTTGCAGGTCTTCAGGTCCAGGAATCCAGCAGTTGTTCTTTGCAGACTTGGTTGGCTGCTGCAAAATCCCAATTACAAGGTGTAGTGTGTCCTTAGGAAACTTGCAGTACTTTACTCCTGCTTTTCTGAGCTCTGGGGTGGGGTAATTTACTTACCTTTACTGTATTCTTACTCTCCCAGCGATTCTGCACACACTACACTTGTCTAGGGGGGGATTTGTGATTTGCATTCCACTGTCTTAGTATATGGTTTGTGTTGCCCCAGACCTATTTTCTCCCATTGCATTCTATAGCATTTCCTATTGTTTGCATTGTTCTATGACTATTTACTTGTCTAATTTTGGTGTCTAGTGTATATATTGTGTATAATACCTACCTCCAGAAGGAGTATTGTCTCTAAGATATTTTTGGTAGTGTGTTACCCAAATAAATACCTTTATTTTTGGTAACACTGAGCACTGTCTAAGTACTGTGTAACTATTAGTGGTACTGCATGAGCTTTGCATGATTCCTAGTTCAGCCTCAGCTGCTCTGCTATAGCTACCTCTGTCAGCCTAAGCTGCTAGAACACTACTACTTCATTAATAAGGGATACCTGGACCTGGTATGAGGTGTTAGGACCCAAGGTACCCACTACAAACCAGGCCAGCCTCCTACATTGGTGGTGCTGCAGCGGTGGGATAAGTACTTGCAATTGCTTTACCACTTTGTTACCTGTGCTTTTCACAAGAAAGGCTTGCTCCAATACTTAGAGCATATATAGTATATACCTAGAAACAATTTTAAAATTTTCTAAAACGTTCTTTAAACTGTGCAAAAGTTCTGAAAAGTTGTCTTCTTTTCTCTAAAAAGTTAGCTCTATTATTCTACTAACTTTTTACTCACCTTCGTAAACTTTGTCTCTTTCAACATGGCTTCTCTAGAAGCTACCCTTAGAGTTGTCAAGATTACCTATGAGAATCTAAACTTTAAAATGTTGAGGGGTCTCTGTATTATAAGAGGTTTAGGGATTGGGACGAACCCCAATAAGGAGTTCCTATTAAATATTCTCCTCCATGATGACCAGGGACTCAGCACTGGTCCAGATCAGACAGGGGAAGAGATAGAGGATGACTCCAACCAGGAGTGCTCAGAGGAGCAAGATGACAATCCTGGGGAGTGTCCTTCCACAGACCTATCTGTCAATACGCCCCCTAGTATAACTGCTACTGGGAAGGGTTCACATATAAGTAGGGCTCCCTTCACCCGTAGAGGCCAGGTCACTAGAGTGGTCCCTGTTAGAGATAGGTCTGCCTCTGCACACTCTCATGTCACCTCTGTTTCAGAGGCTTCACATAATTCTAACCCTGAGGACCAGTCCCTAGATAGGGAACTCAGAATGCTGAGGTTAGAGGAGGCCAGACTGAAGCTAATGCAGCAGCAGTTGGTCTTAGACAGGGAATCCCTGGCTGTGGAGAAGGAGAGGCAAGGTTTGGGGTTAGTTCCCCATGGTGGCAGCAGCAGTTTTAGAAATACAAATGTTAGGGAACCTTCATTGATTCTAGAAATCTGCAAAACGTTGTCCCTCCTTACAAGTATGGTGATCACATCAACATGTGGTTTGCTGCACTTGAGAGGGCCTGTAAAGTTCAGAGGGTCCCTCATGTACAGTGGGCTGCTATCCTTTGGTTATCCTTCTCTGGCAAGGGGAGAGACAGACTACTTATTGTCAGAGATGCAGATAATTACCAGGTTGTTAAAAACACGCTGTAGGAAAGTACCATCTTGCCTGGCATGTAACCCCCATATTTCACTGTATATATGTTGTTTTAGTTGTATGTGTCACTGGGACCCTGCCAGCCAGGGCCCCAGTGCTCATAAGTGTGCCCTGTATGTGTTACCTGTGTTATGACTAACTGTCTCACTGAGGCTCTGCTATCCAGAACCTCAGTGGTTATGCTCTCTCATTTCTTTCCAAATTGTCACTAACAGGCTAGTGACCAATTTCACCAATTTACATTGGCATACTGGAACACCCTTATAATTCCCTAGTATATGGTACTGAGGTACCCAGGGTATTGGGGTTCCAGGAGATTTTGATTTTGTCCCACGTCGTGAAGAGTCGTGCAGAGGTGTTTCCGTGCAGAAGGACCGCAAACAAGCCTTGCTAGCTGCAAGAGTCGCGGTTAGGGTTTTTGGATGCTGCTGTGGCCCAGGAGGGAGCAGGATGTCGCCAATTAGGTGATGAGACAGAGGGGGCATCCAGCAAGACAAAGAGCCCACTCAGAAGCAAGCAGCACCTGCAGAAGTACCGGAACAGGCACTACGAAGTGGAGTGAACCGGAGCTCACCCGAAGACACAAAGGAGGGTCCCACGACGCCGGAGGACAACTCAGGAGGTCGTGCACTGCAGGTTAGAGTGCCGGGGACCCAGGCTTGGCTGTGCACAAAGGAAATCCTGGAAGAGTGCACAGGAGCCGGAGCAGCTGCAAAACACGCGGTTCCCAGCAATGCCGTCTAGCGTGGGGAGGCAAGGACTTACCTCCACCAAACTTGGACTGAAGAGTCACTGGACTGTGGGAGTCACTTGGACAGAGTTGCTGAGTTCAAGGGACCTCGCTCGTCATGCTGAGAGGAGACCCAGAGGACCGGTGATGCAGTTCTTTGGTGCCTGCGGTTGCAGGGGGAAGATTCCGTCAACCCACGGGAGATTTCTTCGGAGCTTCTAGTGTAGAGAGGAGGCAGATTACCCCCACAGCATGCACCACCAGGAAAACAGTCGAGAAGGCGGCCGGATCAGCGTTACAAGGTCGCAGTTTGCTACTTTGTTGCAGTTTTGCAGGCTTCCAGAGCAGTCAGCGGTCGATTCCTTGGCAGAAGGTGAAGAGAGAGATGCAGAGGAACTCTGATGAGCTTTTGCATTCGTTATCTAAAGAATTCCCCAAAGCAGAGACCCTAAATAGCCAGAAAAGGAGGTTTGGCTACTTAGGAGAGAGGATAGGCTAGCAACACCTGGAGGAGCCTATCAGAAGAAGTCTCTGATGTCACCTGCTGGCACTGGCCACTCAGAGCAGTCCAGTGTGCCAGCAGCACCTCTGTTTCCAAGATGGCAGGAGCTCTGGGCACCTCCCCTGGGAGGTACTGGTCAGGGGAGTGATCACTCCCCTTTCCTTTGTCCAGTTTCACGCCAGAGCAGGACTGGGGGATCCCTGAACCGGTGTAGACTGGCTTATGCAGAAATGGGCACCATGTGTGCCCATGAAAGCATTTCCAGAGGCTGGGGGAGGCTACTCCTCCCCGGCCCTTCACACCTATTTCCAAAGGGAGAGGGTGTAACACCCTCTCTCTGAGGAAATCCTTTTTTCTGCCTTCCTGGGCCAGGGGTGCCTGGACCCCAGGAGGGCAGAAACCTATCTGAGGGGTTGGCAGCAGCAGCAGCTGCAGTGGACACCCTGGAAAGGCAGTTTGGCAGTACTCGGGTTCTGTGCTAAAGACCCGGGGGGTCATGGAATTGTCCCCCAATACCAGAATGGTATGGGGTGACAATTCCATGATCTTAGACATGTTACATGGCCATGTTCGGAGTTACAATTGTGACGCTGTACATAGGTAGTGACCTATGTATAGTGCACACGTGTAATGGTGTCCCCGCACTCACAAATTCCGGGGAATTTGCCCTGAACGATGTGGGGGCACTTTGGCTAGTGCAATGTGTCCCAGACCTCTGCCATCTTGCAAACAGAGGTGTCTGTGGCAAACTGGACTGCTCTGAGTGGCCAGTGCCAGCAGGTGACGTCAGAGGCTCCTTCTGATAGGCTCTTACCTCTCTTGGTAGCAAATCCTCCTTCCTAGGCAGCCAAACCTCCTTTTCTGGCTATTTAGGGTCTCTGCTGTGGGGATCTCACCAGATAACGAATGCAAGAGCTCACCAGAGTTCCTCTGCATCTACTTCTTCACCTTCTGCCAAAGGATCGACCGCTGACTGCTCAGGACGCCTGCAAAATTGCAACAAAGTAGCAAGACGACTACTAGCAACCTTGTATCGCTTCATCCTGACGGCTTTCTCGACTGTTTCCAGGTGGTGCATGCTCCTGGGGTAGCCTGCCTCCTCTCTGCACCAGGAGCTCTGAAGAAATCTCCTGTGGGTCGACGGAATCTTCCCCCTGCAACCGCAGGCAACAAAAGAATGCATCACTGGTCCTCTGGGTCCCCTCTCAGCATGACGAGCGTGGTCCCTGGAATTCAGCAACTCTGTCCAAGTGACTCCCACAGTCCAGTGACTCTTCAGTCCGAGTTTGGTGGAGGTAAGTCCTTGCCTCCCCACGCTAGACTGCATTGCTAGGTCCCATGTGATTTGCAGCTGCTCCGCCTCCTGTGCACTCTTCCAGGATTTCCTTCGTGCACAGCCAAGCCTGGGTCCCCGACACTCTAACCTGCAGTGCACAACCTTCTGAGTTGTCCTCCGGCGTCGTGGGACTCCCTTTTGTGACTTCGGTTGGACTCCGGTCCACTTTTCTTGAAAGTGCCTTTTCAGGTACTTCTGCGGGTGCTGCCTGCTTCTGTGAGAGCTCCCAGACTTGCTGGGCGCCCCCTCTGTCTCCTCATCCACGTGGCAACATCCTGGTCCCTCCTGGGCCACAGCAGCATCCAAAAACCCTAACCGTGACCCTTGCAGCTAGAAAGGCTTGTTTGCGGTCTTTATGCATGGGAGCACCTCTGCAAGCTTCATCGTGACGTGGGACATCCAACCTCCAAAGGAGAAGTTCCTAGTCCTCTTCTTTCTTGCAGAACTCCAAGCTTCTTCCAACAGGTGGCAGCTTCCTTGCACCCTCAGCTGGCATTTCCTGGGCTCCTGCCCACTCTCGACACTGTCGCGACTCTTGGACTTGGTCCCCTTGTCTTACAGGTACTCAGGTCCGGAAATCCACTGTTGTTGTATTGTTGGTGTTAGTTCTTTCTGCAGAATCACGACTTCTGTGCTCTCTGGGGGTAGTAGGTGCACTTTACACCTACCTTTCAGGGTCTTGGGGTGGGCTATTTTTCTAACCCTCACTGTTTTCTTACAGTCCCAGCGACCCTCTACAAGCTCACATAGGTTTGGGGTCCATTCGTGGTTCGCATTCCACTTTTGGAGTATATGGTTTGTGTTGCCCCTATACCTATGTGCTCCTATTGCAATCTACTGTAATTTTACACTGCTTGCATTACTTCCTTTTGCTATTATCTGCATAATTTTGGTTTGTGTACATATATCTTGTGTATATATCTTATCCTCATACTGAGGGTACTCACTGAGATACTTTTGGCATATTGTCATAAAAATAAAGTACCTTTATTTTTAGTACTTCTGTGTATTGTGTTTTCTTATGATATTGTGCATATGACACCAGTGATATAGTAGGAGCTTTACATGTCTCCTAGTTCAGCCTAAGTTGCTTTGCCTTAGCTACCTTTTATCAGCCTAAGCTGCTAGAAACACCTCTTCTACACTAATAAGGGATAACTGGACCTGGCACAAGGTGTAAGTACCTCTGGTACCCACTACAAGCCAGGCCAGCCTCCTACACTGTATTCCAAGAATCTGAGCTTTATAAGCAGCTTATCTTTATTAAAGGGAGTCGAATGTATGGAAGCATTCAGGAAAACCTATCTTACTTTCAGAATCCTTCACACAGGCTTGTCATGGTAACCCCGACAGTACTTAGAGTAGCAGTCTTTAGTGATTTCTCTCTTCAGTTCTACTTCTTGAGAAAGTCACTTATGGTGCTTTTTTATGTCCTTGGAAAACGTTCACACAATTCAAAACTGGTAAAAAAATAAATGTGGATTCTGCCTGTCCCTCGCACTAAACTCATCCTCCAAGAATTAAGGAAAAAGCCTTAACCTTTGATGTCAGAACAAGACACCCATCTAGAGGTGGAATTGCCCAGTATGAAACTGGAAATCTTGGATAAATTGATTGCTTTCCTGCTTGACAAAATTGTGTGAACCTAACGAAATACTTTAATTCACAAAGCCTTCTTTTTGTTCATTGTCACATATCAGGAGAGGCGGCTCCTTCGCAAAGACGAAGGAGCATCGCCCACCTGGCTAAGCCAGGAGCTGAAAAATAAAACAATATTTCTTTATCGTTTTATATTTCAGCTGCTAGCTCAGTCAGCAGCATGTGAAGGGAGGAGCGTCCTGAGCCAGAGGAGGTGGGGGGGGACAAGAAGAGAGTGCACTTAAGTATGCATGTGTGTTTAGCTGGCCGTCTTAGGCCGGCCAAACACACACTCTCACTTAGGTTTCTCCAACCCGGCTGTGTTGAACAGCCAGGCTGCAGAAACTGCACAGACCCTAGGGCAGTGTCTGAGTGACAGTCCAAGCTGCCCAGACCAATCCTGATGTTGCTTTCATGCTAGGTTTGCACCAGTGACAGTATTGCTGGGGAGCTTGTGCTGGTGTCCCAGTGAATGCTGGGACACCAGAAGAAGAGGAGGTGTAGTGGATCCTTTTTATTTGTAATGGGAAGCAGGAGTTAGCTTACCTTCTGGCTTCCAGGCCTGTGCCCCTGTCAACTAGTGACTTGTAACCTACTTAGCTTGCTCTGTTTTAGCACTTTTATTTAATTAATTCTTCCAAGATGGCTGCCATGTTTATAATTAGGAAGATGTTTTCATTTCATGTTATCAGTGCCATTCTGTAAAGGCGTCACTATCAGTGTCAAAGATTAATGAGCTACGTAGGTTGGCACATTATGTACTTTCCCACTTTCGTGTGCCAGAAACATAATGTACCTTTTCAGGGAATTGTTTATATAATTGCCGCCCCAAGCATGCTTGCTTATCTATTGTTTGGGAACGTACTTGCGTCAGTGGTCCTACCACATCTGTATAAATACATCTCACACAGACAAGATAATCAGAGTGATTCCTACCAGATGCCATTGACGCTATCTATGCTACATGTCGTCTTGATGCTGACCCCGTGTGAGAAAGTAGCCTCTTTCTAGCCTTGTTACCCCCACTTTTGGCCTGTTTGTGAGTGTATGTCAGGGTGTTTTCACTGTCTCACTGGGATCCTGCTAACCAGGGCCCAGTGCTCATAGTGAAAACCCTATGTTTTCAGTATGTTTGTTATGTGTCACTGGGACCCTGCTAGCCAGGACCCCAGTGCTCATAAGTTTGTGACCTATATGTATGTGTTCCCTGTGTGGTGCCTAACTGTCTCACTGAGGTTCTGCTAATCAGAACCTCAGTGGTTATGCTCTCTCTGTACAAATTGTCACTAACAGGCTAGTGACCAATTTTACCAATTCACATTGGCATACTGGAACACCCTTATAATTCCCTAGTATATGGTACTGAGGTACCCAGGGTATTGGGGTTCCAGGAGATCCCTATGGGCTGCAGCATTTCTTTTGCCACCCATAGGGAGCTCTGACAATTCTTACACAGGCCTGCCACTGCAGCCCGAGTGAAATAACGTCCACGTTATTTCACAGCCATTTTACACTGCACTTAAGTAACTTATAAGTCTAGTCACCTATATGTCTAACCTTTACCTGGTAAAGGTTGGAGGCTAAGTTACTTAGTGTGTGGGCACCCTGGCACTAGCCAAGGTGTCCCCACATTGTTCAGGGCCAATTCCCCAGACTTTGTGAGTGCGGGGACACCATTACAAGCGTGCACTATACATAGGTCACTACCTATTTATAGCTTCACAATGGTAACTCCGAATATGGCCATGTAACATGTCTAAGATCATGGAATTGCCCCACCAATGCCATCCTGGTATTGGGGAGACAATCCCATGATTCCCCGGTTCTCTAGCACAGACCCGGGTACTACCAAACTGCCTTTCCTGGGGTTTCACTGCAGCTGCTCCTGCTGCCAACCCCTCAGACAGGTTTCTGCCCTCCTGGGGTCCAGCCAGGCTTGGCCCAGGAAGGCAGAACAAAGGACTTCCTCAGAGAGAGGGTGTTACACCCTCTCCCTTTGGAATAAGGTATCAGGGCTGGGGAGGAGTAGCCTCCCCTAGCCTCTGGAAATGCTTTGATGGGCACAGATGGTGCCCATCTCTGCATAAGCCAGTCTACACCGGTTCAGGGATCCCTCAGCCCTGCTCTGGCGTGAAACTGGACAAAGGAAAGGGGAGTGACCACTCCCCTGACCTGCACCTCCCCTGGGAGGTGCCCAGAGCTCCTCCAGTGTGCTCCAGACCTCTGCCATGTTGGAAACAGAGGTGCTGCTGGCACACTGGACTGCTCTGAGGGGCCAGGGCCAGCAGGTGACGTCAGAGACTCCTTCTGATAGGCTCCTTCAGGTGTTGCTAGCCTATCCTCTCTCCTAGGTAGCCAAACCTCCTTTTCTGGCTATTTAGGGTCTCTGCTTTGGGGAATTCTTTAGATAACGAATGCAAGAGCTCATCAGAGTTCCTCTGCATCTCTCTTTTCACCTTCTGCCAAGGAATCGACTGCTGACCGCGCTGGAAGCCCGCAAAACTGCAAGAAAGTAGCAACGCCGACTACTGCGACACTGTAACGCTGATCCAGCTGCCTTCTCGACTGTTTTCCTGGTGGTGCATGCTGTGGGGGTAGTCTGCCTCCTCTCTGCACTAGAAGCTCCACAGAAATCTCCTGTGGGTCAACAGAATCTTCCCCCCTGCAACCGCAGGCACCAAAGAACTGCATCACCGGTCCTCTGGGTCTCCTCTCAGCACGACGAGCGAGGTCCCTTGAACTCAGCAACTCTGTCCAAGTGACTTCCACAGTCCAGTGACTCTTCAGTTCAAGTTTGGTGGAGGTAAGTCCTTACCTCCCCACGCCAGACTGCATTGCTGGGAACCGCGTGTTTTGCAGCTACTCCGGCTCCTGTGCACTCACCAAGGATTTCCTTTGTGCACAGCCAAGCCTGGGTCCCCGGCACTCTAACCTGCATTGCACAACCTCCTGAGTTGTCCTCCGGCGGCGTGGGACTCTCTTGTGCAACTTCGGGTGAGCACCGATTCACTCCACTTCGTAGTGCCTGTTCCAGCACTTCTGCGGGTGCTGCTTGCTTCTGAGTGGCTCCTTCTCTTGCTGGGCGCCCCCTCTGTCTCCTCACGCAATTGGCGATATCCTGGTCCCTCCTGGGCCACAGCAGCATCCAAAAACCCTAACCGCGACCCTTGCAGATAGCAAGGCTTGTTTGCGGTCTTTCTGCGGGAAAACACTTCTGCACGACTCTCCACGACGTGGGACATCCATCCTCCAAAGGGGAAGTTTCTAGCCCTTGTCGTTTGTGCAGAATCCTCAGCTTCTACCATCCGGTGGCAGCTTCTTTGCATCCACAGCTGGCATTTCCTGGGCATCTGCCCACTCCCGACTTGATCGTGACTTTTGGACTTGGTCCCCTTGTTCCACAGGTACTCTCGTCTGGAAATCCATTGTTGTTGCATTGCTGGTAATTGGTCTTTCCTGCAGAATTCCCCTATCACGACTTCTGTGCTCTTTGGGGAACTTTAGTGCACTTTGCACCCACTTTTCAGGGTCTTGGGGTGGGCTATGTTTCTAACCCTCACTGTTTTCTTACAGTCCCAGCGACCCTCTACGAGGTCACATAGGTTTGGGGTCCATTCGTGGTTCGCATTCCACTTCTAGAGTATATTGTTTGTGTTGCCCCTATCCCTATGTGCCCCCATTGCATTCTATTGTGACTATACATTGTTTGCACTGTTTTCTATTGCTATTACTGCATATTTTGGTATTGTGTACATATACCTTGTGTATATTTGCTATCCTCATACTGAGGGTACTCACTGAGATACTTTGGCATATTGTCATAAAAATAAAGCACCTTTATTTTTAGTATATCTGTGTATTGTGTTTTCTTATGATATTGTGCATATGACACTAGTGGTACTGTAGGAGCTTCACTCGTTTCCTAGTTCAGCCTAAGCTGCTCTGCTAAGCTACCTTTTCTATCAGCCTAAGATGCTAGACACCCCTCTACACTAATAAGGTATACCTGGGCCTGGTGCAAGGTGTAAGTACCCCTTGGTACTCACTACAAGCCAGTCCAGCCTCCTACACCCAGTCTTCGTGTCCCCACGGAGTCTGATCTAGAGACCTCATGCCAAGGTAACGAGGGCTGGGGGCTCTTATCATAAACATGGTACTGGCAGATTAGGTTTATCACATCTAGCTCTCTTAAGTTAGAGATTAGTTTCATCATGCTAGGGTATTAGGGCCTATTTCACATCTCATGATGGTGGGGTTCTTTCTATTCATGACTTGTTTTTCTGATTCTGTTCCTTCCATTGCTCATTATCCTAATCATTGCCGCCCATGCAATATATCGTAGATTGCAGTCTTGTTAATTAAACCTATTGAAACTTTACTGCATCTCCTTCATTGGCTGTGTTTGACCAAGACATCTTGGTTTTTTTTTTTTTATCTGTTTATTAATCGTAATTCGAAAGCAACAGTACAGTATGGTGATCTCCTGCTGATATGATGTGAGAGGTATGAGGGATCAGGTACTATGCATATTGAGTGTCAGACAGGGGATCCCGTTTCGGATGTCTTTTTTTTAGCATCTCAGGGAGGGTACATATCGTCTCTGGTTTCTATTTTTACTACGAAAAGATCCCAGTTTTCAGTGCCTTCTTGTATCTGACCCTTATATTGCAATTGTCTTAATGTTTGAGCCTCTGCTAGTGTGCAGCTGTGCAGGTCTCTAAGCCAGGCAGAGTAAGGAGGGGCATTTGGGGCCTTCCATTGTGTGGCAATCAAACGCTTGTATATCACGAATGCAAGGTCTATAAACTTGTGAATGTGTTTGTCTCCCTTGGTCCGGTGCCGTATACCTATCAAGCAGGATTCCGGGGTGGGTGTAAGCACGTGATCTACTATGTCTGCTGTGGTTTCGATGATGCGACGCCAACCAGTATTTATTGGGTGGCAGTCCCAAACCATGTGGTAGAAATTAGCTGCAGGAGTGGCGCATCTTGGGCATTCTGGTTTAGAGTTTGGGTATATTTTATTGATACGGGCCGGGGACTGATATGATTGATGAATGTAATTAAATTGAGTATATCTTAGCCTGGTGTTACGGGATGCGGACTTGATCATGGCAAGGGCTGCTTCCCAAGTTTTCTGGGTGGTTGGTATAGTAAGAGCAGAGTCCCAGCGATGTTTAACCTGAGTTATGGCAGTGCTGTTACTTGTTAGGAGTATTTTATATAGTTTAGTGATGACGCCCTTTGTGTTGCCCATAGGAAGTATTGAAGTAAATAGAGGGGATTTGTTGGGTTCATTGGGATTGCATCCCCAGAGATTGTGTAGGAGAATGGTGATGGCGCTGAATGTCAAGAAGGCCCTGGGTTGCATAGCTGCAGCAGCCACTAATTCTGTGAAGGTGCTTGCTTTAGAGCCCGAATAAAGGTCTTCTGTGTTCAGAGTTTTGGTAACGCGTATATCGTGATGACAGGAGAGAGCATAAATGCCCGGCACTGGAGACAGTGGCAACAAGGAGGAATATGGGGGGGGTGCTGCCCTGGACATATCTCCGCCAGCAGTGTCTGGCCGTGTCCATCAGGGGTGATTTATTTTATGGATAGGGGGGTCCAGCTAGCAAAGATGTCAGTATTGTTTGTGGTGTCGTGTAAGCAGTTATTGCTACACACTCTGGGGTGGACGGTTCGTTGAGCCACATGGTTACCCATTGAAGCTGAGCTGCTGCGTAATATAGCTCGAAATTCGGCATGCCAAGCCCGCCTTCTTCTTGTGGATATTGTGTGATGGCTAGTGCTACCCTACGTCTGTCCTTGCCCCAGATTAAATCAGTCAATTGTGAATGTAATTTATGAAACAATGAGCGTGGCAAAGATATCGGGAGTGCAGTAAAGTAATATAAGAATCTCAGTAGTATTAACATCTTGGCTATGGCCGTTCGGCCCATGGGTGATAGAGGTAGCAAGCTCCAAAATGACAAGGAGCCGCGGGTGGAGCGGAGTAGTCTGTCTAGGTTGCCTTCTCTTAGGTCCGTCATGGAGTGATATACATGAACGCCTAGATACTTGAAGGTCTTGTGTGCCCATGGCAGTTGGTGAAGAGGGAGTGTCGTTTGCTGCTCGATAGGTATACAAGTAAGAGGGAAAATACAGGATTTAGCCCGAGGCGGGGGCAAAATTATCCAGGATTTGCATTACCCCCGTTAGGGAGGCAGAGTGATTGCACAGGTATACCAGAGCATCATCTGCGTATAAGGGTATGATATGATATGCATTAAATTCTTGGATGCCCCATATATGAGCATAGCTACAAAGCTTAATTGCAAGTGGTTCGATAGCTATTGCAAATAATAAGGGAGAGAGCGGGCAACCTTGTCTAGTGCCTCTACCGATGGGGAATGCCTCCGATATCTCTTGACCAGTTTTGACTCGGGCTGTCGGTTTGGAGTATAATGTTGCAATCCAGCTGATGAAGCCGTTCTGAAAGCAAAACGCTTTAAGAGTACAAAAGAGATAATCCCAACCAAGCGTATCAAATGCTTTTTCTATATCTAAAGATACGGCCACTGTTTCTGTTTCTGTGGTGTTATGCAAAATGCGGATTAACCGTCTTATGCTTAAAAAGGTATTTCTTCCTGGGATGAATCCTGATTGGTCAGGGTGAATTAAGTTTGGTAAATGGGGGAGTAATCTGTTGTGAGAAGGTAGCCTCTTTCTAGCCTGGTTACCCCCACTTTTGGCCTGTTTGTGAGTGTATGTCAGGGTGTTTGTCACTGTTTTCACTGTCTCACTGGGATCCTGATAGCCAGGCCTCAGTGCTCATAGTGAAAACACTATGGTTTCAGTATGTTTGTTATGTGTCACTGGGATCCTGCTGGTCAGGACCCCAGTGCTCATAGGTTTGTGGCCTATATGTATGTGTCACTGGGACCCTGTCACACAGGGCCCCAGTGCTCATAGGTGTGCATGTATATGTTCCCTGTGTGGTGCCTAACTGTCTCACTGAGGCTCTGCTAACCAGAACCTCAGTGGTTATGCTCTCTCATTACTTTCAAATTGTCACTAACAGGCTAGTGACCATTTTTACCAATTTACATTGGCTTACTGGAACACCCTTATAATTCCCTAGTATATGGTACTAAGGTACCCAGGGTATTGGGGTTCCAGGAGATCCCTATGGGCTGCAGCATCTCTTTTGCCACCCATAGGGAGCTCTGACAATTCTTACACAGGCCTGCCACTGCAGCCTGAGTGAAATAACGTCCACGTTATTTCACAGCCATTTTACACTGCACTTAAGTAACTTATAAGTCACCTATATGTCTAACCTTTACCTGGTAAAGGTTAGGTGCAAAGTTACTTAGTGTGAGGGCACCCTGGCACTAGCCAAGGTGCCCCCACATTGTTCAGAGCCAATTCACTGAACTTTGTGAGTGCGGGGACACCATTACACGCGTGCACTACATATAGGTCACTACCTATATGTAGCTTCACCATGGTAACTCCGAATATGGCCATGTAACATGTCTATGATCATGGAATTGCCCCCTCTATGCCATCCTGGCATTGTTGGTACAATTCCATGATCCCAGTGGTCTGTAGCACAGACCCTGGTACTGCCAGACTGCCCTTCCTGGGGTTTCACTGCAGCTGCTGCTGCTGCCAACCCCTCAGACAGGCAGCTGCCCTCCTGGGGTCCAGCCAGGATTGGCCCAGGATGGCAGAACAAAGAACTTCCTCTGAGAGAGGGTGTGACACCCTCTCCCTTTGGAAAATGGTGTGAATGCAGGGGAGGAGTAGCCTCCCCCAGCCTCTGGAAATGCTTTGTTGGGCACAGATGTGCCCAATTCTGCATAAGCCAGTCTACACTGGTTCAGGGACCCCTTAGCCCCTGCTCTGGCGCGAAACTGGACAAAGGAAAGGGGAGTGACCACTCCCCTGACCTGCACCTCCCCTGGGAGGTGTCCAGAGCTCCTCCAGTGTGCTCCAGACCTCTGCCATCTTGGAAACAGAGGTGCTGCTGGCACACTGGACTGCTCTGAGTGGCCAGTGCCACCAGGTGACGTCAGAGACTCCTGCTGATAGGCTCCTTCAGGTGTTAGTAGCCTTTCCTCTCTCCTAGGTAGCCAAACCCTCTTTTCTGGCTATTTAGGGTCTCTGTCTCTGGGGAAACTTTAGATAACGAATGCATGAGCTCAGCCGAGTTCCTCTGCATCTCCCTCTTCACCTTCTGATAAGGAATCGACCGCTGACCGCGCTGGAAGCCTGCAAACCTGCAACATAGTAGCAAAGACGACTACTGCAACTCTGTAACGCTGATCCTGCCGCCTTCTCAACTGTTTTCCTGCTTGTGCATGCTGTGGGGGTAGTCTGCCTCCTCTCTGCACCAGAAGCTCTGAAGAAATCTCCCGTGGGTCGACGGAATCTTCCCCCTGCAACCGCAGGCACCAAAAAGCTGCATTTCCGGTCCCTTGGGTCTCCTCTCAGCACGACGAGCGAGGTCCCTCGAATCCAGCGACACCGTCCAAGTGACCCCCACAGTCCAGTGACTCTTCAGCCCAAGTTTGGTGGAGGTAAGTCCTTGCCTCACCTCGCTGGGCTGCATTGCTGGGAACCGTGACTTTGCAAGCTACTCCGGCCCCTGTGCACTTCCGGCGGAAATCCTTCGTGCACAGCCAAGCCTGGGTCCACGGCACTCTAACCTGCATTGCACGACTTTCTAAGTTGGTCTCCGGCGACGTGGGACTCCTTTGTGCAACTTCGGCGAGCACCGTTTCACGCATCTTCGTAGTGCCTGTTTCTGGCACTTCTCCGGGTGCTACCTGCTTCAGTGAGGGCTCTTTGTCTTGCTCGACGTCCCCTCTCTCTGCAGGTCCAATTTGCGACCTCCTGGTCCCTCCTGGGCTCCAGCAGCGTCCAAAAACGCCAAACACACGATTTGCGTGTAGCAAGGCTTGTTGGCGTCCATCCGGCGGGAAAACACTTCTGCACGACTCTCCAAGGCGTGGGGGATCCATCCTCCAAAGGGGAAGTCTCTAGCCCTTGTCGTTCCTGCAGTATTCACAGTTCTTCAGCCTAGTAAGAGCTTCTTTGCACCAACCGCTGGCATTTCTTGGGCATCTGCCCATCTCCGAGCTGCTTGTGACTTTTGGACTTGGTCCCCTTGTTCCACAGGTACCCTCAGTCAGGAATCCATCGTTGTTGCATTGTTGATTTGTGTTTTCCTTGCATTTTCCCTCTAACACGACTATTTTGTCCTTAGGGGAACTTTGGTGCACTTTGCACTCACTTTTCAGGGTCTTGGGGAGGGTTATTTTTCTAACTCTCACTATTTTCTAATAGTCCCAGCGACCCTCTACAAGGTCACATAGGTTTGGGGTCCATTCGTGGTTCACATTCCACTTTTGGAGTATATGGTTTGTGTTGCCCCTATCCCTATGTTTCCCCATTGCATCCTATTGTAACTATACATTGTTTGCACTGTTTTCTAAGACTATACTGCATATTTTTGCTATTGTGTATATATATCTTGTGTATATTTCCTATCCTCTCACTGAGGGTACACTCTAAGATACTTTGGCATATTGTCATAAAAAATAAAGTACCTTTATTTTTAGTATAACTGTGTATTGTGTTTACTTATGATATTGTGCATATGACACTAAGTGGTACTGTAGTAGCTTCACACGTCTCCTAGTTCAGCCTAAGCTGCTCTGCTAAGCTACCATTATCTATCAGCCTAAGCTGCTAGACACCCTATACACTAATAAGGGATAACTGGGCCTGGTGCAAGGTGCAAGTACCCCTTGGTACTCACTACAAGCCAGTCCAGCCTCCTACATTGGTTGTGCAGTGGTGGGATAAGTGCTTGAGACTACTTACCACTCTTGTCATTGTACTTTTCATAAGAGAAAAATATACAAAACAAGGTCAGTGTATATACACATAGCCAAAAAGTTTTGCATTTCCTCTTTTCACTCTTTTCTAAGTGCTGAAAAGTACTTCTAAACTTTCAAAAAGTTCTTAAAAGTTTAAAAAGTTTTTTTTCTGCCTTTCCAAAAAGTTCTGAAAACTTTTTTCTCTTTTTCTATCACTTTAACTCTCTCTAAAAAAAATGTCTGACACAGGAAAAAATGTTGAACTGTCCAAACTTGCATATGATCACCTTAGCTGGAAAGGAGCAAGGAGTCTCTGCATAGAGAGAGGTTTGAGTGTAGGGAAGAATCCTTCCTTAGAACTGTTAATTAATATGCTTAGAGTACAGGATAAGGTCATAAGTGCCCAATCTGGTGAAAAAGTAGCTAATGGTTCTCAATCTGATCCAGGGACTCCCCCAGGAAAAGGTTCAGGAAAGAAACTTCTCAGCCTGCCCATTACTAGACAGTCTAGCATAGTTGGTACAGAGGTTGAATCACACCATACTGATGGTGTGCTCTCACATTATACTGGTAGCCAAGCTGTTAGGGTGCCCTCTGTAAGGGACAGGTCTCCTTCTGTTCATTCCCATCATACCTCTGTATCTAGAAATGTCCCTCCCACCCACCCTGATGACAGATTGTTAGAAAGGGAGCTCAATAGATTGAGAGTGGAACAAACCAGACTGAAGCTCAAGAAGCAACAGCTGGATTTGGATAGACAGTCTTTAGAATTAGAGAAGGAAAGACAGAAGTTGGGTTTAGATACCCATGGTGGCAGCAGCAGTATTCCCCATAGTCATCCTGCAAAAGAGCATGATTCCAGGAATCTGCACAAGATAGTTCCCCCTTATAAGGAGGGGGATGACATTAACAAGTGGTTTGCTGCACTTGAGAGGGCCTGTGCTGTACAGGATGTCCCTCAAAAGCAGTGGGCTGCTATCCTATGGCTATCATTTAGTGGAAAGGGTAGGGATAGACTCCTTACTGTGAAAGAAAGTGATGCCAATAATTTTACAGTTCTTAAGAATGCACTCCTGGATGGTTATGGCTTAACCACTGAACAGTACAGGATAAAGTTCAGAGAGACCAAAAAGGAGTCTTCACAAGACTGGGTTGATTTCATTGACCAGGCAGTGAAGGCCTTGGAGGGGTGGTTACATGGCAGTAAAGTTACTGATTATGAAAGCCTGTATAACACAATCCTGAGAGAGCATATACTTAATAATTGTGTGTCTGATTTGTTGCACCAGTACCTGGTAGACTCTGATCTGACCTCTCCCCAAGAATTGGGAAAGAAGGCAGACAAATGGGTCAGAACAAGGGTGAACAGGAAAGTTCATACAGGGGGTGACAAAGATGGCAATAAGAAGAAAGATGGTGAAAAATCTCAAGATAAGCATGGGGATAAGGGTAAAACCAAAGATCCCACTTCAAATCTTAAACACTCTTCAGAGGGTGGGGATAAAACAAATTCTTCCTCTTCTTCCCAACCTGCACACATTAAAAAGCCTTGGTGCTTTGTGTGTAAAAACAGAGGCCACAGGCCAGGGGATAAGTCCTGTCCAGGTAAACCCCCTGAGCCTACCACCACTAATACATCAAGCTCTAGTGCCCCTAGCAGTAGTGGTACTAGTGGTGGGACTGCTGGCAACAGTCAAGCAAAGGGTGTAGTTGGGTTCACTTATGGGTCCATAGTGGAAACTGATGTAATCAGTCCCAAGACAGTTTCTGTCACACCTAGTGGCACTGGCCTTGCCACACTGGCTGCTTGTCCCCTTACAATGGATAAGTACAGGCAGACAGTTTCAATAAATGGTGTTGAGGCCTTGGCCTACAGGGACACAGGTGCCAGTATCACTTTGGTGACTGAAAACCTAGTGCCTCCTGAACAACACATCATTGGACAACAGTATAAGATTATTGATGTCCATAACTCCACTAAGTTTCTTCCCTTAGCTATAATTCAGTTTAGTTGGGGTGGAGTTACTGGCCCTAAGCAGGTGGTGGTATCACCTAGCTTACCTGTAGACTGTCTCTTAGGTAATGACCTAGAGGCCTCAGGTTGGGCTGATGTAGAGTTTTATGCCCATGCAGCCATGCTGGGCATCCCTGAGGAATTGTTCCCTCTCATTTCAAGTGAAATGAAAAAGCAAAGGAGAGAAGGCCTGAAAACTCAGGATCCCTCTCCATCAACAGGTAAAAAGGGTATCACAGTATCCCCTAACCACCCTACCATTCAGGATACTATTCCTGTGGTGGGAGAAACCTCTCCTGGGGTGGCACCTGTTCCAAGGGAATCATCAGCTGGCAAAGCTGGACTCCCTGAGGTGGAAGTACCTCTCTGTGGGATAACTAGCATTGGTGAGAAAAAGAGCACCATTTTAGTTAACATGGAGCATCCCTCCAACCCTCCCAGAGAAACTTTAGTGCAGAAACTCTGCACTGCCTCACAACACTTAGGACAGCATCCCTGCCCTAGTGTGGAGCTCATAGGACAGCATCCCTGCCCTGCTCCAACCCAAGAGAAACAGCATCCCTGTTCTCTCTTCCAGCCATATGGACAAAGTTTTTGCCCAGCTATGGCTTTTCTGAGACAGCATCCCTGTCTGGCATTTCCATCACTACAAATAGGTTCAGTGGACAATTCCCACTGCTCTAAACTAAAACTTACTGATAGAAACTCTGAAAATACATCTTCACATTGTTGCTTAGCTAAAAAACTTCAAACAGGGTGGTTTACATCCCCACAGGGAAGTAACCATATAGTGGATGATAAAGGGAGTAACCAGTCTATTGCAGAGCTACTCTCTACTTATCACCACTTAGACAATAAAGTCTCAACTGGCCAAGGTTAGCCTTATTGTCCTTCGTTTGGGGGGGGGTTGTGTGAGAAGGTAGCCTCTTTCTAGCCTGGTTACCCCCACTTTTGGCCTGTTTGTGAGTGTATGTCAGGGTGTTTGTCACTGTTTTCACTGTCTCACTGGGATCCTGATAGCCAGGCCTCAGTGCTCATAGTGAAAACACTATGGTTTCAGTATGTTTGTTATGTGTCACTGGGATCCTGCTGGTCAGGACCCCAGTGCTTATAGGTTTGTGGCCTATATGTATGTGTCACTGGGACCCTGTCACACAGGGCCCCAGTGCTCATAGGTGTGCATGTATATGTTCCCTGTGTGGTGCCTAACTGTCTCACTGAGGCTCTGCTAACCAGAACCTCAGTGGTTATGCTCTCTCATTACTTTCAAATTGTCACTAACAGGCTAGTGACCATTTTTACCAATTTACATTGGCTTACTGGAACACCCTTATAATTCCCTAGTATATGGTACTAAGGTACCCAGGGTATTGGGGTTCCAGGAGATCCCTATGGGCTGCAGCATCTCTTTTGCCACCCATAGGGAGCTCTGACAATTCTTACACAGGCCTGCCACTGCAGCCTGAGTGAAATAACGTCCACGTTATTTCACAGCCATTTTACACTGCACTTAAGTAACTTATAAGTCACCTATATGTCTAACCTTTACCTGGTAAAGGTTAGGTGCAAAGTTACTTAGTGTGAGGGCACCCTGGCACTAGCCAAGGTGCCCCCACATTGTTCAGAGCCAATTCACTGAACTTTGTGAGTGCGGGGACACCATTACACGCGTGCACTACATATAGGTCACTACCTATATGTAGCTTCACCATGGTAACTCCGAATATGGCCATGTAACATGTCTATGATCATGGAATTGCCCCCTCTATGCCATCCTGGCATTGTTGGTACAATTCCATGATCCCAGTGGTCTGTAGCACAGACCCTGGTACTGCCAGACTGCCCTTCCTGGGGTTTCACTGCAGCTGCTGCTGCTGCCAACCCCTCAGACAGGCAGCTGCCCTCCTGGGGTCCAGCCAGGCCTGGCCCAGGATGGCAGAACAAAGAACTTCCTCTGAGAGAGGGTGTGACACCCTCTCCCTTTGGAAAATGGTGTGAAGGCAGGGGAGGAGTAGCCTCCCCCAGCCTCTGGAAATGCTTTGTTGGGCACAGATGTGCCCAATTCTGCATAAGCCAGTCTACACTGGTTCAGGGACCCCTTAGCCCCTGCTCTGGCGCGAAACTGGACAAAGGAAAGGGGAGTGACCACTCCCCTGACCTGCACCTCCCCTGGGAGGTGTCCAGAGCTCCTCCAGTGTGCTCCAGACCTCTGCCATCTTGGAAACAGAGGTGCTGCTGGCACACTGGACTGCTCTGAGTGGCCAGTGCCACCAGGTGACGTCAGAGACTCCTGCTGATAGGCTCCTTCAGGTGTTAGTAGCCTTTCCTCTCTCCTAGGTAGCCAAACCCTCTTTTCTGGCTATTTAGGGTCTCTGTCTCTGGGGAAACTTTAGATAACGAATGCATGAGCTCAGCCGAGTTCCTCTGCATCTCCCTCTTCACCTTCTGATAAGGAATCGACCGCTGACCGCGCTGGAAGCCTGCAAACCTGCAACATAGTAGCAAAGACGACTACTGCAACTCTGTAACGCTGATCCTGCCGCCTTCTCAACTGTGTTCCTGCTTGTGCATGCTGTGGGGGTAGTCTGCCTCCTCTCTGCACCAGAAGCTCTGAAGAAATCTCCCGTGGGTCGACGGAATCTTCCCCCTGCAACCGCAGGCACCAAAAAGCTGCATTTCCGGTCCCTTGGGTCTCCTCTCAGCACGACGAGCGAGGTCCCTCGAATCCAGCGACACCGTCCAAGTGACCCCCACAGTCCAGTGACTCTTCAGCCCAAGTTTGGTGGAGGTAAGTCCTTGCCTCACCTCGCTGGGCTGCATTGCTGGGAACCGTGACTTTGCAAGCTACTCCGGCCCCTGTGCACTTCCGGCGGAAATCCTTCGTGCACAGCCAAGCCTGGGTCCACGGCACTCTAACCTGCATTGCACGACTTTCTAAGTTGGTCTCCGGCGACGTGGGACTCCTTTGTGCAACTTCGGCGAGCACCGTTTCACGCATCTTCGTAGTGCCTGTTTCTGGCACTTCTCCGGGTGCTACCTGCTTCAGTGAGGGCTCTTTGTCTTGCTCGACGTCCCCTCTCTCTGCAGGTCCAATTTGCGACCTCCTGGTCCCTCCTGGGCTCCAGCAGCGTCCAAAAACGCCAAACACACGATTTGCGTGTAGCAAGGCTTGTTGGCGTCCATCCGGCGGGAAAACACTTCTGCACGACTCTCCAAGGCGTGGGGGATCCATCCTCCAAAGGGGAAGTCTCTAGCCCTTGTCGTTCCTGCAGTATTCACAGTTCTTCAGCCTAGTAAGAGCTTCTTTGCACCAACCGCTGGCATTTCTTGGGCATCTGCCCATCTCCGAGCTGCTTGTGACTTTTGGACTTGGTCCCCTTGTTCCACAGGTACCCTCAGTCAGGAATCCATCGTTGTTGCATTGCTGATTTGTGTTTTCCTTGCATTTTCCCTCTAACACGACTATTTTGTCCTTAGGGGAACTTTGGTGCACTTTGCACTCACTTTTCAGGGTCTTGGGGAGGGTTATTTTTCTAACTCTCACTATTTTCTAATAGTCCCAGCGACCCTCTACAAGGTCACATAGGTTTGGGGTCCATTCGTGGTTCACATTCCACTTTTGGAGTATATGGTTTGTGTTGCCCCTATCCCTATGTTTCCCCATTGCATCCTATTGTAACTATACATTGTTTGCACTGTTTTCTAAGACTATACTGCATATTTTTGCTATTGTGTATATATATCTTGTGTATATTTCCTATCCTCTCACTGAGGGTACACTCTAAGATACTTTGGCATATTGTCATAAAAAATAAAGTACCTTTATTTTTAGTATAACTGTGTATTGTGTTTTCTTATGATATTGTGCATATGACACTAAGTGGTACTGTAGTAGCTTCACACGTCTCCTAGTTCAGCCTAAGCTGCTCTGCTAAGCTACCATTATCTATCAGCCTAAGCTGCTAGACACCCTATACACTAATAAGGGATAACTGGGCCTGGTGCAAGGTGCAAGTACCCCTTGGTACTCACTACAAGCCAGTCCAGCCTCCTACATCTGTTTGCTAGGATCTTCCCTAGAAGTTTACAGTCCGAATTCAGAAGGGAAAGTGGTCTGTAAGATCTCACGTCCAGTGGGTCGCAGCCTGGTTTTGGTAGGACCACTATCAATGTTTTGCAGATGGAGTCTGGCAGCTGTTTTCTATTGCGTGCTTCGTTAAACACCTCGAGTAGGGGTTGCAGGAGGTGAGTGGCTTGTGAGTTATAGTATTCTACTGGTAACCCGTCTGATCCAGGGGTTTTGCTGCGTGCCAATTAAGAGAGAGCTTAGCATAGTTCCTCAATAGTGATGGGACCATCTAGTGTGTCTGCGTTATCGGTAATGTTTAGGTTTTGTGGAATCAGCGCTAGGAGTTCAGTCAGTTGTTGCTCTTTTGGGGGGATGGTGGGTTGATATAGGGAGCGGTAGTACATGTGAAAGGCCTCGTTAATGTCAACCTGAGTGTTAACCACATCTCCTGAGTGTAGCCTGATCGCACCTATTGGCAAAGATTGCGATGGCTGACGAACCAGCCATGCTAATAGTTTGCCTGACCTGTCTCCTTGCGCATGCTGCCTCGCTTTTAAGTGTCTATAGTCGTGTCTGCTGAGTCTATTGTCAGCCTCTCTATGATTCGTCTTTAGCGAATTTAGGGGGTCATTACAACATTGGCGGTAAAAGGCGCTTACCGCCGGACAGAAGACCGCCAAAACACCGCCGCATCCTCAGAATTCCGCCACAGCTATTATGACCCACATCTCGGAATCCACCGAAATTCAGACACCCACACAAGACCGCCACACCAAAGGTCAGTGATAAACTGGCGAAAACAAAACCTCCACCGTCACGCCAACAGAAATACTCCCATGCTATCACGACCCACGAATCCACGCGCCGGTCTTTCAACCGCGGTATTCCATTGGCGGTACACACACATCTCCAAAACACCGCCACATTGGACAATTACAAATACACACACCGGATACACATACAAACACCACTCCCACACACCCAATTCAATATAAAACACACACCCACATCACCCACAAACCGCTACGACCACAATTTACGGACGAAGGCCAGATAGACAGAGAGCACAGCAACTGAGAACCCCACCACACAGAGGCACACAACACCATCACCCATACAACATTACACGCACAAAACACCACACACCACTACACATCAACACACACATCAACACTTACACCACCCCACACATCACCCACACCACCCCATGTCACGCCAAAAACACCCCCGGTTTTCCGAGGAGGAGCTCAGGGTCATGGTGGAGGAAATCCTACGGGTAGAGCCACAGCTATTTGGTTCACAGGTGCAGCACACATCCATAGCCAGGAAGATGGAGCTATGGCAAAGAATCGTGGACAGGGTCAACGCTGTGGGACAGCATCCAAGAAATCGGGAGGACATCAGGAAGAGGTGGAACGACCTACGGGGGAAGGTGCGTTCAGTGGTCTCCAGGCACAACATCGCGGTACAGTGGACTGGCGGCGGACCCCCACCTCCTCCCCCACAACTAACCGCGACCCTTGCAGCTAGCAAGGCTTGTTTGCGGTCTTTCTGCGGGAAAACACTTCTGCGCGACTCTCCACGACGTGGGACATCCATCCTCCAAAGGGGAAGTTTCTAGCCCTTGTCGTTCGTGCAGAATCCTCAGCTTCTACCATCCGGTGGCAGCTTCTTTGCATCCACAGCTGGCATTTCCTGGGCATCTGCCCACTCCCGACTTGATTGTGACTTTTGGACTTGGTCCCCTTGTTCCACAGGTACTCTCGTCTGGAAATCCATCGTTGTTGCATTGCTGGTGTTGGTCTTTCCTGCAGAATTCCCCTATCACGACTTCTGTGCTCTTTGGGGAACTTTAGTGCACTTTGCACCCACTTTTCAGGGTCTTGGGGTGGGCTATTTTTCTAACCCTCACTGTTTTCTTACAGTCCCAGCGACCCTCTACGACAGAGGTCTTCAAACTGTGGGGCGGGCCCCCCTTGGGGGGCCTCAAGTGATCCCAGGGGGGGCGCCAAACTCTGGCCAAAAGAAATATTATACAGATAACATGCCTTTGTTTTAAGCAGAAGCATGTTATTGCAGTTTAAAAAAGGTAACAGTACTTAACTGCAATGTTTAAATAGGTCTAGACCTGTTTAAACATTGCCATCTTTCTAAAATAATTGTGAAAAATTCTGAGGGGGGCCCAATGTTTTTTTTTTTTAAACTGGGGGGGCGCGGCATTAAAAAGTTTGGAGACCTCTGCTCTACGAGGTCACATAGGTTTGGGGTCCATTTGTGGTTCGCATTCCACTTCTAGAGTATATTGTTTGTGTTGCCCCTATCCCTATGTGCCCCCATTGCATTCTATTGTGACTATACATTGTTTGCACTGTTTTCTATTGCTATTACTGCATATTTTGGTATTGTGTACATATCTCTTGTGTATATTTGCTATCCTCATACTGAGGGTACTCACTGAGATACTTTGGCATATTGTCATAAAAATAAAGTACCTTTATTTTTAGTATATCTGTGCATTGTGTTTTCTTATGATATTGTGCATATGACACTAGTGGTACTGTAGGAGCTTCACTCGTTTCCTAGTTCAGCCTAAGCTGCTCTGCTAAGCTACCTTTTCTATCAGCCTAAGCTGCTAGACACCCCTCTACACTAATAAGGTATACCTGGGCCTGGTGCAAGGTGTAAGTACCCCTTGGTACTCACTACAAGCCTGTCCAGCCTCCTACACCCAGTCTTCGTGTCCCCACGGAGTCTGATCTAGAGACCTCATGCCAAGGTAACGAGGGCTGGGGGCTCTTATCATAAACATGGTACTGGCAGATTAGGTTTATCACATCTAGCTCTCTTAAGTTAGAGATTAGTTTCATCATGCTAGGGTATTAGGGCCTATTTCACATCTCATGATGGTGGGGTTCTTTCTATTCATGACTTGTTTTTCCGATTCTGTTCCTTGCATTGCTCATTATCCTAATCATTGCCGCCCATGCAATATATCGTAGATTGCAGTCTTGTTAATTAAACCTATTGAAACTTTACTGCATCTCCTTCATTGGCTGTGTTTGACCAAGATATCTTTTTTTTTTTTTTTTATCTGTTTATTAAACGTAATTCGAAAGCAACAGTACAGTATGGTGCTTGTAGGAAAGTACCATCTTGCCTGGCATGTTACCCCCATTTTTCACTGTATATATGTTGTTTTAGTTGTATGTGTCACTGGGACCCTGGTAACCCAGGGCCCCAGTGCTCATAAGTGTGCCTGAATGTGTTACCTGTGTAGTGACTAACTGTCTCACTGAGGCTCTGCTAATCAGAACCTCAGTGGTTATGCTCTCTCATTTCTTTCCAAATTGTCACTGACAGGCTAGTGACCATTTTTACCAATTTACATTGGCTTACTGGAACACCCTTATAATTCCCTAGTATATGGTACTGAGGTACCCAGGGTATTGGGGTTCCAGGAGATCCCTATGGGCTGCAGCATTTCTTTTGCCACCCATAGGGAGCTCTGACAATTCTTACACAGGCCTGCCACTGCAGCCTGAGTGAAATAACGTCCACGTTATTTCACAGCCATTTTACACTGCACTTAAGTAACTTATAAGTCACCTATATGTCTAACCTTTACCTGGTAAAGGTTAGGTGCAAAGTTACTTAGTGTGAGGGCACCCTGGCACTAGCCAAGGTGCCCCCACATTGTTCAGAGCCAATTCACTGAACTTTGTGAGTGCGGGGACACCATTACACGCGTGCACTACATATAGGTCACTACCTATATGTAGCTTCACCATGGTAACTCCGAATATGGCCATGTAACATGTCTATGATCATGGAATTGCCCCCTCTATGCCATCCTGGCATTGTTGGTACAATTCCATGATCCCAGTGGTCTGTAGCACAGACCCTGGTACTGCCAGACTGCCCTTCCTGGGGTTTCACTGCAGCTGCTGCTGCTGCCAACCCCTCAGACAGGCAGCTGCCCTCCTGGGGTCCAGCCAGGCCTGGCCCAGGATGGCAGAACAAAGAACTTCCTCTGAGAGAGGGTGTGACACCCTCTCCCTTTGGAAAATGGTGTGAAGGCAGGGGAGGAGTAGCCTCCCCCAGCCTCTGGAAATGCTTTGTTGGGCACAGATGTGCCCAATTCTGCATAAGCCAGTCTACACCGGTTCAGGGACCCCTTAGCCCCTGCTCTGGCGCGAAACTGGACAAAGGAAAGGGGAGTGACCACTCCCCTGACCTGCACCTCCCCTGGGAGGTGTCCAGAGCTCCTCCAGTGTGCTCCAGACCTCTGCCATCTTGGAAACAGAGGTGCTGCTGGCACACTGGACTGCTCTGAGTGGCCAGTGCCACCAGGTGACGTCAGAGACTCCTGCTGATAGGCTCCTTCAGGTGTTAGTAGCCTTTCCTCTCTCCTAGGTAGCCAAACCCTCTTTTCTGGCTATTTAGGGTCTCTGTCTCTGGGGAAACTTTAGATAACGAATGCATGAGCTCAGCCGAGTTCCTCTGCATCTCCCTCTTCACCTTCTGATAAGGAATCGACCGCTGACCGCGCTGGAAGCCTGCAAACCTGCAACATAGTAGCAAAGACGACTACTGCAACTCTGTAACGCTGATCCTGCCGCCTTCTCGACTGTTTTCCTGCTTGTGCATGCTGTGGGGGTAGTCTGCCTCCTCTCTGCACCAGAAGCTCCGAAGAAATCTCCCGTGGGTCGACGGAATCTTCCCCCTGCAACCGCAGGCACCAAAAAGCTGCATTACCGGTCCCTTGGGTCTCCTCTCAGCACGACGAGCGAGGTCCCTCGAATCCAGCGACGCTGTCCAAGTGACCCCCACAGTCCAGTGACTCTTCAGCCCAAGTTTGGTGGAGGTAAGTCCTTGCCTCACCTCGCTGGGCTGCATTGCTTGGAACCGCGACTTTGCAAGCTACTCCGGCCCCTGTGCACTTCCGGCGGAAATCCTTCGTGCACAGCCAAGCCTGGGACCACGGCACTCTAACCTGCATTGCACGACTTTCTAAGTTGGTCTCCGGCGACGTGGGACTCCTTTGTGCAACTTCGGCGAGCACCGTTTCACGCATCCTCGTAGTGCCTGTTTCTGGCACTTCTCTGGGTGCTACCTGCTTCAATGAGGGCTCTTTGTCTTGCTCGACGTCCCCTCTCTCTGCAGGTCCAATTTGCGACCTCCTGGTCCCTCCTGGGCCCCAGCAGCGTCCAAAAACGCCAAACGCACGATTTGCGTGTAGCAAGGCTTGTTGGCGTCCTTCCGGCGGGAAAACACTTTTGCACGACTCTCCAAGGCAAGCGATATCCGTCCACCAAAGGGGAAGTCTCTAGCCCTTTTCGTTCCTGCAGAAACCTCAGCTTTTTCTGTCCAGTCGAAGCTTCTTTGCACCCGCAGCTGGCATTTCCTGGGCATCTGCCCATCTCCGACTTGCTTGTGACTTTTGGACTTGGTCCCCTTGTTCCACAGGTACCCTAGATTGGAAATCCACAGTTGTTGCATTGCTGGTTTGTGTCTTTCCTGCATTATTCCTCTAACACGACTATTTTGTCCTTAGGGGAACTTTAGTGCACTTTGCACTCACTTTTCAGGGTCTTGGGGAGGGTTATTTTGCTAACTCTCACTATTTTCTAATAGTCCCAGCGACCCTCTACAAGGTCACATAGGTTTGGGGTCCATTCGTGGTTCGCATTCCACTTTTGGAGTATATGGTTTGTGTTGCCCCTATCCCTATGTTTCCCCATTGCATCCTATTGTAACTATACATTGTTTGCACTGTTTTCTAAGACTATACTGCATATTTTTGCTATTGTGTATATATATCTTCTGTATATTTCCTATCCTCTCACTTAGGGTACACTCTAAGATACTTTGGCATATTGTCATAAAAATAAAGTACCTTTATTTTTAGTATAACTGTGTATTGTGTTTTCTTATGATATTGTGCATATGACACTAAGTGGTACTGTAGTAGCTTCACACGTCTCCTAGTTCAGCCTAAGCTGCTCTGCTAAGCTACCATTATCTATCAGCCTAAGCTGCTAGACACCCTATACACTAATAAGGGATAACTGGGCCTGGTGCAAGGTGCAAGTACCCCTTGGTACTCACTACAAGCCAGTCCAGCCTCCTACAGTGCTCTCCTGCTGATATGATGTGAGAGGTATGAGGGATCAGGTGCTATGCATATTGAGTGTCAGACAGGGGATCCCGTTTCGGATGTCTTTTTTTTAGCATCTCAGGGAGGGTACATATCGTCTCTGGTTTCTATTTTTACTACGAAAAGATCCCAGTTTTCAGTGCCTTCTTGTATCTGACCCTTATATTGCAATTGTCTTAATGTTTGAGCCTCTGCTAGTGTGCAGCTGTGCAGGTCTCTAAGCCAGGCAGAGTAAGGAGGGGCATTTGGGGCCTTCCATTGTGTGGCAATCAAACGCTTGTATATCACGAATGCAAGGTCTATAAACTTGTGAATGTGTTTGTCTCCCTTGGTCCGGTGCCGTATACCTATCAAGCAGGATTCCGGGGTGGGTGTAAGCACGTGATCTACTATGTCTGCTGTGGTTTCGATGATGCGACGCCAACCAGTATTTATTGGGTGGCAGTGCCAAACCATGTGGTAGAAATTAGCTGCAGGAGTGGCGCATCTTGGGCATTCTGGTTTAGAGTTTGGGTATATTTTATTGATACGGGCCGGGGACTGATATGATTGATGAATGTAATTAAATTGAGTATATCTTAGCCTGGTGTTACGGGATGCGGACTTGATCGTGGCAAGGGCTGCTTCCCAAGTTTTCTGGGTGGTTGGTATAGTAAGAGCAGAGTCCCAGCGATGTTTAACCTGAGTTAGGGCAGTGCTGTTACTTGTTAGAAGTATTTTATATAGTTTAGTGATGACGCCCTTTGTGTTGCCCATAGAAAGTACTGAAGTAAATAGAGGGGATTTGTTGGGTTCATTGGGATTGCATCCCCAGAGATTGTGTAGGAGATTGGTGATGGCGCTGAATGTCAAGAAGGCCCTGGGTTGCATAGCTGCAGCAACCACTAATTCTGCGAAGGTGCTTGCTTTAGAGCCCGAATAAAGGTCTCCTGTGTTCAGAGTTTTGGTAACGCGTATATCGTGATGACAGGAGAGAGCATAAATGCCCAGCACTGGAGACAGTGGCAACAAGGAGGAATATGGGGGGGTTGGGGTTCTGCCCAGGACATATCTCCGCCAGCAGTGTCTGGCCGTGTCCATCAGGGGTGATTTATTTTATGGATAGGGGGGTCCAGCTAGCAAAGATGTCAGTATCGTTTGTGGTGTCGTGTAAGCAGTTATTGCTACACACTCTGGGGTGGACGGTTCGTTGAGCCACATGGTTACCCATTGAAGCTGAGCTGCTGCCTAATATAGCTCGAAATGCGGCATGCCAAGCCCGCCTTCTTCTTGTGGATATTGTGTGATGGCTAGTGCTACCCTACGTCTGTCCTTGCCCCAGATTAAATCAGTCAATAGTGAATGTAATTTATGAAACAATGAGCGTGGCAAAGATATCGGGAGTGCAGTAAAGTAATATAAGAATCTCGGTAGTATTAACATCTTGGCTATGGCTGTTCGGCCCATGGGTGATAGAGGTAGCAAGCTCCAAAATGACAAGGAGCCGCGGGTGGAGCGGAGTAGTCTGTCTAGGTTGCCTTGTCTTAGGTCCGTCATGGAGTGATATACATGAACGCCTAGATACTTGAAGGTCTTGTGTGCCCATGGCAGTTGGTGAAGAGGGAGTGTCGTTTGCTGCTCGATAGGTATACAAGTAAGAGGGAAAATACAGGATTTAGCCCGAGGCGGGGGTAAAAATTATCCAGGATTTGCATTACCCCCGTTAGGGAGGCAGAGTGATTGCACAGGTATACCAGAGCATCATCTGCGTATAAGGGTATGATATGATATGCATTAAATTCTTGGATGCCCCATATATGAGCATAGCTACAAAGCTTAATTGCAAGTGGTTCAATAGCTATTGCAAATAATAAGGGAGAGAGCGGGCAACCTTGTCTAGTGCCTCTACCGATGGGGAATGCCTCCGATATCTCTTGACCAGTTTTGACTCGGGCTGTCGGTTTGGAGGATAATGTTGCAATCCAGCTGATGAAGCCGTTCTGAAAGCAAAACACTTTAAGAGTACGAAAGAGATAATCCCAACCAAGCGTATCAAATGCTTTTTCTATATCTAAAGATACGGCCACTGATTCTGTTTCTGTGGTGTTATGCATAATGCGGATTAACCGTCTTATGCTTGAAAAGGTATTTCTTCCTGGGATGAATCCTGATTGGTCAGGGTGAATTAAGTTTGGTAAATAGGGGAGTAATCTGTTTGCTAGGATCTTCCCTAGAAGTTTACAGTCAGAATTCAGAAGGGAAAGTGGTCTGTAAGATCTCACGTCCAGTGGGTCGCAGCCTGGTTTTGGTAGGACCACTATCAATGCTTTGCAGATGGAGTCTGGCAGCTGTTTTCTATTGCGTGCTTCGTTAAACACCTCGAGTAGGGGTTGCAGGAGGTGAGTGGCTTGTGAGTTATAGTATTCTACTGGTAACCCGTCTGATCCAGGGGTTTTGCCGCGTGCCATTTAAGAGAGAGCTAAGCATAGTTCCTCAATAGTGATGGGACCATCTAGTGTGTCTGCGTTATCGGTAATGTTTAGGTTTTGTGGAATCAGCGCTAGGAGTTCAGTCAGTTGTTGCTCTTTTGGGGGGATGGTGGGTTGATATAGGGAGCGGTAGTACATGTGAAAGGCCTCGTTAATGTCAACCTGAGTGTTAACCACATCTCCTGAGTGTAGCCTGATCGCACCTATTGGCAAAGATTGCGATGGCTGATGAACCAGCCATGCTAATAGTTTGCCTGACCTGTCTCCTTCCGCATGCTGCCTCGCTTTTAAGTGTCTATAGTCGTGTCTGCTGAGTCTATTGTCAGCCTCTCTATGATTCGTCTTTAGCGAATTTAGGGGGTCATTACAACATTGGCGGTAAAAGGTGCTTACCGCCGGACAGAAGACCGCCAAAACACCGCCGCATCCTCAGAATTCCACCACAGCTATTATGACCCACATCTCGGAATCCACCGAAATTCAGACACCCACACAAGACCGCCACACCAAACGAATCCACGCGCCGGTCTTTCAACCACGGTATTCCATTGGCGGCACACACATCTCCAAAACACCGCCACATTGGACAATTACAAATACACACACCTGATACACATACAAACACCACTCCCACACACCCAATTCAATATAAAACACACACCCACATCACCCACAAACCGCTACTGTAGGAAAGTACCATCTTGCCTGGCATGTTACCCCCATTTTTCACTGTATTATATGTTGTTTTAGTTGTATGTGTCACTGGGACCCTGCCAGCCAGGGCCCCAGTGCTCATAAGTGTGCCTGAATGTGTTACCTGTGTAGTGACTAACTGTCTCACTGAGGCTCTGCTAACCAGAACCTCAGTGGTTATGCTCTCTCATTTCTTTCCAAATTGTCACTAACAGGCTAGTGACCAATTTTACCAATTTACATTGGCTTACTGGAACACCCTTATAATTCCCTAGTATATGGTACTGAGGTACCCAGGGTATTGGGGTTCCAGGAGATCCCTATGGGCTGCAGCATTTCTTTTGCCACCCATAGGGAGCTCTGACAATTCTTACACAGGCCTGCCACTGCAGCCTCAGTGAAATAACATCCACGTTATTTCACAGCCATTTTACACTGCACTTAAGTAACTTATAAGTCACCTATATGTCTAACCTTTACCTGGTAAAGGTTAGGTGCAAAGTTACTTAGTGTGAGGGCACCCTGGCACTAGCCAAGGTGCCCCCACATTGTTCAGGGCCAATTCCCCGGACTTTGTGAGTGCGGGGACACCATTACACGCGTGCACTACATATAGGTCACTACCTATATGTAGCTTCACAGTGGTAACTCCGAATATGGCCATGTAACATGTCTATGATCATGGAATTGCCCCCTCTATGCCATCCTGGCATAGTTGGCACAATCCCATGATCCCAGTGGTCTGTAGCCCAGACCCTGGTACTGCCAAACTGCCTCTCCTGGGGTTTCACTGCAGCTGCTGCCAACCCCTCAGACAGGCTTCTGCCCTCCTGGGGTCCAGCCAGGCCTGGCCCAGGATGGCAGAACAAAGAACTTCCTCTGAGAGAGGGTGTTACACCCTCTCCCTTTGGAAAATGGTGTGAAGGCAGGGGAGGAGTAGCCTCCCCCAGCCTCTGGAAATGCTTTCATGGGCACATTTGGTGCCCATTTCTGCATAAGCCAGTCTACACCGGTTCAGGGACCCCTTAGCCCTGCTCTGGCGCGAAACTGGACAAAGGAAAGGGGAGTGACCACTCCCCTGACCTGCACCTCCCCTGGGAGGTGTCCAGAGCTCCTCCAGTGTGCTCCAGACCTCTGCCATCTTGGAAACAGAGATGCTGCTGGCACACTGGACTGCTCTGAGTGGCCAGTGCCACCAGGTGACGTCAGAGACTCCTTCTGATAGGCTCCTTCAGGTGTTGCTAGCCTATCCTCTCTCCTAGGTAGCCAAACCCTCTTTTCTGGCTATTTAGGGTCTCTGTCTCTGGGGAAACTTTAGATAACGAATGCAAGAGCTCATCCGAGTTCCTCTGCATCTCTCTCTTCACCTTCTGCCAAGGAATCGACTGCTGACCGCGCTGGAAGCCTGCAAAACTGCAACATAGTAGCAAAGAGGACTACTGCAACTCTGTAACGCTGATCCTGCCGCCTTCTCGACTGTTTTCCTGGTGGTGCATGCTGTGGGGGTAGTCTGCCTCCTCTCTGCACTAGAAGCTCCGAAGAAATCTCCAGTGGGTCGACGGAATCGCCCCCCTGCAACCGCAGGCACCAAAGAACTGCATCAACGGTCCCCTGGGTCTCCTCTCAGCACGACGAGCGAGGTCCCTTGAATCCAGCAACTCTGTCCAAGTGACTCCCACAGTCCAGTGACTCTTCAGTCCAAGTTTGGTGGAGGTAAGTCCTTGCCTCCCCACGCCAGACTGCATTGCTGGGAACCGCGACTTTTGCAGCTACTCCGGCCTCCGTGCACTTCCGGTGGAAATCCTTTGTGCACAGTCCAGCCTGGGTCCACGGCACTCTAACCTGCATTGCACGACCTCCTAAGTTGTTCTCCGGCGACGTGGGACTCCTTTGTGCAACTTCGGGTGAGCACCGTTTCACGCATCCTCGTAGTGCCTGTTTCTGGCACTTCTCCGGATGCTACCTGCTGCTGAGAGAGCTTGTCTCGCTCGAGGTCCCCTCTGTCTCCTGACACAATTTGCGACATCCTGGTCCCTCCTGGGCCACAGCAGCGTCCAAAAACCTTTACCGCATGATTTGCAGCTAGCAAGGCTTGTTGGCGGTCTTTCGGCGGGAAAACACTTCTGCACGACTCTCCACCGCGGTGAGGGATCCGTCCTGCAAAGGTGAAGTCTCTAGCCCTTGTCATTCCTGCAGAAACCTAAGCTTCTACTGTCCAGTAGCAGCTTCTTTGCACCCACAGCTGGCATTTCCTGGGCATCTGCCCATCTCCGACTTGCTTGTGACTTTTGGACTTGGTCCCCTTGTTCCACAGGTACCCTCGACTGGAAATCCATTGTTGTTGCATTGCTGGTTTGTGTCTTTCCTGCAGTATTCCCCTATCACGACTTCTTTGTCCTTTGGGGAACTTCTGTGCACTTTGCACTCACTTTTCAGGGTGTTGGGGTGGGCTATTTTTCTAACCCTCACTATTTTCTAATAGTCCCAGTGACCCTCTACAAGGTCACATAGGTTTGGGGTCCATTCGTGGTTCGCATTCCACTTTTGGAGTATATGGTTTGTGTTGCCCCTATCCCTATGTATCCCCATTGCATCCTATTGTAACTATACATTGTTTGCACTGTTTTCTAAGACTATACTGCATATTTTTGGTATTGTGTATATATATCTTGTGTATATTTCCTATCCTCTCACTGAGGGTACACTCTGAGATACTTTGGCATATTGTCATAAAAATAAAGTACCTTTATTTTTAGTATAACTGTGTATTGTGTTTTCTTATGATATTGTGCATATGACACTAAGTGGTACTGTAGGAGCTTCACTCGTCTCCTAGTTCAGCCTAAGCTGCTCTGCTAAGCTACTATTATCTATCAGCCTATGCTGCTAGACACCCTATACACTAATAAGGGATAACTGGGCCTGGTGCAAGGTGCAAGTACCCCTTGGTACTCACTACAAGCCAGTCCAGCCTCCTACATTGGTTGTGCAGCGGTGGGATAAGTGCTTTGAGACTACTTACCACTCTTGTCATTGTACTTTTCATAAGAGAAAAATATACAAAACAAGTTCAGTGTATATACACATAACCAAAAAGTTTTGCATTTCCTCTTTTCACTCTTTTCTAAGTGCTGAAAAGTACTTCTAACTTTCTAAAAAGTTCTACAAAGTTTAAAGAGTTTTTTTCTTTCTTTCTAAAAGTTCTGAAAACTTTTTCTCTTTTTCTATCACTTTAACTCTCTCTAAAAATGTCTGGCACAGGCCAAAATGTTGATCTGTCCAAACTTGCATATGATCACCTTAGCTGGAAAGGAGCAATGAGTCTCTGCATAGAGAGAGGTTTGAGTGTAGGGAAGAATCCTTCCTTGGAATTGTTACTTAACATGCTTAGAGAACAAGATAAGGCTAAAAGTGCCCCATCTGTTGAAAAAGTAGCTAATGGTTCCCAATCTGATCCAGGGACTCCCCCAGGAAAAGATTCAGGAAAGAAACTTTCTAGCCTGCCCATTACTAGACAGTCTAGCATAGTTGGTACTGAGGTGGAGTCACGTCATACAGATGGTGTGCTCTCACATTACACTGTCAGCCAAGCTGTTAGGGTGCCCTCTGTAACGGACAGGTCTCCTTCTGTCCATTCTCATCATACTTCTGTGTCTAGAAATGTCCCTCCCACCAACCCTGATGACAGAATGTTAGAAAGGGAACTCAATAAGTTGAGGATGGAACAAACCAGACTGAAGCTTAAAAAGCAACAGCTGGATTTGGATAGACAGTCTTTAGAACTAGAGAAGGAAAGACAGAAGATGGGTTTAGAAACCATGGTGGCAGCAGCAGTATTCCCATAGTCATCCTGCAAAAGAGCATGATTCCAGGAATCTGCACAAGATAGTTCCCCCTTATAAGGAGTGGGATGACATTAACAAGTGGTTTGCTGCACTTGAGAGGGCCTGTGCTGTACAGGATGTCCCTCAAAGGCAGTGGGCTGCTATCCTATGGCTATCATTTAGTGGAAAAGATAGGGATAGGCTCCTTACTGTGAAAGAAAATGAAGCCAATGATTACAAAGTTCTTAAGAATGCACTCCTGGATGGTTATGGCTTAACCACTGAACAATACAGGATAAAGTTCAGAGAGACCAAAAAGGAGTCTTCACAAGATTGGGTTGATTTCATTGACCATTCAGTGAAGGCCTTGGAGGGTTGGTTACATGGCAGTAAAGTTACTGATTATGACAGCCTGTATAACTTGATCCTGAGAGAGCATATTCTTAATAATTGTGTGTCTGATTTGTTGCAACTGTACTTGGTGGACTCTGATCTGACATCTCCCCAAGAATTGGGAAAGAAGGCAGACAAATGGGTCAGAACAAGGGTGAACAGAAAAGTTCATACAGGGGGTGACAAAGATGGCAAGAAGAAGGATGGTAAGTCTTCTGACAAGGGTGGGGACAAATCTAAAAATGAGTCTTCATCAGGCCCACAAAAACACTCTGGTGGGGGGCTGTGTTAGTCTCTGAAGGGGCTATTGATTTAGCCACCTTAGTTGCTTGTCCCCTTAATATGGATAAGTACAAGCAGCTACCCCTAATAAATGGTGTTGAGGTTCAGGCCTACAGGGACACTGGTGCCAGTGTGACTATGGTCAAAGAGAAACTGGTCCACCCTGAACAACACCTACTTGGTCACCAGTACCAAGTAACCGATGCTCACAACAACACACTTAGCCACCCCATGGCTGTTGTAAATCTCAACTGGGGGGGGTTACTGGTCCAAAGAAAGTTGTGGTAGCCACAGATTTACCTGTAGACTGTCTACTAGGAAATGATTTGGAGACATCAGCTTGGTCAGATGTGGAGTTGGAGGCCCATGCAGCAATGCTGGGCATCCCAGGGCATATTTTTGCTTTAACCAGGGCTCAGGCCAAAAAGCAAAAAGGACAGGGAAGCTTGGATCCTGGAACAATGGACCAAATGCTCCCTAAAGCTAGGGCTAGTAGAAGTAAAGCACTTCCTACTATCCCTCCCTCTACAGTGGATTCTACTTCTGAGAAAGAAGAATTTCCACCCTGTGCAGAACCTACACCAGAGGAGCTGGAAGCAGACACTGCTGAGCTTTTGGGTGAAGGGGGGCCTGCCAGGGAGGAGCTGAGTGTGGCACAGCAAACCTGTCCCACACTAGAGGGTCTAAGATAGCAAGCTGTCAAACAGGCTAATGGGGATGTCAGTGACTCTCACAGAGTTTACTGGGAGGACAACCTCTTGTACACTGAAGCAAGAGATCCTAAACCTGGAACTGCCAGGAGGTTAGTGATTCCTCAGGAGTACAGAAAGTTCCTCCTAACTCTAGCCCACAACATTCCCCTAGCTGGACATCTGGGACAAATGAAAACTTGGGACAGACTTGTCCCCTTGTTTCATTGGCCTAGGATGTCTGAGGACACAAAATAATTTTGTAAGTCCTGTGAAACCTGTCAAGCCAGTGGCAAGACAGGTGGCACCCCAAAGGCACCCCTTATCCCACTGCCTGTGGTTGGGGTTCCCTTTGAAAGGGTAGGGGTTGACATAGTTGGCCCCCTTGACCCTCCTACTGCTTCAGGCAATAGGTTTATCTTGGTGGTAGTGGACCATGCCACAAGATATCCTGAAGCAATTCCTTTAAGGACCACTACAGCACCTGCAGTGGCAAAGGCCCTCCTGGGAATATTTTCTAGGGTGGGCTTCCCAAAGGAAGTAGTATCAGACAGGGGAAGCAATTTCATGTCTGCATACTTAAAGGCCATGTGGAAGGAGTGTGGTGTGACTTACAAGTTCACTACACCCTATCATCCACAAACAAATGGACTGGTGGAGAGATTTAACAAAACTCTCAAAGGCATGATTATGGGTCTCCCTGAAAAACTCCGCAGGAGATGGGATATCCTGTTACCATGCCTCCTTTTTGCCTACAGGGAGGTACCCAAGAAAGGAGTGGGCTTCAGCCCATTTGAACTCCTCTTTGGACACCCTGTTAGGGGTCCACTAACACTTGTCAAGGAGGGTTGGGAACAACCTTTAAAAGCTCCAAAACAAGATATTGTGGATTATGTACTTCGCCTCAGATCAAGGATGGCTGAGTATATGAAAAAGGCCAGTAAAAACCTTCAGGCCAGCCAAGAGCTCCAGAAGCAATGGCATGATCAGAAGGCTGTTTTGGTTCAGTACAAACCAGGGCAGAAAGTGTGGGTCTTGGAGCTTGTGGCCCCAAGAGCACTCCAAGATAAATGGAGTGGACCCCACACAATTGTTGAGAAAAAGGGAGAAGTCACCTACTTAGTTGACTTAGGCACTGCCAGGAGTCCCCTTAGGGTGCTCCATGTCAACCGCCTAAAACCCTACTATGACAGGGCTGATCTCACCATGCTCATGGCAACTGATGAGGGACAGGAAGAAGACAGTGATGCTCTACCTGATCTCTTCTCTTCCACAGAACAAGATGCTCTAGTGGAAGGTGTAGTTTTGGCTGATTGTCTTACTGCTGAGCAGAAAGACCATTGCATAAATCTCCTGGGTCAGTTTTCTGAACTCTTCTCTACTGTGCCAGGTACCACTTCTTGGTGTGAGCACACTATAGATACTGGAGACAGCTTGCCTGTCAAAAGTAAGATCTATGGGCAGCCTGACCATGTCAGGGACTGCATAAAGCAAGAGGTGCAGAAAATGTTAGAACTGGGAGTGGTTGAGCACTCTGAAAGTCCATGGGCTTCTCCTGTGGTACTTGTACCAAAACCTCATTCCAAGGATGGAAAGAAAGAAATGCGGTTTTGTGTAGACTACAGAGGTCTGAACCAGGTAACCAAAACTGATGCTCACACTATACCCATGGCAGATGAGCTCATAGATACACTGGCATCTGCCAAGTATCTAAGCACTTTTGATTTGACTGCAGGGTATTGGCAGATCAAATTATCAGAAGATGCTAAACCTAAAACTGCATTTTCAACCATTGGAGGCCATTACCAGTTCACAGTAATGCCTTTTGGATTGAAAAATGCACCTGCCACTTTTCAGAGGTTGGTGAACACAGTTCTGCAAGGGCTGGAAGCTTTTAGTGCAGCATATTTGGACGATATAGCTGTCTTTAGCTCCAGCTGGGATGATCACCTGGTCCACCTATGGAAAGTTTTAGAGGCCCTGCAAAAGGCAGGCCTCACTATCAAGGCTTCAAAGTGCCAGATAGGGCAGGGTAAGGTGGTTTATCTGGGACACCTTGTTGGTGGGGAACAGATTGCACCACTTCAGGGGAAAATCCAAACAATTATTGATTGGGTTCCCCCTACCACTCAGACTCAAGTGAGAGCCTTCCTAGGCCTCACTGGGTATTACAGGAGGTTCATTAAGAACTATGGCTCCATTGCAGCCCCTCTTAATGACCTCACATCCAAGAAAATGCCTAAAAAGGTATTATGGACAGCAAACTGTCAGAAAGCTTTTGAGGAGCTGAAGCAGGCCAAGTGCTCTGCACCTGTCCTGAAAAGCCCTTGTTACTCTAAAAAAATCTATGTCCAAACTGATGCATCTGAATTAGGAGTAGGGGCAGTCCTATCACAACTTAATTCTGAGGGCCAGGATCAACCTGTTGCTTTTATTAGTAGGAGGTTGACCCCTAGAGAAAAGCGTTTGTCTGCCATAGAGAGGGAGACCTTTGCTGTGGTCTGGGCTCTGAAGAAGTTGAGGCCATACCTGTTTGGCACTCACTTCATTGTTCAGACAGACCACAAACCTCTACTTTGGCTAAAACAAATGAAAGGTGAAAATCCTAAATTGTTGACGTGGTCCATATCCCTACAGGGAATGGACTATACAGTGGAACATAGACCTGGGAGTAGCCAGTCCAATGCAGATGGACTCTCCAGATATTTCCACTTAGACAATGAAGACTCATCAGGTCATGGCTAGTCTTATTGTCCTTCGTTTGGGGGGGGTTGTGTAGGAAAGTACCATCTTGCCAGGCATGTTACCCCCATTTTTCACTGTATATATGTTGTTTTAGTTGTATGTGTCACTGGGACCCTGCCAGCCAGGGCCCCAGTGCTCATAAGTGTGCCTGAATGTGTTACCTGTGTAGTGACTAACTGTCTCACTGAGGCTCTGCTAACCAGAACCTCAGTGGTTATGCTCTCTCATTTCTTTCCAAATTGTCACTAACAGGCTAGTGACCAATTTTACCAATTTACATTGGCTTACTGGAACACCCTTATAATTCCCTAGTATATGGTACTGAGGTACCCAGGGTATTGGGGTTCCAGGAGATCCCTATGGGCTGCAGCATTTCTTTTGCCACCCATAGGGAGCTCTGACAATTCTTACACAGGCCTGCCACTGCAGCCTCAGTGAAATAACGTCCACGTTATTTCACAGCCATTTTACACTGCACTTAAGTAACTTATAAGTCACCTATATGTCTAACCTTTACCTGGTAAAGGTTAGGTGCAAAGTTACTTAGTGTGAGGGCATCCTGGCACTAGTCAAGGTGCCCCCACATTGTTCAGGGCCAATTCCCCGGAATTTGTGAGTGCGGGGACACCATTACACGCGTGCACTACATATAGGTCACTACCTATATGTAGCTTCACAATGGTAACTCCGAATATGGCCATGTAACATGTCTATGATCATGGAATTGCCCCCTCTATGCCATCCTGGCATAGTTGGCACAATCCCATGATCCCAGTCGTCTGTAGCCCAGACCCTGGTACTGCCAAACTGCCTCTCCTGGGGTTTCACTGCAGCTGCTGCTGCTGCCAACCCCTAAGACAGGCTTCTGCCCTCCTGGGGTCCAGCCAGGCCTGGCCCAGGATGGCAGAACAAAGAACTTCCTCTGAGAGAGGGTGTTACACCCTCTCCCTGTGGAAAATGGTGTGAAGGCAGGGGAGGAGTAGCCTCCCCCAGCCTCTGGAAATGCTTTCATGGGCACATTTGGTGCCCATTTCTGCATAAGCCAGTCTACACCGGTTCAGGGACCCCTTAGCCCTGCTCTGGCGCGAAACTGGACAAAGGAAAGGGGAGTGACCACTCCCCTGACCTGCACCTCCCCTGGGAGGTGTCCAGAGCTCCTCCAGTGTGCTCCAGACCTCTGCCATCTTGGAAACAGAGGTGCTGCTGGCACACTGGGCTGCTCTGAGTGGCCAGTGCCACCAGGTGACGTCAGAGACTCCTTCTGATAGGCTCCTTCAGGTGTTGCTAGCCTCTCCTAGGTAGCCAAACCCTCTTTTCTGGCTATTTAGGGTCTCTGTCTCTGGGGAAACTTTAGATAACGAATGCAAGAGCTCATCCGAGTTCCTCTGCATCTCTCTCTTCACCTTCTGCCAAGGAATCGACTGCTGAAGCCTGCAAAACTGCAACATAGTAGCAAAGACAACTACTGCAACTCTGTAACGCTGATCCTGCCGCCTTCTCGACTGTTTTCCTGGTGGTGCATGCTGTGGGGGTAGTCTGCCTCCTCTCTGCACTAGAAGCTCCGAAGAAATGTCCCGTGGGTCGACGGAATCGTCCCCCTGCAACCGCAGGCACCAAAGAACTGCATCGCCTGTCCCCTGGGTCTCCTCTCAGCACGACGAGCGAGGTCCCTTGAATCCAGCAACTCTGTCCAAGTGACTCCCACAGTCCAGTGACTCTTCAGTCCAAGTTTGGTGGAGGTAAGTCCTTGCCTCCCCACGCCAGACTGCATTGCTGGAAACCGCGACTTTTGCAGCTACTCCGGCCTCCGTGCACTTCCAGCGGAAATCCTTTGTGAACAGTCCAGCCTGGGTCCACGGCACTCTAACCTGCATTGCACGACCTCCTAAGTTGTTCTCCGGCGACGTGGGACTCCTTTGTGCGACTTCGGGTGAGCACCATTTCACACATGCTCGTAGTGCCTGTTTCTGGCACTTCTCTGGGTGCTGAGAGGGCTCCTTGTCTTGCTCGACGTCCCTTCTGTCTCCTGACGCAATTTGCGACATCCTGGTCCCTTCTGGGCCACAGCAGGGTCCAAAAACCTTTACCGCATGATTTGCAGCTAGCAAGGCTTGTTGGCGGTCTTTCGGCGGGAAAATACTTCTGCACCACTCTCCACGGCGTGTGGGATCCGTCCTCTAAAGGGGAAGTCTCTAGCCCTTGTCGTTCCTGCAGAAACCTAAGCTTCTACTGTCCAGTAGCAGCTTCTTTGCACCCACAGCTGGCATTTCCTGGGCATCTGCCCATCTCCGACTTGCTTGTGACTTTTGGACTTGGTCCCCTTGTTCCACAGGTACCCTCGACTGGAAATCCATCGTTGTTGCATTGCTGGTTTGTGTCTTTCCTGCAGTATTCCCCTATCACGACTTCTTTGTCCTTTGGGGAACTTCAGTGCACTTTGCACTCACTTTTCAGGGTCTTGGGGTGGGCTATTTTTCTAACCCTCACTATTTTCTAATAGTCCCAGCGACCCTCTACAACGTCACATAGGTTTGGGGTCCATTCGTGGTTCGCATTCCACTTTTGGAGTATATGGTTTGTGTTGCCCCTATCCCTATGTGTCCCCATTGCATCCTATTGTAACTATACATTGTTTGCACTGTTTTCTAAGACTATACTGCATATTTTTGGTATTGTGTATATATATCTTGTGTATATTTCCTATCCTCTCACTGAGGGTACACTCTGAGATACTTTGGCATATTGTCATAAAAATAAAGTACCTTTATTTTTAGTATAACTGTGTATTGTGTTTTCTTATGATATTGTGCATATGACACTAAGTGGTACTGTAGGAGCTTCACTCGTCTCCTAGTTCAGCCTAAGCTGCTCTGCTAAGCTACCATTATCTATCAGCCTATGCTGCTAGACACCCTATACACTAATAAGGGATAACTGGGCCTGGTGCAAGGTGCAAGTACCCCTTGGTACTCACTATAAGCCAGTCCAGCCTCCTACAGCTACGACCACAATTTACGGACGAAGGCCAGATAGACAGAGAGCACAGCAACTGAGAACCCCACCACACAGAGGCACACAACACCATCACCCATACAACATTACACGCACAAAACACCACACACCACTACACATCAACACACACATCAACACTTACACCACCCCACACATCACCCACACCACCCCATGTCACGCCAAAAACACCCCCGGTTTTCCGAGGAGGGGCTCAGGGTCATGGTGGAGGAAATCCTACGGGTAGAGCCACAGCTATTTGGCTCACAGGTGCAGCACACATCCATAGCCAGGAAGATGGAGCTATGGCAAAGAATCGTGGACAGGGTCAACGCTGTGGGACAGCATCCAAGAAATCGTGAGGACCTCAGGAAGAGGTGGAACGACCTACGGGGGAGGGTGCGTTCAGTGGTCTCCAGGCACAACATCGCGGTACAGTGGACTGGCGGCAGACCCCCACCTCCTCCCCCACAACTAACAACATGGGAGGAGCAAGTCTTGACCATCATGCATCCAGAGGGCCTTGGAGGAGTTGGTGGAGGAATGGACACTGGTAAGTTAAATCTCAACTATCATATCCCCCACCCTACCTGCATGCCATCACACACCCCGACCCTCACCCCCTCCCCTATCACTCCAACTCCTCACTAATGTACTCATAATACAAACCACCCATCCCAACACCAAGCCCCGCATGCAAAAACAAAGCATGGTCACCCCTCACCAAAGCATGCTCACTGCACATACCCATAACAACCCCCTAACCATCATCACACAAACCCACACACAGGAATGCTTGCACTGGGGTACACAAACACACACCCATTGCACACCATTACACACACACATGCAAAAATCATGCTCTTATATCCCTGCAGGACCACTACGGAACGTCACCACACCGGAGGGTCCAGACAACTCCACTCTACCCACAGAAGAGGCCCACAGGGACAACAGCAGCTCTGCCCTACTGGATCCTGATGGACAGCCCGGACCATCATGGGCCTCGGGACAGTCGGTTCCCCTTGCACAGACACAGCCCAAAACTGACCTTCCGCTCTCCGGTAACACCAGCACAGCACCCACCCAGCAGGCCCATACCTCCGTCCCCATGACACGTCAATCAGCGGTGTGTCCACCACTACAGGGAACCCAGGATAACCCTCCACCCCAACAACAACAGGGACCTGGGGGCAGTGGTAGTGGGCACACGGTCCAGGGGAAGGAGGCACAGGAACACAGGGGAACTGGGAGGGCTGCTGTGCGACAAGGGGCGGACAGGCCAAGGGAACCCACCCTCCACGAGGCCCTCTCCTCCATCATGGGAGCATACCACCACTCCCAGGAGACGATGGCGACGGTCCTGGCCAAGTTTCAGGAGACCCAGCGCCTGCAGGACAAACAGTATTTGGGCTTAAGGGAGGAACTCAGAACCATCAGCTCCACCCTGGGCACCAACGTAGGGGTGCTGAAGGACATACAGAAAACCATGAGGGACACCGTGTCGCTCCAAGGGGCCCCTGACACTATCATGGACGTTGAACTGCCCACCACCTCCGCCGGCGCTAGTGGACAGGACGCCCCGCCACAGGACCACCACACCAGCACCCCACCCCCTGCAGCTGGAGAACCACCCCGCAAGCGGTCCCTGAGATCCAGGAACAGGACAGAGCAAGATGGCAAACCCCCGCCAGGAAATGAGACCACCCTGATTGTCCTCCCACTGTCTCACTTTGTTACCCTGTCCAGATTGGAACTGCCCCAGTTCCACTTCCTATGCCCATATGGGCAGTGCACCTGTGTGACTAATGGACTGGACTCTGCCATGGACATTCCTCCACCGTCCCCCATCACCATATTACTACCCCCTCCATTTTGAGCACTTAAATAAACACCCTTGAACCACAAAACAATCTGGAGTCAGTCTGTGATTTGGTAAATATGTATAATCAATGACAGTGTCAACATGCGTTTCCAATTGTAAAGACAACATACCTATGCCACACATCACAAGTCCTTGAAGGATGCAAGCAGATGACACACGTTGCTAACCACACCTGTGAAACCGTAATGGAAAGGTACAACTCAGTGACCAAATACTGCTATGAAATGACAGACAGGATAGAGGTAGAAGTGTGAAAGTGAATGTAATGGTAAAAAGAAAACTGTTCTCACCTGTGTGTCACTGGAAATATTGCTGTGTGACTGACTCCCTGTTGTCTATGTCTTCTTCCTCAGCGTCTTCCTCATCACTGTCCACAGGCTCCACAGGCTCCACAGCTGCCACAAAACCACCATCTGGACCATCCTCCTGCAGAAAAGGCACCTGGCGTCGCAAAGCAAGATTGTGAAGCATTGAGCAGGCGATGATGATCTGGCACACCTTCTTCGGTGAGTAGAATAGGGAACCACATCATAAGGAGGCACCTGAACCTGGCCTTCAGGAGGCCGATGGTGCGTTTGATCATCCTCCTAGTCCGCCCATGGGCCTCATTGTAGCGTTCCTCTGCCCTGGTCCTGGGATTCCTCACTGGGGTCAATAGCCAGGACTGATTGGGGTAACCAGAGTCCCCCAATAGCCACACCCGGTGCCTCTGGAGTTGACCCATCATATAAGGGATGCTTCTATTGCACAGGATGTAGGCGTCATGCACTGAGCCAGGGAACATAGCATTTACCTGAGAGATGTACTGGTCTGCCAAACATACCATCTGTACATTCATGGAATGATAACTATTCCGGTTCCTGTACACCTGTTCACTCCTGTGGGGGGGGGACCAGAGCTACATGGGTGCCATCTATAGCACCTATGATGTTGGGGATATGTCCAAGGGCATAGAATTCACCTTTCACTGTAGCCAAATCCTCCACCTGAGGGAAAACGATGGACAACACGTTTGAAAACATGGGCTGGGACATCCCTGATGCCATGGCCACTGTTGTCTGAAAAGATCCACTTGCAAGGAAATGGAGCACTGACAGCACCTGCACTTGAGGGGGGATTCCTGTGGGATGGCGGATTGCTGACATCAGGTCTGGCTCCAACTGGGTACATAGTTCCTGGATAGTGGCACGGTCAAACCTGTAGGTGATGAGTAAATGTCGCTCCTCCATTGTCAACAGGTCCACCAGAGGTCGGTACAGCGGAGGATTCCGCCATCTTCTCAAAAATCCCAGGTATGTACCCACAGATACACAGAACATGACACCAAAGACAAAAATCTTCCTGTATGTGTGTCGAGTGTAGGCCTATGTATGTGTGTCGCAGTTGTAAATTAAGCCATGTGGGCCCCTGAAATGGCGGCTGCCTGACCTCAAAAGTGGGACAATGTGGAGAAGTGTGGCTCAATGGTTAGAGCGACAGACCCTAATGCAGAAATCTGGCCCAGGACCAGGGTTCAATTCCTGCCTTGGCGGGTCTTGGGCTCAATTTCCTCAGACCTGATAATTCTTGCATCGGTGCCTAATCTAATTCATGGGTCTCACTCTGTAACTCTGGGCAATAGCTTGCTTAATCTCCACAATGGCCCCAGCAGCGCTGGGATGCCTGGCTTCACCTTGGAGGTTGCCCAGGAGTGGGTACCTCACAGGGAAAAGCCAGGAGGGGTTCAACAGCGGTATGCGTACAGCGCCTTGAGACCCTAACGGGTGAGTAGTGCGCTATACAAGTATAAAGTTTACAGTTTTTTTTACAATGGGATGTGAGGTAACTGCGCTGGCGTTGTACACCGTCGCGGTAGGCGGTCGAAGACCGCGGCGCAATGCTGCATTGGTTAACATTGGACCCTATGGGTCCCAGGAGCCAATGATGAAGTGCGCCGGCGGTGATGAGACGCACCACCGCGGACGTCACCGCCGCGGACGTGACCACCATTTTCTATCTGTTCAATCACTCGATACCTGATCTTCGACAGGAGAGGACCTACACTGCAAGTGCTGCTGTGACCTCGGTCTGGAAGAGACAATGGCTGCTGCATCTGGGGAAAGGGCCCCTGCCTTCACTGCTCAGGAGTTGGAGAAGCTCATGGACGGGGTCCTCCCCCAGTACACGCTAATCTACGGTCCTCCAGACCAACAGGTAAGTACACAGGGAGCACGTTGTATGGGCTATGCCTGGGTGGAGAGGGCTGGTTGTAAGAGGGAAGGGGTCAGAGTGCAGTGAACATGAAGGACTGTGAATGCATGTGCCACATGGCAAGGGCAGGGATGTGGGCCACTCAGTTCGATGGGGCTCTTGCTAATGACTTCTCTTCTTTCCTGTGCATGTCATGTAGGTCAGCGCCCACCAGAAGAAGGACATTTGGCGTGCCATCGCCAAGGACGTCCGGACCCTGGGGGTCCACCAGAGACGGGGCACCCACTGCTGTAAAAGATGGGAGGACATTCGCCGCTGGAGCAAGAAGACGGCGGAGGCTCAGCTGGGGATTGCCTCCCAACGTGGGAGGGGTGCCCGTCGCCCCATGACCCCCCTGATGTTCCGGATCCTGGTGGTGGCCTACCCTGAATTGGATGGGCGCTTGAGGGCATCACAGCAGACACAAGGGGGTGAGTACACCCTCATTCTGGGGACTTTGCGTGTAGTTGAGGGGTCTGGGAGTGGGAGGAAGGAGGGCTGTGGGTTTCCCTAGGCCAGGGCGACTTCCATAGGCTAGGCCCCTCCGTAATGCAGGCCATGTGCCACTCCACCCCACCGCAGTAGAGTGCCAAGTACAGGTATACATGCCCCTGTGGCATCCATGTGTGCAGATGTCCACCATAGCGATGTAGGCCATATCCCAGGAATTGCATCTGTAGAGGCCAAGAGCACGGTGTAGTGCAGGGGGCTGCTGTGTCTGTATTGTCCGCCAACGGTAGCGGTAAGCCATGCACTCAACCTGTCTTTCTTCTGTCGCCCCCCCCTTTTTCTGCTCTCCCTGTTCTTTCGTGCATCAGCATCATCAGGCGGAGGTACAGTGGCACCGGAGCACGAGGGAGCTGCATCCCACATGGCCATGGTGGGCCACACCACCGACTCAGAATGCACCAGTGGGACAGAGGGCGAGGGGAGCTACACGTCGGTCACCGGATCACCAACCAGCGACACGGACTCTTCCGCCGATGGGAGCTCCCTTGTGGTGGCGGCACCATCTGTGCCCGCCACTTCTACAGGTACAGCCGCCACCTCCCCTACCAGCACCGCCCTCCCAGCAGCCCCTCAGCGTTCGCCCCGTGCCCGCTCACCCAGGAGGGTGGGCATCACCTTCGCCCCAGGCACCTCAGCCCCTGCCCTTGTCACCCCTGCTGCCCTCAGTGAGGAGGCCATTGACCTCCTCAGGTCACTCACTGTTGGGCAGTCTACCATTGTGAATGCCATCAAGGGTGTAGAAAGGGAGTTGCAACACGGTAATGCATTCCTGGAGGGCGTTCATTCTGGTCAGGCTGCCCTTCAGCGAACCCTGCAATCTCTGGCCTCAGCACTGATGGCAGCCATTGTCCCTGTGTCTAGCCTCCCCCCTCCAACTTCCTCCACCCAGACCCAATCCCCTGTACCCCAGCCCATCCCAAGCACACCATCAGACAAGCATGCATACATCTCAACACACAAAAGTACCTCAGGCAAACATAGGCACCACACATCCCACAGGCACTCACACAAGCATCACCCTCATACAGACACAGCAACATCCACTGCCTCCACTGTGTCCCCCTCCTTGTCGTCTCCCTCCTCCCTCCCAGTGTCATCTACACTCTCACCTGCATGCACTACATCTACAGGCACTAGGACTCGCACCAGAACACCCAGCACCACACCCCGCTCACCTGCACTCACCACCCCCACTACCATTTACACGTCCCCTGTGTCCTCTCCCAGTGTGTCTGTGACGCCCCCTCCCAAAGTACACAAACACAGGCACCCACACACCCAACATCCATCCACCTCACGACAGCCTCCAGTACCTGCACCTGCACCCAAAACACCTAAAGTGACACCTCCTAAAACCACCTCCTCTTCCTCCACTCCCAGACCCCCTCCAGCTACCCATCACAGTGTTCGTCAGAAACTCTCCCTCAGCAACGTTGACCCCTTTGCCCCCATCCCCACCCCTCCAATTCATAAGTCCCGTGGTAGCGTCTCAGCCAAAAAGACTCCAGTACCAGTGGTGCGTGTTACAGGTGTGTGGAATGCACCGGCCACCAGGGCAGGCAGTGTGACACAGAGCCAAAGCACTGCCAGTCCACCCCCTGTAAAGCATCTCAAGTCGGAAAGTGGCGACGGGACAGGGTGAAGACTCCTGGCGGCAAAACTGCTCACAAGGGTCCGAGGGGGATTGCAGAGTCAGTTGTGACTCCTCCAAAGGTGGTGAAGTGCCAGAAGAAGTCTGCACAGTCTGGTGAGAGCAGCACAGCGGAGAAGGGCGCCATCCTCCCCGGCGGCCGGGACGCCACCGCCAGCACCGTCGTCACTTGTCAGGAGACCACCGCCAGAGTCATTGCCCAGGAGGGCAGGAGTATCGTCACTGGTCAGGAGACCACCGCCGGAGTCATTGCCCAGGAGGGCAGAAGTATCGTCACTGGTCAGGAGACCACCGCCGGAGTCAGTGCCCAGGAGGGCCCCGGCTGCCAGAGCCCCACAGGGCAATGAGGGACCGTCATGCCACACACCAATGCACAGGTCAGAGACCGCCATGGCAAAGCACCGCTGAACAGGGCAGAGAACCGCTGAACAGGGCAGAGAACTGCTGAACAGGGCAGAGACCGCCATGACAAAGCACCGCTGAACAAGAGAATCACCTCCATGGTGAAGACCGCTGAACAGGGCAAAGCACAGCTGAACAGGGCAGAGAACCGCTGAACAGGGCAAAGACCGCCATGGCAAAGCACCGCTGAACAAGAGAATCACCACCATGGTGAAGACCGCTGAACAGGGCAAAGCACCGCTGAACAGGGCAGAGAACCGCTGAACAGGGCAGAGACCGCCATGGCAAAGCACCGCTGAACAAGAGAATCACCGCCATGGTGAAGACCGCTGAACAGGGCAAAGCACCGCTGAACAGGGCAGAGAACCGCTGAACAGGGCAGAGACCGCCATGGCAAAGCACCGCTGAACAAGAGAATCACCGCCATGGTGAAGACCGCTGAACAGGGCAAAGAACCGCTGAACAGGGCAGAGAACCACTGAACAGGGCAGAGACCGCCATGGCAAAGCACTGCTGAACACGGAAACACCGCCACATCAAGCATCGTTATCCCATGTACAGCTGGGACTGTGATGGAACAGGAACCGTCACGGGGAGCCTAATGCAGTGTGGGCACCATTCCCCCTCCAGAACCAGTGGAGACTGCTATCCACTTGAGAGACTGTGGCTTTGCACTCCCCAGGATTGCACAGTGGGCAACCCACCCACTGTAGAGACTTGAGAGACTGTGGCTTTGCACTTCCCAGGATGGAACAGTGGGCAACCCACCCACTGTAGAGACTTGAGAGACTGTGGCTTTGCACTCCCCAGGATGGTACAGTGGGCAAACCACCCACTGTATGGACTTGAGAGACTGTGGCTTTGCACTCCCCAGGATGGAACAGTGGGCAATCCACACACTGTAGAGACTTGAGAGACTGTGGCTTTGCACTTCCCAGGATGGTACAGTGGGCAAACCACCCACTGTATGGACTTGAGAGACTGTGGCTTTGCACTCCCCAGGATGGAACAGTGGGCAATCCACACACTGTAGAGACTTGAGAGACTGTGGCTTTGCACTTCCCAGGATGGTACAGTGGGAAAACCACCCACTGTATGGACTTGAGAGACTGTGGCTTTGCACTCCCCAGGATGTAACAGTGGGCAAACCACCCACTGTATGGACTTGAGAGACTGTGGCTTTGCACTCCCCAGGATACATCAATGGGCATGGAGCCCCGTCGTGGATCTGGCGTGGTGCTGTAATCCGGCTGAGGTGTCCCCCTTCCCTTCCCCCTGAGGTGCCTGTTGTATTTCTATCTGATGCCCCAGCAGTGTTCTCTCCGTTTGTGGACAGGTATCTATTGTGGGCCTCGCCCATGCATTTTTGGACCAGTGGTGCACGGACATTGATATGTGCATACCTGCACTACTTCTCGTAATGTATATACTTTTGAATGTGTATATGTATATCTGTATATATTTGGTAACTGTATTTTGATACATTACAATTTTTTAACTGATTTCCTTTGGTCTTTGCATTCTTCCGGGGGGGTTGTGGGTTGTTACTGTGATGTTTTTAAATGCATTGGTGTGTGTGTTGTAATGTGCGAGGGTGAGGGTGGGGGTGGGGGTGTTGCGTGTGTGTCCCCCTGACTTTTGCCTCCCCCCACCCCTATGTCGTAGGTGCAGTACTCACCGTTGTCTTCGCCGCCGCTGTTGCTGGTGTTCGTAAATGAGCAGGAAGACAAAGGCCGGTAGGATTTGTAATTCCGGCTCCATGGTGACCTCCTTCCTCATGGGATGTGTAGAAGGTGAGCGTTTTCCCATTGCAAAAGCTGTTTCTGCTGTGTTTTTATCCACCGTGAATCCGCCCTGGAAAAGGTGGCGGATTGGCGGGTTGTGATACTGTGGGCAGTACATTGTGTTCCGCCTGTCTGTTGGCAGTGACCGCCGCGCTGCTTGTCTGTATCGCCGTGGCGGTCGGAGTGTTAAAGTGGCTGTCTATGTTGGCGGTTTCCGCCACGGTCATGATTCCCTTTTTTTGTCCGCCGGCCTGTTTGCGGTATTACCGCACCTTTAACACCGTCCGCCAGGGTTGTAATGACCCCCTTAGTGTTTCTAATGAGGTTCCTCTTGTAGAGACCTCGATCTCTGCTTTACGTATACTAAATTCCAGCACTAGTAGCTCCTTAATAAGTGTTTTTTTGACCCCCGCAGGGGCTGCTAGGCAGGGACCCCTGATTACAACCTTGTGGGCGTCCCATTCAGTGGCGCGTGCTGATGTTGAGTTTTTGTTTCAGGAGAAATAATCCGACCGACACTTGGCTAGCTCAGCGTGAAAAGGAGGGTCTGTTAGGGCCTCTGGCTGCATGAGCCATGTTGGAATGCAAGTGTGTGTGCGGCCCCATAGCAAGTGCGGATTGTGGTCTGATATGGTGCGGGCCAGATAACCAGATGTAATTATTTTTGGAATTCTGTCGGTTGATGCGAAAAGTATATCTATTCTGGTGTACAATTTGTGCACTGGTGAGTAAAAAGAATATTCTCGGAGTGTGGGGTGGCCGGTTCCCCACATTTCTCTTAGACCGTTATGTAGGAGGCTGGCCTGGCTTGTAGTGGGTACCAAGGGGTACATACACTCTGTACCAGGTCCAGTTATCCCTTATTAGTGTAGAAGAGGTGTTTCCAGCAGCTTAGGCTGATAGAAGGTAGCTATAGCAGAGCAGCTTAGGCTGAACTAGGAGACATGCAAAGCTCCTACTATACCACTGGAGTCATATGCACAATATCATAAGAAAACACAATACACAGATATACTAAAAATAAAGGTACTTTATTTTTATGACAATATGCCAAAAGTATCTCAGTGAGTACCCTCAGTATGAGGATGCCAAATATACACAAGATATATGTACACAATACCAAAGATATGCAGTAATAGCAAAAGGAAGTAATGCAAGCAATGTAGAATTACAGTAGATTGCAATAGGAGCACATAGGTATAGGGGCAACACAAACCATACACTCCAAAAGTGGAATGCGAACCACGAATGGACCCCAAACCTATGTGAGCTTGTAGAGGGTCGCTGGGACTGTAAGAAAACAGTGAGGGTTAGAAAAATAGCCCACCCCAAGACCCTGAAAAATAGGTGTAAAGTGCACCTATATTCCCCAGAGAGCACTGTAGGAGGCTGGACTGGCTTGTAGTGAGTACAAAGGGGTACTTACACCTTGCACCAGGCCCAGTTATCCCTTATTAGTGTATAGGGTGTCTAGCAGTTTAGGCTGATAGATAATGGTAGCTTAGCAGAGCAGCTTAGGCTGAACTAGGAGACGAGTGAAGCTCCTACAGTACCACTAGTGCCATATGTACAATATCATAAGAAAACACAATACACAGATATACTAAAAATAAAGGTACTTTATTTTTTATGACAATATGCCAAAGTATCTCAGAGTGTACCCTCAGTATGAGGATAGCAAATATACACAAGATATATGTACACAATACCAAAATATGCGGTATTAGTATTAAAAAACAGTGCAAACAATGTATAGTTACAATAGGATGCAATGGGGACACATAGGGATAGGGGCAACACAAACCATATACTCCAAAAGTGGAATGCGAACCACGAATGGACCCCAAACCTATGTGACTTTGTAGAGGGTCGCTGGGACTACTAGAAAATAGTAAGGGTTAGAAAAATAGCCCACCCCAAGACCCTGAAAAGTGAGTGCAGAGTGCACTAAAGTTCCCCAAAGGACATAGAAGTCGTGATAGGGGAATTCTGCAGGAAAGACACAAACCAGCAATGCAACAATGATGGATTTCCAGTCGAGGGTACCTGTGGAACAAGGGGACCAAGTCCAAAAGTCACAAGCAAGTCGGAGATGGGCAGATGCCCAGGAAATGCCAGCTATGGACGCAAAGAAGCTGCTACTCGACAGTAGAAGCTGAAGGTTCTGCAGGAACCACAAAGGCTAGAGACTTTCCCTTCGGAGGATGGATCCCCCACGCCGAGGAGAGTCGTGCAGAAGTGTTTTCCTGAAGAAAGACCGCCAACAAGCCTTGCTAGCTGCAAATCATGCGGTTAGGGTTTTGGGATCCTGCTGTGGCCCAGGAGGGACCAGGATGTCGCCAATTGCGTCTGGGGACAGAGGGGGTGTCGAGCAAGACAAGGAGTCCTCTAAGAAGCAGGCAGCACCCGCAGAAGTGCCGGAACAGGCACTACAAAGTGGAGTGAAATGGTGCTCACCCGAAGTCGCACAAAGGAGTCCCACGCCGCCGGAGGACAACTTAGGAGGTCGTGCAATGCAGGATAGAGTGCCGTGGACACAGGCTGGACTGTGCACAAAGGATTGCCGCCGGAAGTGCACGGAGGCCGGAGTAGCTGCAAAAGTCGTGGTTCCCAGCAATGCAGTCTGGCGTGGGGAGGCAAGGACTTACCTCCACCAAACTTGGACTGAAGAGTCACTTGGCTGTGGGAGTCACTTGGACAGAGTTGCTGGATTCAAGGGACCTCGCTCGTTGTGCTGAGAGGAGACCCAGGGTACCGGTGATGCAGTTCTTTGGTGCCTGCGGTTGCAGGGGGACGATTCCGTCAACCCACGGGAGATTTCTTCGGAGCTTCTAGTGCAGAGAGGAGGCAGACTACCCCCACAGCATGCACCACCAGGAAAACAGTCTCGAAGGCGGCAGGATCAGCGTTACAGAGTTGCAGTAGTCGTCTTTGCTACTTTGTTGCAGATTTGCAGGCTTCCAGCGCAGTCAGCAGTCGATTCCTTGGCAGAAGGTGAAGAGAGAGATGCAGAGGAACTCGGTTGAGATCTTGCATTCGTTATCTAAGGAATCCCCAGAGACGGAGACCCTAAATAGCCAGAAAAGAGGGTTTGGCTACCTAGGAGAGAGGATAGGCTAGCAACACCTGAAGGAGCCTATCAGAAGGAGTCTCTGACGTCACCTGTTGGCACTGGCCACTCAGAGCAGTCCAGTGTGCCAGCAGCACCTCTGTTTCCAAGATGGCAGAGGTCTGGAGCACACTGGAGGAGCTCTGGGCACCTCCCAGGGGAGGTGCAGGCCAGGGGAGTGGTCACTCCCCTTTCCTTTGTCCAGTTTCGCGCCAGAGCAGGGCTAAGGGGTCCCTGAACTGGTGTAGACTGGCTTATGCAGAAATGGGCACCATGTGTGCCCATGAAAGCATTTCCAGAGGCTGGGGGAGGCTACTCCTCCCCTGCCTTCACATCGTTTTTCAAAGGGAGAGGGTGTAACACCCTCTCTCAGAGGAAGACCTTTGTTCTGCCATCCTGGGCCAAGCCTGGCTGGACCCCAGGAGGGCAGAAACCTGTCTGAGGGGTTGGCAGCAGCAGCAGCTGCAGTGAAACCACGGGAAAGGCAGTTTGGCAGTACCAGGGTCTGTGCTACAGACCACTGGGATCATGGGATTGTGCCAACTATGCCAGGATGGCATAGAGGGGGCAATTCCATGATCATAGACATGTTACATGGCCATATTCGGAGTTACCATTGTGAAGCTACATATAGGTAGTGACCTATATGTAGTGCACGCGTGTAATGGTGTCCCCGCACTCACAAAGTCCGGGGAATTGGCCCTGAACAATGTGGGGGCACCTTGGCTAGTGCCAGGGTGCCCTCACACTAAGTAACTTTGCACCTAACCTTTTCCAGGTAAAAGTTAGACATATAGGTGACTTATAAGTTACTTAAGTGCAGTGTAAAAATGGCTGTGAAATAACGTGGACGTTATTTCACTCAGGCTGCAGTGGCAGGCCTGTGTAAGAATTGTCAGAGCTCCCTATGGGTGGCAAAAGAAATGCTGCAGCCCATAGGGATCTCCTGGAACCCCAATACCCTGGGTACCTCAGTACCATATACTAGGGAATTATAAGGGTGTTCCAGTATGCCAATGTTAATTGGTGAAATTGGGACTAGCCTGTTAGTGACAATTTGGAAAGAAAAGAGAGAGCATAACCACTGAGGTTCTGGTTAGCAGAGCCTCAGTGAGACAGTTAGTCATCACACAGGTAACACATTCAGGCACACTTATGAGCACTGGGGCCCTGGCTGGCAGGGTCCCAGTGACACATACACTAAAACAACATATATACAGTGGAATATGGGGGTAACATGCTAGGCAAGATGGTACTTTCTTACACAACCCCCCCAAACGAAGGACAATAGGACTAGCCATGACCTGATGAGTCTTCATTGTCGAAGTGGAAATATCTGGAGAGTCCATCTGCATTGGAGTGGGTACTCCTAGGTCTATGTTCCACTGTATAGTCCATTCCCTGTAGAGATATGGACCACCTCAACAATTTAGGGTTTTCACCTTTCATTTGTTTTAGCCAAAGTAGAGGTTTGTGGTCTGTCTGAACAATGAAGTGAGTGCCAAACAGGTATGGCCTCAACTTCTTCAGTGCCCAGACCACAGCAAAGGCCTCCCTCTCTATGGCAGACCAATGCTTTTGTCTAGGGGTCAACCTCCTGCTGATAAAAGCAACAGGTTGATCCTGGCCCTCAGAATTGAGTTGTGATAAGACTGCCCCTACCCCTAATTCAGATGCATCAGTTTGAACAATGAATTTCTTGGAGTAACATGGCCTTTTTAGGACATGTGCAGTGCATATGGCCTGTTTCAGCTCCTCAAAAGCTTTCTGACAGCTAGCTGTGTGGTACTGAAAATTCTGGACCCGTGTTATAAACGTCGTCGTATCACAACGATTTTGGTATCAGCAGACCGGGAATGATTAGAATAGTATGCACAAGCATTGTATTCATATTCGGGTAACAAAATCACCCGAATATCAGAGTTTCCGTCCTGAACCCTCGTGTTCCATTTAAACGACAGCCATTTTGTGATTGCCCTCACATAGGCCAGTGTCTAATGTTGAAAACGAGTCTGAAGGACACGTACATCTTTGCTGACTCCTCTGTGACCTGGGCAAGCTGACTCCACTGCCTGAAGCCAAACCTGTTCGGCCAGTTTCTTTCCCAGTGGCCGAATGAGATTAGTATCAAGGCACAACACATCATAAACCTTTCATCACACACAAACCATGCCTAATCTTACACACACCTGTCCCTGTTTCTTTCTTTATGACTTGCTTTACAAGGAGGAGGTGCCCGTTTATATTGGGGGTCCGTCGATATCTGATGAAAGTACTAAGCCTTGCCGGGAAATTGATTGAGGGCTGGACAAACTGGAATATGGGCTTGTCATCATAAACCTGCTATTACTTTGTAGTGAAAATATGTGAATGGTCAACTGTAAAATAAGGAATGTTTGCCTAAAGCATAATATTTTGTATAAAAGAGAAGGTTAGCTTTGCAAGAGGAGCAGTCTCCTGAGAATATACACTGTGTTGTATTTCTAGGATACCTGTTACAGGCTGCAGCCAATAAACAAGATCTTTGACTTCACCAAGAAGACTCTGTGTTTCTGTAGTCTGAAACAGGAAGGACTCGAAGTCTTAGGGTGTGTTCCCTGGCACCACTGGGTTCTGAAAAACCCAGTACTACAGTTGGCGCCCAACGTGGGGCGATTTCAGCGGTACCGGTCCAAGCCAGAGGTTCGTGAGGAGCTTCGTGTGAAAATTCTGGAGGAAGGCCGCCACTTCATCGACCCCTGTATGTCGACGTGGTCCGAAAGTCTTTGCTGCGAGGTTCCCCGCTTTCCGACGGCTACGAAGGACTGCTGCCCTGACTATCGCCCTGTTTTGGACCCTTGATGATTTGGTAGAGCGAAACGATAAACGAGTCTTCTGGTGACGTCATCGATACCTCAGTTAAGTATAAGTGGAGCGTCTCCTAGTCCTTAGTTTGGTTCTTAGTTTGGTATCCCCTTGGGATCTTTGATTTGGAACTTGCAAGTACCAAAGCCGAGGGATTCGTGTATTCACGAGACTATCGTATTCGATAATCCTTTGAAGTTTGAAGCTAGACTAGAGAGCGAAGATGCCTGGTCTTAGCAGACATGGAAATTTGTTTTGTCTTGGTTATAATAGGGATTCCCGATTGGAGGACTCGTGTCCGGTTCCTCCGATTGGAACTCCAACCTATGAACTATATGTGAAACATGGCATAGGCCCCCTCACATATAATGAAGTATGGATCCGATACACCAGGAAAGATGGAGTTTTAAAATGGCCCCAGTATGGTAGTTTTGACACAGAGATTCTGAATAATCTGGAGGTTAAACTTTTTAAGAAGAAAGCCCGGCCTGCGATGTTTGACTCTTTCCGCCTATGGCGTAAGGAAGCCAAACAGAAGGAAATTAAATTAGCAAAGAGAAATAAGAGGGAAGAGGGTATCTCGATAATGCAAGCTGCCATGCAGTTTAAAGATGATGAAGAAGAACAGATGAATGAGCAGTTGCACAGGCAACGTAAATTGGTGACCGATAAATGTTATCCAGTTTTTCTGCTTCTTCAGCAAGATGCAGCAAAAGAACTTGAGAAAGATCCTTTAATGTCACACTTGTTGAGTTCGCCACCCCCTTATGCGCAGAATGCTACAGCACCTCCGCAACCTTTAGCTGTGCAACCTCCGGTTATTGTGCCTCAGGTTCTTCCACAGCCGCCATCTCCTTTTCAGTTGGCTCCTACTACTATGGCGCAGCCCCTTCAAGGGCCGCCAACTTCGCTACCTGCTCCATCTGTACCTCCTGCGACTTTATGTACTACATCGACTGCCTCTTCTGGTGTTCTTCCTGATACTGCCTCTGCATCTGCCTTGCCTCCCTCTGTTTTTCCTCCTGTTCTTTCATCAACTTCTCCTTCTGTCGGACAGAGAATGACAGATACTGTTGCCAGCCTTATATTTCCTCTCTTTGGGTCGTCTGGTGTGACCCCAGATTCGGAGCGTAAGCAGTCGCGTAGTCAACTGCCTAATTCTCAAGAGAGAGAAATGTTTGACCGTATGGCACGTAAATGGGTTGTTTACCCTTTAAGATATGATGTAGAGTCTGTTATGGATGTCTTCCGTCAATGGGAAGCACCAAAACAAAGATACGTTTTTGAGAAAATGTGTGCTTTCCTTTGTGAGGAATTAGAAGATAATGATTTGGAAACAAATCCGCCTGATTTGTGCCGTGTACGGTTTGAGTTTGCAAAGGGCACGATTGTGGGTTTGGATATTGAGACAGCAGTTGCAACGTTGTTGTCCTTTAGGAATAAAGATCCTTCTCAGTCATTGTTCCAAAATGACTCCTCTGTTAAAAAAAAGGTGCGACAGTACCCAATGAGAGAAGTCCCTCCGGTATGGAAGGACGCCGTTGCGGCTGATGTTGCTAATCAAATTGATGCTGTCCCAGCTCATTTTCAGCGTGTTTGGGTACATGTTCCGTGGAAGCGAGCTGAAGTTTTAGCCCTTAAGCAGACTTTGCCTGATCCCCGTAAAAACCCTGCAGGGTATTATAAGGAATTATCACAGACTGCGGACTCATGCATTATGAATTTAGCCGACATAGACATGTTATTTGGGAATGTTGTTCCACAGCCTTTGTGGGGATTGATTCACCATACAGATCATGCACAAGAGTTAGGTGACTCATGGGCTAATATTAGTGCTGCAAATGATAAGACAAGTTGGTGGTGCCAAGCCTGAGCCTTTGGTAGCAGAACTGCCTGCTAGGATCATTACTTACATGAAGGCTTTAATGCCTGCGATGCGTGTGTATTGGGATAAATTGTCTGCGTGTAAGCAGAAGAAAGATGAAACAGTGTCTGATTTCTTCACCAGGTTTGAGGAAACGTTTATCGACCACAGTGGTCAAGATATGAGTACAGAAGGTGGTCAACGGTTGTTCGTCGACAAGTTTGTGCATAATTTGCTTGCAGAGCTGTGTAAGAAATTGAAGGATTCAGAGAGTTCTTGGGCCGTTTCCTCTTCAGCACAAATATTGGCTACTGCACAGTACTACGAAAATAGGGATAAAGATGAGAAGGATAGAGCAGACAAGAAAACTAAAGAATTAAAGACGAAGGTTCCTTTACAACAGGCGTATCCACCACGTTGTGGTCAGAGTAACTATCAGCAACCTCAACAGTTCCAGAGAAACTCGCGAAGGTTCGAGTTTTCTCAACCACGTGTTCCTGTAGGTCCCAATCAGTGTTCATATTGTAAAGAAGAGGGTCATTTCAAGTATAGTTGTCCTATTTTGTTACAGCGTACGAATGGTGCTTCTGGAGCAAGAGGTCGAGGTGTTCAACAAGCTCCTAGAGGTAGAGGACGTGGAAGTTTTCCCCAGAACACGCGTTCCATTCCGTCTCAAAACTCAATGAATAGTTTTGACCAGCAACATAACGCGTCTGGTAGGACGGCTCAGTACTATGCTGACGACTACTATGAAGAAGATGAGAATCTGGAAGGTAATAATTGCTAGGACAGCCATAGACGAAGAGAGGGAGTTTTTTTACTTCCAGTGGATCAGAATGGACCTTATGTTAAGGTGATTACCTCAGGTGTGTCGGAGCCTTTTCTGTTGGATACTGGTGCTACAAAGAGTTCTATTATGCACTCAAAACTCCCTGGCGCACCTTTGTCTGGCGAGATGAATGTTTCAGTAGGTTTTTCTGGTGCCCCGGTTAGAAACCCGATTTCTAGTCCTATGTCCCTTTCTGTTGGACCTTGTGAATTGGAAGCACCCCTTATTCTGACGACAGGTTGTGGTGAAAACTTGTTAGGATTGGATTTGTTGAAAAGATTGTATGCAACATTATATTGTTCTCCTTCGGGAGTACAACTTACACTGGGTAGGAAAATGGTCTCTCCAATGTATTTGTCGAAGGATAAACTTCAGACCGAATTGTCGTTTCTTCCTGATACCATTTGGGCTACTGGTCCTAATGACGTGGGTCTTTTGGAAATACCGCCTTATGTTGTGACATTGAAAGCCAATGTTAAATTACCACGCATTCAACAATACAAGATCTCTAGTGAAGGTGAAAAGGCGTTGCTAGCAATCATTTATGATTTAATTGAAAAAGATGTAATTGAAGAGACAAGAGGCAACGTTTGTAATAGTCCTGTTCTGCCTGTTTTGAAACGTACTGACCCCTCTAAGCCACCTGTTTACAGGCTTGTGATTGATCTTAGAGAGGTAAATAAAATAGTTGTGCCACAGTTTCCAGTTGTTCCTGATATCACTGCCATATTGACTATGATTCCAGCTTCCGCCACCTGGTTCTCGGTGATTGACTTAAAGAATGCTTTCTTCAGCATCCCGATTGCAAAGGAGAGCAGGGATATTTTTGGCTTCAGTTTAGGAGGCCGAAGTTTCTGCTTTAAACGCGCTCCACAAGGCTACTGTGAAAGTCCATCAATATATAGTCAGGCTTTAAAAACACAGCTTGATACAATTGTTTTACCTGACGGTGCTACCCTTATTCAGTACATTGATGATTTGCTAGTCGCTACAGATACTGAAGAGATTTGTAAAGAAGCCACCTTGTTGTTGTTGCGTCATTTGTCTGATTTACATCACAAAGTGTCCCTTTCAAAACTGCAATATTGTCGACAAGAAGTGACCTACTTAGGTCATCTCTTATCGAAGGAGGGAAGGAAACTGACCTCAGAAAGAATTCAGGCAATTGCAAAATTGAGTGTGCCAAAGACACAGAGAGAAGTATGTGCTTTCTTGGGCATTACATCATACTGCAGACAATGGATACCGAATTTTTCTTTGCTGGCCAAACCTTTGGTAGCATTGACCTATAAAGATACACCAAACCCCGTTCTGTGGTCTGAAGATTGTCAGAAAAGTTTTTCCGAATTGCGAAATGCATTGTGTTCAGCTCCTGTGTTGGGTACCCCCGACTACAGTAAGCCCTTTACACTGTACGTCCATGAGAAAGAGGGTTGTGCATTGTCAGTGCTGACACAGTCTTTTGGAGACAAGCAGCGCCCATGCGCATATTTTTCGTCAACTTTGGATCCGGTAGCTAAAGCATTGCCGAGTTGCTTGAGAGCCACAGCGTCAGCAGCTGTTTCTAATCGACAGTCTGCTGGGTTAGTGATGAATAATATGTTGATTGTGATGGTTCCACATGCAGTGGACACGTTGTTAAACAGGACCAAGACACAGCATTTAACTAGTGCTCGATTGTCAGGTTACGAGTTGACACTGTTAGCGAGTCATGTGCACATAAAGAGGTGCAATACATTGAATCCAGCCACGTTATTGCCGATTTCAGTAGAGACAGATGATGTTGAACAACATGATTGTTTTCTTAGGACAGAAGAAGAAACGAAAGGGAGAGTAGATCTTAAAGATACTCCTCTTGTAAAGTGTGATGGTACCTTATGGGTGGATGGTTCATGCTTCAAGCTTCCGAATGGTGATACGACTGCAGCATATGCTGTCACAACTTTGCATAAGATTGTTGAAGCTGCACGTATACCACATAATTCAGCTCAAGCAGCAGAGCTGATTGCACTTACGAGAGCGTGTGTGTTATCGAAAGGAATGAAAGTGCCCATATATACCGACAGCCAGTATGCGTTTGGTGTGGCCCATAGTTTTGGACGATTGTGGAAAGAACGTGGGTTCCTGACTTCGCATGGAGCTAAAATTCAGCATGGTCAGTTGGTGAATGAGCTTCTTGAGTCACTGACCTTGCCATTACAAGTTGCGATTGTGAAATGCAGTGCACACAAGAAGGTTACTGATGATGTCGGTCGTGGCAATGCATTTGCTGATGAAATCGCAAAAGAAACAGCAAAAGATGTGATGAATCGAATGTATGTTGCAGGCCCCGCAAGATGGGTTGGTGACGTTGGAATGTGTGAAGATACGATAGAGGGTGTGAAGTCTCTTCAAGCTGAAGCTTCAGAGAAAGAGATGAATGTGTGGAAAGAAAGTACGGGTAAATTGGATGAAAATGGTTGTTGGGTTGACTTGTCAGGACATCAGCGATGGTTGTTACCCGATGCGTATGTGCTTGCAGTGGTGACAATGGCTCATGGAATGGCCCATATCAGTGTGAAAGGGATTTGTAAGTTGTTGGCTCCAGTATGGCAAAATGCTGGAATTCCTAAATGTGCAGAGAATGTGGTCAAGAATTGCATGGTGTGTCTGAAATACAATCCTGGTAGGGGAACCCCAACTCCAGCTGGTCATTTTGCGCCTCCAACGTATCCGTTCGAGGTTTTGCAGCTAGATTTCATCCACATGGAAAGGTGCAACAATCTGAAATACGTACTTGTTGTTGTTTGTGCCTTTTCAAGATGGGTAGAAGCATATCCCTTAAAAAACAACACTGCCTTATCCACAGCTAAAGCCCTTGCCAAAGAATTCTTCCCTAGGTTTGGAATGCCGAGAATGGTCTGGAGTGATAATGGGAGCAAATTTGTGGGTCGAGTGATGAAAAAAGTATGTGAAGGGCTAGGTATCCAGCAAAAATTCCATGCTGCAAATCACCCCCAATCAGCTGGACTAGTAGAGTGCTATAATGGCACGCTAAAACTGAAGTTGGCAAAGATACAAGCGAGCTCTGGTCTTAAATGGCCTGACGCTCTGCCTCTAGCACTCCTATCAACAAGAATGACTGTGTGTAGGAGGCTGGACTGGCTTGTAGTGAGTACCAAGGGGTACTTGCACCTTGCACCAGGCCCAGTTATCCCTTATTAGTGTATAGGGTGTCTAGCAGCTTAGGCTGATAGATAATGGTAGCTTAGCAGAGCAGCTTAGGCTGAACTAGGAGACGTGTGAAGCTACTAACGTACCACTTAGTGTCATATGCACAATATCATAAGAAAACACAATACACAGTTATACTAAAAATAAAGGTACTTTATTTTTATGACAATATGCCAAAGTATCTTAGAGTGTACCCTCAGTGAGAGGATAGGAAATATACACAAGATATATATACACAATAGCAAAAATATGCAGTATAGTCTTAGAAAACAGTGCAAACAATGTATAGTTACAATAGGATGCAATGGGGAAACATAGGGATAGGGGCAACACAAACCATATACTCCAAAAGTGGAATGCGAACCACGAATGGACCCCAAACCTATGTGACCTTGTAGAGGGTCGCTGGGACTATTAGAAAATAGTGAGAGTTAGAAAAAGACCCTGAAAAGTGAATGCAAAGTGCACCAAAGTTCCCCTAAGGACAAAGAAGTCGTGTTAGAGGAATAATGCAGGAAAGACACAAACCAACAATACAACAAGAAGCTGAGGTTTCTGCAGGAACGAAAAGGGCTAGAGACTTTCCCTTTGGTGGACAGATCCCTCTCGCCGTGAAGAGTCGTGCAGAAGTGTTTTCCCGCCGAAAGAACGCCAACAAGCCTTGCTAGCTGCAAATCGTGCGGTTAGCGTTTTTGGACGCTGCTGTGGCCCTGGAGGGACCAGGAGGTCGCAAATTGGACCAGGAGAGAGAGGGGACGTCGAGCAAGACAAGGAGCCCTCTCAGCAGTAGGTAGCACCCGGAGAAGTGCCAGAAACAGGCACTACGAGGATGCGTGAAACGGTGCTCACCCGAAGTCGCACAAAGGAGTCCCACGTCGCCGGAGACCACCTTAGAAAGTCGTGCAATGCAGGTTAGAGTGCCGTGGACCCAGGCTTGGCTGTGCACAAAGGATTTCTGCCGGAAGTGCACAGGGGCCGGAGTAGCTGCAAAAGTCGCGGTTCCCAGCAATGCAGCCCAGCGAGGTGAGGCAAGGACTTACCTCCACCAAACTTGGACTGAAGAGTCACTGGACTGTGGGGATCACTTGGACAGAGTCGCTGGATTCGAGGGACCTCGCTCGTCGTGCTGAGAGGAGACCCAAGGGACCGGTAATGCAGCTTTTTGGTGCCTGCGGTTGCAGGGGGAAGATTCCGTCGACCCACGGGAGATTTCTTCGGAGCTTCTGGTGCAGAGAGGAGGCAGACTACCCCCACAGCATGCACAAGTAGGAAAACAGTCGAGAAGGCGGCAGGATCAGCGTTACAGAGTTGCAGTAGTCGTCTTTGCTACTATGTTGCAGGTTTGCAGGCTTCCAGCGCGGTCAGCAGTCGATTCCTTGGCAGAAGGTGAAGAGAGAGATGCAGAGGAACTTGGATGAGCTCTTGCATTCGTTATCTAAAGTTTCCCCAGAGACAGAGACCCTAAATAGCCAGAAAAGAGGGTTTGGCTACCTAGGAGAGAGGATAGGCTAGCAACACCTGAAGGAGCCTATCAGAAGGAGTCTCTGACGTCACCTGGTGGCACTGGCCACTCAGAGCAGTCCAGTGTGCCAGCAGCACCTCTGTTTCCAAGATGGCAGAGGTCTGGAGCACACTGGAGGAGCTCTGGACACCTCCCAGGGGAGGTGCAGGTCGGGGGAGTGGTCACTCCCCTTTCCTTTGTCCAGTTTCGCGCCAGAGCAGGGCTAAGGGGTCCCCTGAACCGGTGTAGACTGGCTTATGCAGAATTGGGCACATCTGTGCCCAAGAAAGCATTTCCAGAGGCTGGGGGAGGCTACTCCTCCCCTGCCTTCACACCATTTTCCAAAGGGAGAGGGTGTCACACCCTCTCTCAGAGGAAGTTCTTTGTTCTGCCATCCTGGGCCAGGCCTGGCTGGACCCCAGGAGGGCAGATGCCTGTCTGAGGGGTTGGCAGCAGCTGCAGTGAAACCCCAGGAAGGGCAGTTTGGCAGTACCAGGGTCTGTGCTACAGACCACTGGGATCATGGGATTGTGCCAACTATGCCAGGATGGCATAGAGGGGGCAATTCCATGATCATAGACATGTTACATGGCCATATTCGGAGTTACCATTGTGAAGCTACATATAGGTATTGACCTATATGTAGTGCACACGTGTAATGGTGTCCCCGCACTCACAAAGTTCAGGGAATTGGCTCTGAACAATGTGGGGGCACCTTGGCTAGTGCCAGGGTGCCCTCACACTAAGTAACTTTGCACCTAACCTTTACCAGGTAAAGGTTAGACATATAGGTGACTTATAAGTTACTTAAGTGCAGTGTAAAATGGCTGTGAAATAACGTGGACGTTATTTCACTCAGGCTGCAGTGGCAGGCCTGTGTAAGAATTGTCAGAGCTCCCTATGGGTGGCAAAAGAAATGCTGCAGCCCATAGGGATCTCCTGTAACCCCAATACCCTGGGTACCTCAGTACCATATACTAGGGAATTATAAGGGTGTTCCAGTAAGCCAATGTAAATTGGTAAAATTGGTCACTAGCCTGTTAGTGACAATTTGAAAGAAATGAGAGAGCATAACCACTGAGGTTCTGGTTAGCAGAGCCTCAGTGAGACAGTTAGGCATCACACAGGGAACACATACTTATAGGTCACAAACTTATGAGCACTGGGGTCCTGACTATCAGGTTCCCAGTGACACATAACAAACATACTGAAAACATAGGGTTTTCACTATGAGCACTGGGCCCTGGCTAGCAGGATCCCAGTGAGACAGTGAAAACACCCTGACATACACTCACAAACAGGCCAAAAGTGGGGGTAACAAGGCTAGAAAGAGGCTACTTTCTCACACTGTGCATTCGCGAGTGGGACTTAGTCCCTATGAAATTGTGTGTGGCCGCCCGGCCAACATATGGGGAGTGCCAAGACCAACAAAATTCAGTGAGATCGAACACCCTGTACTGCTTGATTATTTGTATGAATTGACGGCTTAATTGCGTGTTCTACACCAACAGGTTCACAATACTCTGCCTCAGGTCTCTGAAGCTCCAGGACATCTTATCGATCCTGGATCATGGGTACTGGTCAAGAACTTCCAGCGGACAAAGAATGACCAGCCTCGTTGGACCGGCCCCTACCTCGTCCTTCTCTCAACAAGATCAGCTGTTCGAGTGGAAGGGAAAAAGAACTGGATCCACGGCGTACACTGCAAGAAGGTACCTTTTCCTCTACCGTGCGACCGGTGGGTCCAGGAGGGGATCGCTGACTCTGAGACTGAGACTGTGCCTCGTTTTTTGCCATTTAGCGATGCACATGTAAAAGGAACAATTTCTGAACAAGAAAGTGACAATAATTTGCAAGAAGCTGTGCCACCGTCAATTCGATTGAACACTACAGAGCCTGAACTCTTGTTCCAGAACCAGACAGTACCTGGAAAAAGCCGTTATAATTTGAGACCAAGAACTAAGGACAAATATTTTTTTTCCCGTTCCTTTGCTATTTTTTTAAAGTGCGGCTCTCTCATCTGAGAAACTTTCTTATTTTTGTTTTTTTTTTCTTTTCGAACCGCCATCCGGGTTCAGCTGTAGGGTCGTGGTTGCCCAAGTCTTTGGAGTGCAGCTGAAGACGTTAGGTCGACAGTTCTGGTCGGTCTAAGGGAGTTGCCCTAGACTGACAGAAGCATTCCCTAGCATAGAACACCCTACCACCACGAGCAGCAATTAGAGAGGATGGAGTTTTTCAAGAATGAGAGACCTGCCAGACAGATGGACTTTAAAGCCAGAATGGGTATAATAATGACAAAGAAACGATTTTTGATATTATGTATTTTCATGTTGCTTAATGTAATGACGTTTTTAATAGGATATGTTTTATTCTCTTTTCAAGTGACATTTGCACCCATTACACAGCCCATACCTCCTTCTACTGTTTCCTCGCATTCTTTTCACCCCCTGCCTGAACACGAGTCTGCCAGAAGATTAGAATTTGTCAACAATTCATTCATTCAGCTTCTACACCAACACCAATTAGTAGTGAACACAACTAACTGTTGGGTGTGTGGTCTTATGCCTCATACTACTGATAAAGGTATCCCTTATCTGGTCCTGCCTTTCAGCCATAATGGTTCTGTATGGGCATATAGAACGGTGTTCATATACGCGTATGAAGCCAACCCCCTACGTTCTGTGAAAGATAATCCTAAAAATAGTGCTCTAGCTAAGGGTATAGTAGATATGATTAGGGAAGATATTTCCTATGAGACTATCCCGAGAGATGAGACACTAGCATATATTGGATGGAACATAACAGGATATGGAGTTACTCTGAGTGGGAACCAGCGAGCAAAGAGATCCTCCCCGATTTGGATTGTACCCCATCAGGGTCACCTATGTCTACAAGGTATTGGCAAGAATCCCAGAGCTCAGTTAGGGAAAAGTATCTGCACTGAAACATATGTTTTTGCGTCTCAGACTTCTCCTTCGTTCTTAGCAGCTAAGGGTACCTATTTCATCTGCCATAATAGAGCCTATACATGGTTGCCTCCTGACTTCTCAGGCACATGTTTTGTTTCGTTCCTGTTACCTCCCACCTACACGGCCGCGGCAGATTACCATAAAACAAGGATAGTTAGAGGTGTCATAAGTAAAGAAGACACTACAGGACAAGAATTTGGAGATTTCGTAAAGGGTTTTCTGACGTTTTGGGGCCCTATGGTTAACAGCAGGAACATAAGGCAATTGACAAGGGTGGTTGAATCCACGGTAGTTGAAACCGCCGGTGCCCTTAGTAATTTGACTGCTGAGCTCCAGTCGGATCGCCTTATGACTCTTCAGAACAGGGTCGCATTAGACGTCATACTTGCAGACCGAGGTGGGGTATGTAAAGTGATCCAATCAAGTTGCTGTGTTTTCATCCCAGATAACGCTCCGACAGTCTACCAGGCCATTTCCAAACTGCATAAGATCTCCGAATCTATTCACGTGGATAAAGGAGATTGGTCATTGATGGGGTGGTTCTGGGAGCTGATATCCGCCTGGGGATGGAAGACTCTGGTAGTCATTGGGATGATCTTAGCCATTCTTTTCCTGTCCTGTCTGTGTGTACAGTGTGCTCCTGCAATATGTGGCCTCTGTGCTACATCGTGTGTAAGGAAACCTGTATCAAGGGACGAGCTAAGTAATAGGATGATGCTACAGCAACATCTCAACGACTTTATGAATATAGACCTGGACTCAGATTAGCGTGAGTATAGGTTATTGCCTATGTAAGGGCAAAAGGAGGGTCTGTGGTACTGAAAATTCTGGACCCGTGTTATAAACGTCGTCGTATCACAACGATTTTGGTATCAGCAGACCGGGAATGATTAGAATAGTATGCACAAGCATTGTATTCATATTCGGGTAACAAAATCACCCGAATATCAGAGTTTCCGTCCTGAACCCTCGTGTTCCATTTAAACGACAGCCATTTTGTGATTGCCCTCACATAGGCCAGTGTCTAATGCTGAAAACGAGTCTGAAGGACACGTACATCTTTGCTGACTCCTCTGTGACCTGGGCAAGCTGACTCCACTGCCTGAAGCCAAACCTGTTCGGCCAGTTTCTTTCCCAGTGGCCGAATGAGATTAGTATCAAGGCACAACACATCATAAACCTTTCATCACACACAAACCATGCCTAATCTTACACACACACCTGTCCCTGTTTCTTTCTTTATGACTTGCTTTACAAGGAGGAGGTGCCCGTTTATATTGGGGGTCCGTCGATATCTGATGAAAGTACTAAGCCTTGCCGGGTAATTGATTGAGGGCTGGAAAACTGGAATATGGGCTTGTCATCATAAACCTGCTATTACTTTGTAGTGAAAATATGTGAATGGTCAACTGTAAAATAAGGAATGTTTGCCTAAAGCATAATATTTTGTATAAAAGAGAAGGTTAGCTTTGCAAGAGGAGCAGTCTCCTGAGAATATACACCGTGTTGTACTTCTAGGATACCTGTTACTGGCTGCAGCCAATAAACAAGATCTTTGACTTCACCAAGAAGACTCTGTGTTTCTGTAGTCTGAAACAGGAAGGACTCGAAGTCTTAGGTTGTGTTCCCTGGCACCACTGGGTTCTGAAAAACCCAGTACTTCAGCTGTCCACAATACCTTTTTAGGCATTTTCTTAGAAGTGAGGTCATTAAGAGGGGCTGCAATGGAGCCATAGTTCTTTATGAACCTTCTGTAGTACCCAGTGAGGCCTAAGAAGGCTCTCACTTGGGTTTGAGTTGTAGGGGAAACCCAATCTATGATAGTTTGGATTTTCCCCTGAAGTGGTGCAATCTGTTCTCCACCTACAAGGTGTCCCAGATAAACCACTTTCCCCTGTCCTATCTGGCACTTTGAAGCCTTGATAGTGAGGCCTGCCTTTTGTAGGGCCTCCAAAACTTTCCATAGGTGGACCAGGTGATCATCCCAGGTGTAGCTAAAGACAGCTATATCATCTAGATATGCTGCACTAAAAGCCTCCAACCCTTGCAGGACTGTATTCACCAACTTTTGAAAAGTGGCAGGTGCATTTTTAAAACCAAAGGGCATTACTGTGAATTGGTAGTGCCGTCCAATAGTCGAAAATGCACTTTTTGCTTTAGCATCCTCTGATAACTTGATCTGCCAATACCCTGCAGTCAAATCAAAGGTGCTTAGATACTTGGCAGATGCCAGTGTATCTATGAGCTCATCTGCCCTGGGTATAGAGTGAGCATCAGTTTTAGTTACCTGGTTGAGACCTCTGTAATCTACACAAAACCTAATTTCCCTTTTACCATCTTTGGAATGAGGCTTTGGTACAAGTACCACAGGAGAGGCCCATGGACTTTCAGAGTGCTCAACCACTCCCAGTTCAAGCATTTTCTGAACCTCTTGTTTTATGCAGTCCCTGACATGATCAGGCTGCCTATAGATCTTACTTTTGACAGGCATGCTGTCTCCAGTATCTATAGTGTGCTCACACCAAGAAGTGGTGCCTGGCACAGTAGAAAAGAGTTCAGAAAACTGACCCAGGAGATTTATGCAGTGGTCTTTCTGCTCAGCAGTAAGACAATCTGCTAAAACTACACCTTCCACTAGAGAATCTTGTTCTGTGGAAGAGAAGAGATCAGGGAGAGGGTCACTCTCTTCTTCCTGTCCTTCATCTGTTGCCATGAGCAGGGTGAGATCAGCCCCGTCATAGTAGGGTTTTAGGCGATTGACATGGAGCACTCTAAGGGGACTCCTGGCAGTGCCCAAGTCAACCAAGTAGGCGACTTCTCCCTTCTTTTCAACAATAATGTGGGGTCCACTCCATTTGTCTTGAAGTGCTCTTGGGGCCACAGGCTCTAAGACCCACACCGTCTGTCCTGGTTGGTACTGAATCAGAACAGCCTTCTGGTCATGCCATTGCTTTTGGAGCTCTTGGCTGGCCTGAAGGTTTTTACTGGTCTTTGTCATATACTCAGTCATTCTGGATCTTAGGCCAAGTACATAGTCCACTATGTCTTGCTTAGGAGCTTTTAAAGGTTGTTCCCAACCATCCTTTACAAGTGATAGAGGACCTCTTACAGGGTGTCCAAATAGGAGTTCAAAGGGCCTGAAGCCCACTCCTTTTTGGGGTACCTCCCTGTAAGCAAAAAGGAGGCAAGGTAACAGGACATCCCATCTCCTCCTGAGTTTTTCAAGGAGTCCCATTATCATTCCTTTGAGAGTTTTATTAAACCTCTCTACCAGTCCATTTGTTTGTGGATGATAAGGTGTGGTGAATTTGTATGTTACACCACATTCCTTCCACATGGCCTTCAAGTATGCAGACATAAAGTTGCTACCCCTGTCTGATACCGCCTCTTTTGGGAAACCCACCCTGGAAAAGATTCCCAGGAGGGCTTTTGCCACTGCAGGAGCTGTAGTGGTCCTTAGAGGAATTGCTTCAGGATATCTTGTGGAATGGTCCACTACCACCAAGATAAACCTATTGCCTGAAGCAGTAGGAGGGTCAAGGGGGCCAACTATGTCAACCCCTACCCTTTCAAAAGGAACCCCAACCACAGGCAGTGGAATAAGGGGAGCCTTTGGGGTGCCACAAGTCTTGCCACTGGCTTGACAGGTGACACAGGATTTACAAAAATCTTTTGTGTCCTCTGACATCCTAGGCCAATGAAACAGGGGGACAAGCCTTTCCCATGTTTTAATTTGCCCTAGATGTCCAGCCAAGGGAATGTTGTGTGCTAGAGTTAGGAGGAACTCTCTGTATTGCAGTCCAATCTCCTGGCTGCTCCAGGATTAGGGTCCCTTGCCTCTGTATACAAGAGGTTGTCCTCCCACTAAACTCTATGTGAGTCACTGACATCCCCATTTTGCTGTTTGACAGCTTGCTGTCTTAGACCCTCTAATGTGGGACAGGTTTGCTGTGCCACACTCAGCTCCTCCTTGGCAGTCCCCCCTCCACCCAAAAGCTCAGCAGTGTCTGCTTCCAGCTCCTCTGGTGAAGGCTCTGCACAGGGGGGAAATTCTTCTTCCTCAGAAGTTGAATCATCTGTAGAGGGAGGGATAGTAGGTAGGGATTTACCTTTACTAACCCTAGCTTTAGTGAGCACTTGGTCCATTGTTCTAGGATCCAAGTCACCCTGTCCTTTTTGCTTTTTGGCCTGAGCCCTGGTTAAAGCAAAAATATGCCCAGGAATGCCCAGCATTGCTGCATGAGCCTCTAACTCCACTTCTGCCCAAGCTGATGTCTCTAAATCGTTCCCTAGTAGACAGTCTACAGGTAAATCTGAGGCAACTACAACTTTCTTTGGACCAGTAACCCCCCCCCCCAGTTGAGATTTACAACAGCCATGGGGTGGCTAAGAGTGTTGTTATGAGCATCAGTCACTTGGTACTGGTGACCAAGTAGGTGTTGTTCAGGGTGTACCAGTTTCTCTATTACCATGGTAACACTGGCACCTGTGTCCCTGTAGGCCTGAATCTCAACACCATTTATTAGGGGAAGTTGCTTGTACTTATCCATATTAAGGGGTCAACCAACCAAGGTGGCCAAATCAATGGCACCTTCAGAGACTAACTCTGTGGTCTCCCTAACAAGACCAACTGTAGGAGGCTGGACTGGCTTGTAGTGAGTACCAAGGGGTACTTACACCTTGCACCAGGACCAGGTATCCCTTATTAGTGTATAGGGTGTCTAGCAGCTTAGGCTGATAGATAATGGTAGCTTAGCCGAGCAGCTTAGGCTGAACTAGGAGACGTGTGAAGCTCATACAGTACCACTAGATATACTAAAAATAAAGGTACTTTATTTTTATGACAATATGCCAAAAGTATCTCAGTGAGTACCCTCAGTATGAGGATGGCAAATATACACAAGATATATGTACACAATACCAAAAATATGCAGTATAGTATTAGAAAACAGTGCAAACAATGTATAGTTACAATAGGATGCAATGGGGACACATAGGGATAGGGGCAACACAAACCATATACTCCAAAAGTGGAATGCGAACCACGAATGGACCCCAAACCTATGTGACCTTGTAGAGGGTCGCTGGGACTGTAAGAAAACAGTGAGGGTTAGGAAAATAGCCCACCCCAAGACCCTGAAAAGTGAGTGCAAAGTGCACTAAAGTTCCCCAAAGAGCACAGAAGTCGTGATAGGGGGATTCTGCAAGGAAAACCAACACTAGCAATGCAACGACAGTGGATTTCCGGACCTGAGTACCTGTGAGACAAGGGGACCAAGTCCAAGAGTCGCAACAGTGTCGAGAGTGGGCAGATGCCCAGGAAATGCCAGCTGAGGGTGCAAGGAAGCTGCCACCAGATGGAAGAAGCTTTATGTTCTGCAAGAACGAAGAGGACTAGGAAATTCCGCTTTGGAGGATGGATGTCCCACGTCGTGAAGAAGCTTGCAGAGGTGTTCCCACGCAGAAAGACAGCAAACAAGCCTTGCTAGCTGCAAGGGTCGCGGTTAGGGTTTTTGGATGCTTCTGTGGCCCAGGAGGGACCAGGATGTCGCCACTTGGATGAGGAGACAGAGGGGGTGCCCAGCAAGTCAGGGAGCCCTCACAGAAGCAGGCAGCACCCGCAGAAGTACTAGATCAGGCACTTAGAAGAGGAGTGAACCGGAGTCCACCCGAAGTCAGAAAAGGGGGCCTCACGATGCCAGAGGACAACTCAGAAAGTTGTGCACTGCAGGTTAGAGTGTCGGGACCCAGGGTTGGCTGTGCACGAAGGAAATCCTGGAAGAGTGCAAAGGAGCCGTAGCAGCTGCAAATCACGCGGTACCCAGCAATGCAGTCTATCGTGGGGAGGCAAGGACTTACCTCCACCAAACTTGGACTGGAGAGTCACTGGACTGTGGGAGTCACTTGGACAGAGTTGCTGAGTTCCAGGGACCACGCTCGTTGTGCTGAGAGGGGACCCAGAGGACCGGTGAGGCAGTCTTTTGTTGCCTGCGGTTGCAGGGGGAAGATTCCATCGACCCACGGGAGACTTCTTCAGAGCTCCTGGTGCAAGAAGGAGGCAGGCTACCTCCAGAGCATGCACCACCAGGAAACAGTCGAGAAAGCCGTCAGGATGAAGCGATACAAGGTTGCCGTAGTCGTCTTTGCTACTTTGTTGCGGTTTTGCAGGCGTCCTGAGCAGTCAGCGGTCGATTCTTTGGCAGAAGGTGAAGAGGGAGATGCAGAGGAACTCTGGTGAGCTCTTGCATTCAGTATCTGAAGAATTCCCCAAAGCAGAGACCCTAAATAGCCAGAAAAGGAGGTTTGGCTACCTAGGAAGGAGGATAGGCTAGTAAGAAAGGTAAGAGCCTATCAGAAGGAGTCTCTGACGTCACCTGCTGGCCCTGGCCACTCAGAGCAGTCCAGTGTGCCAGCACACCTCTGAATCCAAGATGGCAGAGGTCTGGAGCACGCTGGAGGAGGTCTGGGCACCTCCCCTGGGAGGTGCAGGTCAGGGGAGTGGTCACTCCCCTTTCCATTGTCCAGTTTCGCGCCAGAGCAGGGCTGGGGGATCCCTGAACCGGTGTAGACTGTCTTATGCAGAGATGGGCAGCATCTGTGCCCATCAAAGCATTTCCAGAGGCTGGGGGAGGCTACTCCTCCCCAGCCATCACACCTATTTCCAAAGGGAGAGGGTGTGACACCCTCTCTCAGAGGAAATCCTTTGTTCTTCCTTCCTGGGCCAGGGCTGCCTGGACCCCAGGAGGGCAGAAACCTGTATGAGGGGTTGGCAGCAGCTGCAGTGGAAACCCAGGAAAGGCAATTTGGCAGTTCACGGGTTCTGTGCTAGAGACTCGGGGAATCATGGAATTGTCTCCCCAATGCCAGAATGGCATTGGGGTGACAATTCCATGATCTTAGACATGTTACATGGCCATGTTCGGGAGTTACCATTGTGACGCTATACATAGGTAGTGACCTATGTATAGAGCACGCGTGTAATGGTGTCCCCGCACTCACAAAGTCCGGGGAATTTGCCCTGAACGATGCGGGGGCACCTTGGTTAGTGCCAGGGTGCCCATACACTAAGTAACTTGCACCCAACCTTCACCAGGTGAAGGTTAGACATATAGGTGACTTATAAGTTACTTATTTGCAGTGGTAAATGGCTGTGAAATAACGTGGACGTTATTTCACTCAGGCTGCACTGGCAAGCCTGTGTAAGAATAGTCAGATCTCCCTATGGGTGGCAAAAGAAATGCTGCAGCCCATAGGGAACTCCTGGAACCCCAATACCCTGGGTACCTCAGTACCATATACTAGGGAATTATAAGGGTGTTCCAGTATGCCAATGTAAATTGGTGAAATTGGTCACTAGCCTGTTAGTGACAATTTGGAAAGCAGAAAGAGCATAACCACTGAGGTTCTGGTTAGCAGAGCCTCAATGAGACAGGTAGGCATCACACAGGGAACACATACATATAGGCCACAAACTTATGAGCCCTGGGGTCCTGGCTAGCAGGGTCCCAGTGACACATAACAAACATACTGACAACATAGGGTTTTCACTATGAGCACTGGGCCCTGGCTAGCAGGATCCCAGTGAGACAGCGAAAATACCCTGACATATACTCACAAACAGGCCAAAAGTGGGGGTATCAAGGCTAGAAAGAGGCTACTTTCTCACACTCACCTGCTTCTGCTGGAAGCGATTGCGTCTCAACAGGCGTGTCGGCTCACGACCGCGCGGGGACCGCGAGCCAAACACCGGTCTCGATCCAGGCGACGCGGGGCAGCTTCTTGGCCTGATCCCGCGCCAAAGTAGGCGATGCCCTTTAGCTCTCGGCCCGACCGCTCCACGGGCGGTTGCTTATTTCTTAGTATTCGTAGCACCCAGTTTAGTTCTGAGTATAGTGACGTTGTCCCCCTTCACAGAGTGATCGACGTCCGTTGCATTTGGAGGGCACAGGCGTCTGGGACAGGATATATAGTTTGGGCTGGGAACGGAGCTGCGAGTTATGTGGCCATTCCGGTCGCCATGTTGGCCACGCCCCCTGACTGAGACATCTTGTTCAGGTGAGAAAGCGGTACTCTTCATTTAACCACGATCTCCCTGAGATGTTGCACTCTTGAGTCCATGCGTAAAGGCTGCCAAAGATCACCTTTAATTGTTTGGGTTTTTGGTGAGGTACTGTTTGTGAGCCGGTAGGATTGGGACATCAGTTGCGACTTCTTGTAGGACTGGCCTAGGTGCCTACAAACATAAGTGCTGTCATCCTTAAACCCGCAGTCTTGCCTAGAGCAAGAGTCAACCTACGACAGAGCGAAGAGACTGGAGGAAGTAAGCTTTTTTTATTTTTTTATTCCCCCACCTCTATCCCTGTCCCTTTCCCCCCAACCACACCTCCCCTTGAGATCTGCTGCAGCCACCGTTGCATATCAGGTCGCCTTCAAATAGCTGAGTTTTTTATGTGCACTAAAGAACCTCCTGTGTTTGATTTAATAAACTGTAATGTTACTCAATTCATAATAAAAGTTTAGGCTAAATATTGTATTATATTGTAATTGCATTTATATAGTACTTACTAACCCTGACAAGGTGTTGAAGTACTTTATGCTGTGCAGTATGCTGCTCCAGAACCCAAGGCTAGTGGTGGATCTAGTGGGTTTTTGTTTTTGGGATTAGTCTTGTGCTTTCAAGAGAATCATTCCAAGTATCTACTCCAGTTTCTTTGTGGTAGGTTAAATTAATGGAGTTGAGTGTGATCATTTGTGGGGGGCAGGATGTACATTAATGTCAATGGTTGGTGGTATTAATAGATGAGATAAAGGATATTAGGTGTTAGGTTGCAGGTATGACTGAAAAAAGCAGAGGCCATGGTGTTTTTGAAAATGTGTTACAAAATGAGGGCAATTTGCAGAAATGCAATCATCAAATTAAGGTAAACATGCATACGCTGGTAGATTGTGCTCAGAGAAAGGAGGCATGAAGAGGATGGAAGGTATTGGTCATTCAAAAGATAGTGAGAGGAGAGTTTTTATGCAGGGATTTGGGAATATAGAGAAGGCTTATTGAGATTGAATTCAATCAGAGGATGCAAACCCAAAGAAAGAAACATTATTGTCATGTAAGGTAGTGCTATATTAGGTACTTTCCTAGGCCCTAGAATAGACAAACAGTAGATCACTGTAGGAGGCTGGCTAGGCTTATAGTGGGTACCTTGTGGTACTTACACCCTGCGCCAGGTCCAGTTATCCCTTATTAGTAGAATAGAGGTGTTTCTAGCAGCTTAGGCTGATAGAAGGTAGCTATGGCAAAGCAGCTTAGGCTGAACTAGGAGACATGCAAAGCTCCTACTATACCACTTATATCATATGCACAATATCATAAGAAAACACAATACACAGTGTTACTAAAAATAAAGGTACTTCATTTTTATGATAATATGCCACAGGTATCTCAGTGAGTACCCTCAGTAAGAAGTTCAGTAAAATACACAAGTTATATGTACACAAACCCAAAACAGGTAAGAGTCAGAAAAGTAATGCAGACAGTGTAGAATTACAATAGGTTGCAATAGGCAGACATAGGTCTAGGGGCAACACAAACCATATACTCCAAAAGTGGAATGCGAATCACAAATGGACTCCAGACCTATGGGAGGTTGTAGAGGGTCGCTGGGAGTGTAAGAAAACAGTCAGGGTGTCTGAGATACACACTATAAGCCAGGCCAGACTCCAACACTCACTGAGATACCTTTGGCATATTGGGGGTCATTACAACATTGGCGGTAAAAGGCGCTTACCGCCGCGCAGAAGACCACCAATAACCGCTGCGGAATTCCACCACAGCTATTATGACACACATCTCGGAATCCGCCGAAATTCAGACACCCACACAACTCCGCCACACCAAAGGTCAGTGATAAACTGGCGATAACAAAACCTCCATCTCGACGCCAACAGAAACACGCCCATGCTATTACGACCCACGAATCCACGCGGCGGTCTTTCAACCGCGTTATTCCATTGGCGGTACACACCGCCGCGCTCAAAATACACACACTTCTACAAAACACCACCACATTGGACATTTCGAAATACACACACCTGATACACGTACACACACCACTCCCACACACCCAATACTATATAAAACACACACCCACATCACCCACAAACCCCTACAACCAAAAAATCACGAACGAAGGCCAGGAAGATGGGAGTTATGGCGCAGAATAGTGGACAGGGTGAATGCCGTGGGACAGCACCCAAGAAATAGGGAGGACATCAGGAAGAGGTGGAACGACCTACGGGGGAAGGTGCGTTCAACGGTCTCCAGGCACAACATCGCGGTGCAGCGGACTGGCGGCGGACCCCCACCTCCTCCCCCACAACTAACAACATGGGAGGAGCAAGTCTTGACCATCATGCATCCTGAGGGTCTCGGAGGAGTCGGTGGAGGATGGGACACTGGTAAGTCAAATCTTAACTATCATATCCCCCACCCTACCTGCATGCTCTCACACCCCCCCACCCTCACACCCTCCCCTATCACTCCAAATCCTCACTAATGTACCCATAACACAAACCACCCATTCCAACACCAATCCCTGCATGACACAACTAAGCATTGGCACCCCACACTAAAGCATGCCCACTGCACATACCCAGAACACCCCCCAACCATCATCACACAAACCCACACACAGGAATGCTTGCACTGGGGTACACAAACACCCACCCATTGCACACCATTACACACACACACATGCAATAATCATGCTCTTATGCCCCTGCAGGAACCCGAAGGACCGTCACCACACCAGAGGGTCCAGACAACACCACTCCAGCCCCAGAAGAGGCCCACAGTGACGATAGCAGCTCTGCCCTACTGGATCCTGATGACCAGCCCGGACCATCGTGGGCCTCGGGACAATCGGTTCCCCTTGCACAGGCACAGCCCAACACTGACCTTCCACCCTCTGGTAACACCAGCACAGCACCCACCCAGCAGGCCCAAACCTCCCTACCCAGGACAGGTCAATCAGCGGTGTGTCCACCACTACAGGGAACCCAGAGTAACCCACCACCCCAACAACAACAGGGACCTGGGGGCAGTGGTAGTGGGCACACGGTCCAGGGGACGGAGGCACAGGAACACAGGGGAACTGGGAGGGCTGCTGTGCGACAGGGGGCGGACAGGCCAAGGGAAACCACTCTCCACGAGGCCCTATCCTCCATCATGGGAGGATACCACCACTCCCAGGAGACGATGGCGACGGTCCTGGACAAGTTGCAGGAGACCCTGCGCCTGCAGGAGGAACAGTATTTGGGGTTCAGGGAGGAGCTCAGGACCATCAGCTCCGCCTTGGGCACCATCGTAGGGGTGCTGAAGGACATACAGCACACCATGAGGGACACCGTGGCACTCCAAGGGGCCCCTGACACTAGCCAGGACGATGAACTGCCCACCACCTCCGCCGGCGCTAGTGGACAGGACGCCCCGCCACAGGACCAACACACCAGCACCCCACCCCCTGCAGACGGACAACCACCAGGCAAGCGGTCCCTGAGATCCAGGAACAGGACAGAGCAAGCTGGCAAGACCCCCGCCAGGAAATGAGACCACCCTGTTTGTCCTCCCATTGTACCACCTTGTTACCCTGTCCATACTTAAACTGCCCCAGCTCCACTTCCTGTGCCCAGATGGGCAGTGCACCTGTGAGACTAATAGACTGGACTCTGCCATGGACATTCCTCCGCCATCACCCATCCTCATTTTAAAAAACCCTCACATTTCTGAGCACTTCAATAAACACCCTTGAAACACAAAACAATCTGGAGTCAGTCCGTGATATAGTAAATATGTATTATCAATGACAGTGTCATGATGGGTTTCCCATTGTAAGGCTAACATACCTATGTCACACATCACAAGTCCTTGAAGGATGCAAGCAGATGACACGTTGGTAACCACACCTGTGAAACCGTAATGGAACGGTACAACTCAGTTACCAAATAGTGATTGAAATCGACAAACAGGATAGAGGTAGACGTGTGAAAGTTAATGTAATGTTAAACATGAAAATGTTCTCACCTGTGTCTCACTGGAAATATTGCTGTATGACTGACTCCCTGTTGTCGTTGTGTTCTTCCTCAGCTTCCTCCTCATCACTGTCCACAGGCTCCACAGACTCCACAGCTGCTACAACACCATCATCTGAATCATCCTCCTGCAGAAAAGGCACCTGGCGTCGCAAAGCCAAATTATGGCGCATGCAGCAGGCGATGATGATCTCGCACACCTTCTTCGGTGAGTAGAATAGGGATCCCCCTGTCATATGGAGGCACCTGAACATGGCCTTCAGGAGGCCGAAGGTGCGTTCGATCACCCTTCTAGTCCGCCCATGGGCCTCATTGTACCGTTCCTCTGCCCTGGTCCTGGGATTCCTCACTGGGGTCAATAGCCAGGAAAGGTTGGGGTAACCAAAGTCCCCCAATAGCCATACACGGTGCCTCTGGAGTTGACCCATCATATCAGGGATGCTGCTATTCCGCAGGATGTAGGCGTCATGCACTGAGCCAGGGAACATAGCATTTACCTGCAAGATGTACTGGTCTGCCAAACAGACCATCTGGACATTCATTGAATGATAACTCTTCCTGTTCCTGTACACCTGTTCACTCCTGTGGGGGACGGACCAGAGCTACATGGGTCCCATCAATGGCACCTATGATGTTGGGGATATGTCCAAGGGCATAGAAGTCACCTTTCACTGTAGGCAAATCTGCCACCTCAGGGAAAATTATGTATCTCCTTACGTGTTTCAGCAGGGCAGACAACACTCTGGACAAGACGTTGGAAAACATAGGCTGGGACATCCCTGATGCCATGGCCACTGTTGTCTGAAAAGACCCACTTGCAAGGAAATGGAGCACTGATAGCACCTGCACGTCAGGGGGGATTCCAGTTGGATGGCGGATTGGTGACATCAGGTCTGGCTCCAACTGGGTACATAGTTCCTGGATTGTGGCACGGTCAAACCGGTAGGTGATGAGGACATGTCTCTCTTCCATTGTCAACAGGTCCACCAGCAGTCGGTACACCGGAGGATTCCGCCATCTTCTCACATGTCCCAGCTGACGGTGCCTACGAAGGACAACAGCGAAGAATCAGTCATTATTCCTCCAGGTATGTACTCACAGTTACACAGAAGACTATACCACTCACAAAACCCTTCCTGTATGTGTGTTGAGTGTAGGCCTAGCTATGTGTGACACAGAGGTAAATTAAGCCATGTGGGCCCCTGAAATGGCGGCTGCCTGACCTCTAAACTGGATCAAGGGGATTGTGGGGTAACTGCGCTGGCATTGCACACCGTTGTGGTAGGCGGTCGTAGACCGCGGCGCAATACTGCATTGGTTAACATTGGACCCTATGGGTCCCAGGAGCCAATGAACAGGTGCGCCGGTGGTGATGATGCGCACCGCCGCGGACGTCACCGCCGCGGACGTCACCGCCATTTTCTATCTGTTCAATCACTAGATACCTGACCTTCGACAGGAGAGGACCTACACTGCAAGTGCTGCTGTGACCTCGGTCTGGAAGCGACGATGGCTGCTGCGTCTGGGGAAAGGGCCCCTGCCTTCACTGCACAGGAGTTGGAGAAACTGGTAGACGGGGTCCTCCCCCAGTACACACGCTACTCTACGGTCCTCCAGACCAACAGGTTAGTACACAGGGAGCACGTTGTAAGGGCTAGGCCTGGGTGGAGAGGGCTGGTTGGAAGAGGGAAGGGGGCAGAGTTCATAGAACATTAATGCATGGGAATGAATGGGCCACATGGCCACAGTAGGGAGGGGGCCACTCACAACGACGGTGCAGTTGGTAATGACTGTTCCTCTTTCCTTGTGCATGTCATGTAGGTCAGCGCCCACCAGAAGAGGGACATTTGGCGTGCCATCGCCAAGGAGGTCCGGACCCTGGGGGCCCACCAGAGACAGGGCACCCGCTGCCGTAAGAGATGGGAGGACATTCGCCGCTGCAGCAAGAAGACGGCGGAGGCTCAGCTGGGGATGGCCTCCCAACGTGGGAGGGGTGCCTGTTGCACCATGACCCCCCTGATGTTCCGGATCCTGGCGGTGGCCTACCTGGAGTTGGATGGGCGCTTGAGGGCATCACAGCAGACACAAGGGGGTGAGTACACTCTCATTCTGCGGACTTTGCGTGCAGTGGAGGTGTCTGGGTGGGGGAGGTGGGCTGTGGGTGTCCCTAGGCCAGGGCGAGTTCGGTAGGCAAGGCCCCTCCGTAATGTAGGCCATGTGGCACTCTACCCCACCTCAGCAGAGTGCCAATTCGAGGTACAGTTGTCCCTGTGGCATCCATGTGCGCAGATGTCCACCATTGCCATGTAGGCCATATCCCAGAAATTGCATGTGCAGAGGGCAGGAGCACAGCGTAATGCAGGGGGCTGCTGTGTCGGTCTTGTCTGCCAACGGTAGCGGTATGCCATGCACTAAAACTCTCTTTCTTCTGTCTCCCCCCCTTTTTCTGCTCTCCCTGTCCTTTTGTACATCAATATCATCAGGCGGAGGTACAGTGGCACCGGAGCACAAGGGAGCTGCATCCCACATGGCCATGGAGGGCCACACCACAGACTCTGAATGCGCCAGTGGGACGGAGGGCGAGGGGACCGGATCACCAAGCAGCGACACAGGCTCATTCGCCGATGGGGGCTCCCTTGCGGTGGCGGCACCATCTGTGCCCCCCACCTCTACAGGTACAGCTGCAACCTCCCCTACCAGCCCCGCCCTCCCAGCAGTCCCTCAGTGTTCGCACTGTGCCCGCTCACCCAGGAGGGTGGGCATCACCTTCGCCCAGGCACCTCAGGCCCTGCCCCAGTCACCCCTGCTGCCCTCAGTGAGGAGGCCATTGACCTCCTCAGGTCACTCACTGTTGGGCAGTCTACCATTGTGAATGCCATCCAGGGTGTAGAACGAGAGTTGCAACACGGTAATGCATTCCTGGAGGGCATTCATTCTGGTCAGGCTGTCCTTCAGCGAACCCTGCAATCTCTGGCCTCAGCACTGATGGCAGCCATTGTCCCTGTGTCTAGCCTCCCCCCTCCAACTTCCTCCACCCAGACCCAATCTCCTGTACCCCAGCCCATCCCAAGCACACCTACAGACCAGCATGCACACAAGTCAGCACACACAAGTAGCTCAAGCAAACATAGGCACCACACACACACCACAGGCACTCACGCAAGCCTCACCCACATACAGACACAGCAACATCCACTGCCTCCACTGTGTCCCCCTCCTCCTCTTCTCCCTCCTTCCTCCCAGTCTCGTCTACACACACACCTGCATGCACTACATCTACAGGCACCATGAATCGCACAAGGACACCCAGCACCACAAGCCGCTCACCTGCACTCACCACCTCCACTGCCATTTACACGTCCCCTGTGTCCTCTCCCAGTGTGTCTGTGACGCCCCCTCCCAAAGTACACAAACGCCGGCAATCACTCACCCAACATCCATCCACCTCACGACAGCCTCCAGTACCCTCACCTGCACCCAAAACAGCTAAAGTGACACCTCCGACAACCACCTCCTTTTCCTCCACTCCCAGGCCCCCTCCAACTACCCATCCCAGTGTTCATCAGAAACTGTCCCTCTGTAAAGTTGACCTTTTTGCCCCCACTCCCCCCTCCAATTCATCAGTCCTGTCGTAGCGCCTCAGCCAAAAAGCCTCCAATACCAGTGGTGCCTGTTCAAGGTTTGTGGAGTGCACCGGCCACCAGGGCAGGCAGTCTGACCCGGAGCCAAGGCACTGGCAGCCCACCCACTGTAAAGGCTCTAAAATTGGAGAGTGGACGACGGGACCGTGTGAAGACTCCTGGTGGGAAAACAACTCACATGGGTTCCAAGGGGATTGGAGAGTCAGCTGTGACTCCACCAAAGGTGGGGAAGGGCCAGAGGAAGTCTGCCCAGCCTGTTGTGAGTGTCATGGCGGAGAAGTGCGCCATCATTTCCGGCGGTCGAGACACAACCGCCAGCACCGTCGTCACTGGTCCAGAGCCCACTGCCGGAGTCAGTGCCCAGGAGGGCACAAGTATCGTCACTGGTCAGGAGGCCATCGCCGGAGTCACAGCCCAGGAGGGCCCAAGTATCGTCACTGGTCAGGAGACCACCGCCGGAGTCACAGCCCAGGAGGGCCCAAGTATCGTCACTGGTCAGGAGACCACCGCCGGAGTCACAGCCCAGGAGGGCCCAAGTATCATCACTGGTCAGGAGACCACCGCCGGAGTCACAGCCCAGGAGGGCACAAGTATCGTCACTGGTCAGGAGACCACCGCCGGAGTCACAGCCCAGGAGGGCACAAGTATCGTCACTGGTCAGGAGACCACCGCCACCGCTGGAGTCAGTGCCCTGGAGGGCCACGGCTGCCACAGCCCCGCTGGGCAATGATGGAACGTCATGCCACACACCAATGCCCAGTGTAGAGAATGTCATGCCACACACCAATGCCCAGTGTAGAGAACGTCATGCCACACACCAATTCCCAGTGTAGGGAACGTCATGCCACACACCAATGTCCGTACCAGAACCGCCATGTCAAAGCACCGCTGAACAGTCCTGAACCGCCATGGTAAAACACCGCTGAACAGGGCAAAGACCGCCATGGCAAAGCACCGCTGAACAGTCCTGAACCGCCATGTCAAAGCACCGCTGAATAGGTCAAAGACCGCCATGGCAAAGCACCGCTGAACAGTCCTGAACCGCCATGGCAAAACACCGCTGAACAGGGCAAGCACCGGGTAGGAATGAATGGACCGCCACATCAGGCATCCTTATCCCATGTGCAGCTGGGACAGTGACAGGACAGGAACTTTCACGGGGAGACTCATCCAGTCTGGGCACCAGTCCCCCCCAGTACCAGTGGAGACCTGCATCTACTTGAGAGACTGTGGCTTTGCACTCCCCAGGATGGCACAGTGGGCAAGCCACCCACTGTAGAGACTTGAGAGACTGTGGCTTTGCACTCCCCAGGATGGCACAGTGGGCAAGCCACCCACTGTAGAGACTTGAGAGACTGTGGCTATGCACTCCTCAGGACGGCACAGTGGGCAAGCCACCCACTTGTGTGACTTGAGAGACTGTGGCTTTGCACTCCCCAGGATGGCACAGTGGGCAAGCCACCCACTGTAGAGACTTGAGAGACTGTGGCTTTGCACTCCCCAGGATGGCACAGTGGGCAAGCCACCCACTTGTACGACTTGAGAGACTGTGGCTTTGCACTCCCCAGGATGGCACAGTGGGCAAGCCACCCACTGTAGAGACTTGAGAGACTGTGGCTTTGCACTCCCCAGGATGGCACAGTGGGCAAGCCACCCACTTGTGCGACTTGAGAGACTGTGGCTTTGCACTCCCCAGGATGGCACAGTGGGCAAGCCACCCACTGTAGAGACTTGAGAGACTGTGGCTTTGCCCTCCCCAGGATGGCACAGTGGGCAAGCCACCCACTTGTGCGACTTGAGAGACTGCGGCTTTGCACTCCCCAGGATACATCAATGGGCATGGAGCCCCGTCGTGGATCTGGCTTTGCAGTCATCTGGCTGAGGTGCCCCCCCTTCCCTTCCCCCTGAGGTGCCTGTAGTATTTCTATCTAATGCCCCGGCAGTGTTCTCTCCGATTGTGGTCAGGTATCCTTTGTGGGCCTCGCCCATGCATTTTTGGACTGTTGGTGCACGGACATTGTTATGTACGTATCTGCACTACTTCTCGTATTGTATATAATTATGACTGATTTTCATATATATCTGTATATTTTTGTATGACATGTATATTGCCACATTACAATGTTTGACCGAATTTCGCTTTGTCTTTTCATTCTTCCGGGGGGATTGTGGGTTGTTACTGTGATTTTTGTGAATGCATTGGTGTGTATGTTGTAATATGCAAGGGTGGGGGTGGGGGTGTTTCGTGGGTGTCCCCCTAACTTTTGCCTCCACCCTCCCCGTGTCGTAGGTGCAGTACTCACCGTTGTCTTCGGCGCCAACGTAGCTGTTGGTCGTAGAGGAGCAGAAACACAAGGGCAGGGAGTATTTGGAGTTCCGGGTCCATGGAGTCCTCGTTCCTCGTGGGATGTGTTCAGGTGAGCGTTTTCCCATTGCAAAAGCTGTTTCCGCCGTGTTTTTATCCACGGTGAATCCGCCCCGGAAAAGGTGGCGGACTGGCGGGTTGTGATACTATGGGCCGTACATTGTCTTCCGCCTGTCTGTTGGCGGTGACCGCCGCGCTGCTTGTCTGTACCGCCGTGGCGGGCGGTGTGTTAATGTGACTGTCTTTGTTGGCGGTTTCCGCCAGGGTCATAATTCCCTTTTTTTGTCCGCCGGCCTGTTTGCGGTATTACCGCAGCTTTAACACCGTTCGCCAGGGTTGTAATGACCCCTATTGTCATGAAAATAAAGTACCTTTATTTTTAGTAACTCTGAGTATTGTGTTTTCTTATGATATTGTGCTATATGATATAAGTGGTATAGTAGGAGCTTTGCATGTCTCCTAGTTCAGCCTAAGCTGCTTTGCCATAGCTACCTTCTATCAGCCTAAGCTGCTAGAAACACCTCTATTCTTCTAATAAGGGATAACTGGACCTGGCACAGGGTGTAAGTACCACAAGGTACCCACTATAAGCCAGGCCAGCCTCCTACATTGGTGGTGCAGCAGTAGGATAAGTACTTGCAACTGCTTTACCACTTTGTCATTTGGTACTTTTCATAAGAGAATCATATACCAAATAGTTCAGTATATGTACACTTAACCAAAAAAGTTTACTTTTCTATTCTAAAATGGTTAACAAAGTTCTGAAAAGTTTTTGAAACTTCTAAAAGTTTTCCCAAAGTTTGAAAATGTTTTTCCTGTGCTTTCTAAATTTCTAAAACATTTTCTTTCTCACTATCATTAGACCTATACTACCATGTCTGTTGTAGAGCCCACTCCCAAAACTGTTAATGGAACATATGAGATTTTAAACTATAAAAGTTTGAGGGGTCTCTGCCTGGATAGAGGTTTGAGTATAGGAAAGAATCCTACAAAAGAGTTTCTCTTAAACATGCTCATTGTAGATTACCAGAACCAGTCTGGCCCATCTCAGGAGAGGTTAGAAAATGGGGAAGCTTCCCAGGCTGACTCAGGGGAGTTCCTTGAGAAAGCTGGGGAGGGTTCTTATCAGGTCCTTCCCCCCTAGCAAGGCACCTAGTGATGCTGGTAGTGATAGTGGCTCCCACAACAGTAGGGCAACTTTTATCCCTAGAGGCCAGGTTACTAGGGTCCAGACAGTTAGGGACAGGTCCCCCTCTGAACTTTCCCACATTTCCTCTGTGTCAAAGCATTCCCAACCCACCCACCCTGAGGATAACTTGTTAGAAAGGGAACTCAAAAGGTTGAGGGTTGAAGAGACCAGACTGAAGCTTAAACAGCAACAGCTGGCCTTGGATAGGGAATCCCTAGACATTGAGAAGGAAAGACAGAGGTTGGGGTTAGGACCCCATGGTGGCAGCAGCAGTATTCCTGATAGTAATCCTGTTAGAGAGCATGATTCCAGAAATGACTGTGGGGGTTATTCTAACTTTGGAGGAGGTGTTAATCCGTCCCAAAAGTGACGGAAAAGTGACGGATTTACCACCAGCCGTATTACGAGTCCATTATATCCTATGGAACTCGTAATACGGCTGGTGGTATATCCGTCACTTTACCGTCACTTTTGGGACGGATTAACACTCCTCCAAAGTTAGAATAACCCCCTGTGTGTCGATTTACGACCCCGCAAACCGGAATAGCGTAAAAAAAAACGAACACTGCCATTTCACCAGAGGAGAGCCAAAATGGATCCCAGATGCCATTACAGACCCCAGGAAGATGACAACAGACCAGGAACCAGCCAGGAGGACCCACACAAGAACCAGGACACTTATAAGAAGAAAAGAAAGTGTCGCTTCAGTGCAGAGGAGCAGGAAATTCTGGGTAAAAAGGTGACGGAACACCAGCACCAACTGTTTGTCACCTCAAAGTTGCCAATCAGTAGGAGAGAGGCTATATGGCAACAAATTGTTGACAAGATTAACAGTGTGGCTGAATAACGCAGAACAGTCATCGAGTGCAAGAAACGCTGGCATGACTGAAAGCGCAGGACCAAGGAAAAGATGGCTAGGAACAGGAAGGCAGCACTGCAGACTGGAGGTGGGAGTCCAGCACACGGGGAGGCCCTGGACCACATGGAGGAGATGGTGGCAGCCATCATCCCTGAGGAGATCGTCACAGGGATTCAAGGAAAGGATAGCGCAGACTACCAGGAGACAACGCACATGCATGGTAAGTCGCATGGGGAATTAAAATGCACTAATGTTAACCGTAAGCAGGGGGGGGAGATACCAACCACAAAATGCATGGAAGTCATCATTTACATGGAGTGGTATGGGTAAAGGGGCATGGCATGTGGGCATGGCCTGCACAGACAGAAGCTGGGGCACACCAATACACTACACCAACAACAGTCCCATGGGGGCAGGCTGTCATACCAACAATGGAGCAAAGGGAAAGCCACGCCAGGAGGGAAGGCCACAACGTCAAACTGACATCCCGGCACACGTCAGCCACCATACCCCCCACATTAACTAGGGCCCTCTTAACAACCTCTAGCCATACCGACAACTGGAATGTAACTGTGACAACAGTTGCCACTACCACTTCCGCTCTGTGTGCAGCTCAAGTAGCCAATGGCAGTAACCTCCACATGGATCATACACACCTAAATTAGGGGGTTGAGGATGACAACTTCAACAATCTCCTGAAAAAAGACAAAGGCCCCAGTACTGTCAAATGTCAATGCCTATAGTTGTTGCAAACATCAGCCAATTTCAACAACAATAGGAGCTACACAGAACTAAGGACATACCCATGCTGCATATGTCAGGGTCCATCCTGTGCCTGGGTCACAATGTAACATCCCACATGTCATACTGCTCAGACAACAGCATTGGGGGGGGGCACATGTAACTGGTCACTGACATACACCTGCACAGTCAGAGGAGGATATAGGACACTACTACGACAATGAGGGCAATCCAATGTACCACACATTCCCCAACATCAGCAGTACACATTACCAATGCCAACATCTATATCGTGTCATAACATTGCTATGCATAGGATATGCCACATGTCAAATACATTTAAGTGGATGTGAAAGATCAGAGATTGGGGCAGGTCCAGATTGTTAAGTGTGCTGCCAGTGCCATCAGAACACCCACAGCCAGTGAAAGGTCTCACCATGAGAATGGATGTAGACGGAGGGTTGAGTAGGACAAGAAGGTGGCAATTCTCTATTTGGCCAAAACCAACACCTAGAAGAGATGATGCCGACAAGTCTAATAACTTAATAACATACATGTGACATGCAGGTGGGCCATGGGCCTGGGAGAATGCCCATATGAAGGACTGGAGCAATGAACACGAAACAAGATCACAATGTGAATTCATCACAAGGCAGGCATGTCACATCACTCATGCCACAACACAGACACACTGATTGTACCCTGTTTCATTGCAGAGGAATATGGATCTCCTGCGCATATGCCTGTCCCAGATTACCCTGATGACATGGACGACGAGCTGATCAAAATTCCCCAGGAGACTATCCAAAAGGTCCTTGAAACCCTCCAGACCCCACCTACAGTCACAAGGAGGATCACAGAACAAGCAGCCATCGCAGAGGATCCACCCACCACCCCAATTGTAAGACCTGCCAGCTCCAATACAGCTGAGGACTCAGACGACACAGGCACCAGCTTTGAGAGAACTGTGGTTGGGGTACAGCGGGAGCTGGCCAAGGAGTTGCGGGTGGGGATGCAAACTATGGCAGCCAGCCTAGAGGGGGTGCGTTCGTGCATGATGTCATCTGCAGATCAGGCAGTAGCTATGCATGTCCTAACATCTATCTTGCAGGAACAGCAAAAAAAAACAGAAGGAAATCAGCACAGCTGTAATACAGTTGACCCAACACCTACAACAGCAATCCTGTCAACGCGTGCACGAATGCAACATTGAACCCCTCAGGGCCGACCTGGCTGCCTACCATTGTGAAGTGGCTGCTATTCTCAAGAACCAGCAGATCCTCCTTGCTGCAGTACTGCCCTTAAGACCTTCACAGGGAGCAGTGACCGGGATGACTGACTCCACGTCTTCTAACACTGAGGTGTGTGTTGCCCCTTCACAACCACCACCACCAAGGACAGAGGAGGCAACACACACATCAGAAGAAGAAGACATGGAACAGATCACCTTCACACGGAAAAGTACCTGGTAACACTAGTCCCTGCCACATGGCCAACTATTACCAAGGTCCTGCGCTTTGTAACATGCCAGTCTTGCAACAACTCTACTTAATGACTGTTCTGCTTACCACTGTATATCTTGTCAACCTGCCCAGTGATTGTCACTCTCCTACTCATTGGCAAATCCTGTCCCTCTGCACTGTCTGAAACATCAACCCCAGCATGTCAAAAGCATTTCCGTAACCCCTTGTGTAGGATCACAATGTAAGATGTCACTCTAATGGACTCACAATCATGGACAATGTACAGATAACACTACATCACTTTTCAAAAAATAGCACTTACTCAACAAATTTGTCTCTGGGTAATGTGACATATCAAATGTGCAGTAGATAACTGAAATGTGCCTCCTTTGAAATAACGTAGCTTGTCAATACAACTGTCCTGATATTATGTAGTCAGAGAAATCTGCACAGTGCCCATGATTGCATCATACTCTTCCCATCCTGAGGGACATATCTGATGAAGTGAGAAACCATACACCATCATGCTGTGTTGGACAGAATAATGCTTCCTCAAGGGATATCTAAGTCATCAAATAGTGGCCGCAAAATGGTGTCACCATGCACTACTGACACATATAACAGTGCACACTAATCTAAGCAAACACTACAAAAACTGCATGAATGAAGGTGTCTGAGTTTACATACAAATAGGAAATCATGCTGAACTGTGTCACAAATGACGTATGTGAGTCATGAAGACAAGAATACTAGAGTGCCTACGAGAACTCATCTTATTAGGGTGTCATTGATCATCACACTGCAGTCAGACCTAAAACTGTTCCCCCAATACCAAGTCTGGAAGCACTGTTTGTGACGTAGAAACCACACTTATCAACAGAAACACATTGTCATCCATATTAACTGTGATTGGTGGTTGCAATGAAGGGTGGAAACTTTGCAAGGTAGCTCTGGGGTAGCTGCCAATCTTACAGCTCAGTTGGGATTTGTTTGGAGCATAGGACACAAATGTAATAGTACAAAATTCACGTACACTGATTCCAAGCCCAGGATCAAGTACCATATAACACAGACTGTTAAGGGTTAACCAAATATTTATTAAATGTTAATCACAGAAGAGGAAACTGAGGGAAAAATCTTACCTACCCTAATCTACCCTGACTACTCATTACCCACAACTGTTTCTAACTAACCTAAGCTACACTTACTTATCACATGTAACGAAACGTTCTAAACATAGACCCCCCACCCCCCTTATGAGACGGGACACATCGATGACAACACATACTAACCTATACAGTACACGTACTATACTATCCTAAACAAATATATAATTTTTTTGTATTTTTTTAATTTTTTTATTTGTTTTTATTAAACACACAAGAACCCCAACATAGTCCCCCACCCACACATGTTATAAGAAAAAATACAAACAATCAGGACCCCCAACCACCACCCACTAACACTAACTAAACTAACAGCCTATACTAACCTAACACTAAGCCCCCTAAGCCCACTAAGTATAAGAACAAGGAAAGAGGAGGGAGGGGAGGGAAGCATGTCCATATCAACAACAGTCTAGAGGTTGGCCCTGCGGAGGGTCGTCTTGATGGACTTCACACGCCGGTTAGTGTGGCGCACATCCCGGCTCAGGTGGCTTAATGTAGGAGGCTGGCCTGGCTTGTAGTGGGTACCAGAGGTACTTACACCTTGTGCCAGGTCCAGATATCCCTTATTAGTGTAGAAGAGGTGTTTCTAGAAGCTTAGGCTAATAGTAGGTAGCTATGGCAAAGCAGCTTAGGCTGAACTAGGAGACATGTAAAGCTCCTACTATACCACTGGTGTCATATGCACAATATCACAAGAAAACACAATACACAGAAGTACTAAAATTAAAGGTACTTTATTTTTATGACAATATGACAAAAGTATCTCAGTAATTACCCTCATTATGAGAATAAGTTATATACACAAGATATATGTACACCCTGCCCCCTGCCTCGATCATCAGTGGCAAGAAATGGCACACAAGCCATATGAAGCCCCCCAACTCCTCTTCACCCATCCTGCCAAGATGTGGCCTACCAGACATTGTAGAAATGTGAAAGGGAATAGGGTTTAAAGAAATAGAAAGGGGAAAAGGAGGAAAGTAGGGGTAAAAATACAGAAGAAAAGTAAACTTAACCACTAAAAGAGCCCAACTATCCCCAAACTACCACTACCCACAACAGACTCCCACAAACAGCAAAAACACTAGGTAAATGGACAAATGTACACAAAACACAGTAGGACAGTATACACCAACAATATTTATTTCACAAATTGACAATAGAGACAGCACACAGGACAAAAAAGCACAAAATCTTAGGACACCACTCTCTACACAGCCACACAGTCTAGAAGAATCATAGACTGTAAAGTGAAAGTGAAAGTACACCCACTGTACATGATCTGTACACAGGATATCCTATTACATCACTTCCTGTATAAAATGTCCACCCTTTTTCGTGTTATGCGTCATTTTTTGTCCACCAATACTGTATTTGCGGCATTTTTTTTTACGCACAGGAGTGAAACTTAGCCCGCATGCAAATAATTGTACATGGCCTGTACAAATATCTGGATGCGGCCTAATGTTCACTCCTGTGCGTCAAAAAAAATGACGCAAATACAGTATTGGTGCACAAAAAATGACGCATAACGCTAGGAACGTCAAAATTTCAGTGCATGAACTGGTTGTGGGCATTTTTTCTGTTTTTATGTTATGTTACATTTGGGACACATCAGAGATAGGCTGATGGCACCCACTATGGTGTTGATGGTGTATGTTCACATGTGTGACATCGTACTGCAGCGGACCATGATCCGCTACTTCCTTCACAGTATTTTTACAGTTGGCTGACGCACTAGATGGCCATATGTGTGGCCTAAATATATGTGTTGCACAAATTGGGCATGTTTGGCATAAGGAGAGGATAGCAATGTGACGCACATATGTACAATACCTAAATGCTTTTGGCTCAATGTGTGTGCTTTGGCAACTAATGTATTTGTTGACCAAGTGTGTGTGTATCACATGAAGCATTATTGCACATATGCTTGTATAAATGTGACGTCCATGTGTCCAATCCTTAGATGAAAGTCATTGTGGAAATTAGAGAGGACATGTGTTAGTCATACATGTAGCAACACCCGTAATGTGGACTTCCAAGATTTAGGGTAACATAGACACCACATGTGACAAAGCATGCACCAGATAGATGGCAGATGCTTGTTCATGTCAATGGTCCACATTTTCAACATCCTATGTCCTAGAGTTTTGGTAACAGCTTCCTAGGCACTAGTTGGTGATTCCCACAGAGAGTCATACACATGCATTGAGGAAGTGGGTCCCATGTTGTTTGCCCAGACAGACAAAGGTGAATCACAAATGTAAGATGACACCACAGTTAAGGTCATAGAAGTGAGCCACAACTCTCAAGTGGCTGTGGTGGACCAACAGACAAGGCAGCACGTGTCCACATATTTCCAGTGATCAATTGCACATAGGTGTCTTGTTCATGTGTGTGGTCCAATGATGATCCTGTATATTTTTTTAGGTGTAATTTGTCACGGTTCGGTCCAGGACTCATCATGAGTCAGTGGCAGCTCTTCCTGTATCTACTGAGTATCCTTTGTTGATCAATGTGAGTAAAGTGGATATGGACATGAGAACCTACATGGGGATGGTCCCACCCTGTCAAAGACGTGTAATGAGACAGTCAACAGAGCAACCTTGGTGTCCTGAGTGAGATAATGTCTCAGGTGTCATGTTCCGGCAGGTGTCATTACAACATTTGTACACAGGTTAGCCTCTGCAATTCCCACTGCATCTGGGAACATCATAGCCTCTGTGCTGATTATTCTCGCAGCTATTGACCACACATGGCCCATCAATATGTTGTGAACACTGTGATTCTGTGTGTGTACTGTCAGGGTCCTGACGTGTGGATTTTTCATGGACATTATCAGAGGTTGCTGGTTCTGCTGAAGGCCCGTACCCAATCCCTGCATACGGCCCTGGGACACTGTCACACTTTGTCATTCATGCATAAATGAGACCCAGACAAGGGATGGGCCATTAATTGTGCTTTTCACAGAGGATTTAACTCAAAGGGTACAGGTAAAAGGCAGATGATGCTATACAAGGTATTTGGGTATACATTGAAGAAGCCCATGCCCAAATACCCCCTGATGAATGAGAGGTTTGCTAACGCAAGTGTGGTACATATGTTGACACAGAGATACTTTAGTGTGACGCACAGACAGATGCCAGTCAGGCTGACAGAATGCAGGGTGAATCAGGATCCAGCAATTTGACAAATTACATAATCAGTGGTCTGACTAAGACTGTTTGAAGGACGAACTAGAGAGTTGACATGTCAAACTGTGTATGTCCTGTGTTTTTGAAGGTGACATATGAACCCAAGGACTGTGTTACACGGCTTAATTAGTATCAATGCTTAGTGGTGTATTTGACAACATGGCAACTCCTATGCTGTTCCAGGCATCAGCAGGGGCAGTGCTTGTTGAAATGTGTTGTGTGCATGGAGGTGATCACAGGTGTGGGCTGCATCTGTTTCTTACAAGTCCTGTAGGTGAGATTTGCATTCTAATGGCCAACAGACATTTTCACACTGGAAGCAATCTACAGGTGCTAACAGGGCTTAGAAACTAGAAGCCAGTGTATTAATTGACCTGACGTCCATGCAGTCAGATGTACTATGACAATGGCATACCATAGGAAAGGGTGTAGCACACTGGATTGCTATTGTTAGTCTGTGTGTGTAGAGGAGGGAATATTAGGGTACACATCATAGTATTCCAGGGACCTCTTCAGACTGGTGGGTTGTGACCAGGTGCATGGGTGTGTCAGGAGTTAGGAAATGGGCTGACTTGTACATGGTATGTCATGTGCGCAATGCTTGTCATATGTGTGGCACTTGTGCTGTCTACGTTCTGCTTATATGGAACTTTAGGGTCAGATAGTCCTTGCAAATATTGGATGCAGTTGGAATAACTGCTGTCTAGGGTCTAGTCAGACATTCCTGTTACTGATTCAAAAGCACATCAACTGCCTCATGTATGAGGCTTGTTTTCCCCTTATTGAGTGATTGTGTCTTAGTTGTGTGCCATATGCTGCGTTGGACCTTGATTTCAACATGTATGTGTGAAATAGATGTGGTCCTCTGCTATTGGCCTTCAAAGGAGAAATGTACATGATATATGTCATTTACAGTGTGTGTGTATGTGACCATTGTATGTTACGCATCACATTAGATCTGGGATTTTCAGTGTCCTAATCAGTATATCAGCAATGCTCCATGAGGCAACACTCTTATTCTGATAGTTAGAGATGAAGGTGTGCAAAAATGATTAGCCAGACCATGATATGGTGATTATTATAGGTGTTTATTTAAATTAGTTCATTAAAGTGGTGATGGTGATTATATTTTTAAAAAATTGTTCACGATATGTTGCCGCCTGCGTATACCAGCGGCCGTGTTCTGTAGTTCCCCCTCATGTTGCAGGCCAGCATCCTCCTCTTCCTCCTCTTCAGGCATGTGTGGCTCTGGTTCCAGGAGGGGAATGTTCCTTTTGATGCAAATGTTGTGCAATATTGCACGTTAGGATGATCTTACAGACCATCTCCGGGGAATATAGGAGGCTACCACCAGTGATGTCGAGGCACCGGAACCTCGACTTGAGGATGCCGAAGGTCCTCTCCACTATGGTGCTTGTCCTCCTATGTGCGTCATTGTAGGGACGCTCTGCTGCAGTACTCGGGTTGCCAATAGGTGTCATAATCCATGGCTGGATGCCGTACCCCTGATCAGCTGCAAGAGAAAATGAATGGGATCATGTTGATGTAGCTAGCCCCATTAAAATCACCTTTCATGGCAGTAGTTGTCTTGTGTTGTCTGTGACACTTTTGTGTTATTGTGTTCCTTCTTAGGCTTGTAGGATGTACCATCTGCATCTTGTTGTTTCCTTGGCTGAACGAGTGTTTGGCTGCTGACCGTTTGTCAGCAGTATGTTTTGGGATTTGCAGTACAGTGTGCCCTCCCTAGCATTGTGACTTGTGATACAGGTGTCTGTGTGTCTTCATTGGGGGTGAGATGATAGTTCCATACACAGATTCATTTTAACAGTGTTGTTAACAAGTTCATATCAATGTACCCTGGACATCCCATACCTTTAGACGTATGCAATGGATTAATGTAAACTTCATTGGGACACTTACAATTTGCAAGGTGATGTAGGAGGCTGGACTGGCTTGTAGTGAGTACCAAGGGGTACTTGCACCTTGCACCAGGCCTAGTTATCCCTTATTAGTGTATAGGGTGTCTAGCAGCTTAGGCTGATAGATAATGGTAGCTTAGCAGAGCAGCTTAGGCTGAACTAGGAGACGTGTGAAGCTACCACAGTACCACTTAGTGTCATATGCACAATATCATAAGAAAACACAATACACAGTTATACTAAAAATAAAGGTACTTTATTTTTATGACAATATGCCAAAGTATCTTAGAGTGTACCCTCAGTGAGAGGATAGGAAATATACACAAGATATGTATACACAATAGCAAAAATATGCAGTATAGTCTTAGAAAACAGTGCAAACAATGTATAGTTACAATAGGATGCAATGGGGAAACATAGGGATAGGGGCAACACAAACCATATACTCCAAAAGTGGAATGCGAACCACGAATGGACCCCAAACCTATGTGACCTTGTAGAGGGTCGCTGGGACTATTAGAAAATAGTGAGAGTTAGAAAAATAACCCTCCCCAAGACCCTGAAAAGTGAGTGCAAAGTGCACTAAAGTTCCCCTAAGGACAAAGTAGTCGTGTTAGAGGAATAATGCAGGAAAGACACAAACCAGCAATGCAACAACTGTGGATTTCCAATCTAGGGTACCTGTGGAACAAGGGGACCAAGTCCAAAAGTCACAAGCAAGTCGGAGATGGGCAGATGCCCAGGAAATGCCAGCTGCGGGTGCAAAGAAGCTTTGACTGGACAGAAGAAGCTGAGGTTTCTGCAGGAACGAAAAGGGCTAGAGACTTCCCCTTTGGTGGACGGATCCCTCTTGCCTTGGAGAGTCGTGCAGAAGTGTTTTCCCGCCGGAAGGACGCCCACAAGCCTTGCTAGACGCAAATCGTGCATTTGGCGTTTTTGGACGCTGCTGGGGCCCAGGAAGGACCAGGAGGTCGCAAATTGGACCTGAAGAGAGAGGGGACGTCGAGCAAGACAAAGAGCCCTCACTGAAGCAGGTAGCACCCGGAGAAGTGCCAGAAACAGGCACTACGAGGATGCATGAAACGGTGCTCGCCGAAGTTGCACAAAGGAGTCCCACGTCGCCGGAGACCAACTTAGAAAGTCGTGCAATGCAGGTTAGAGTGCCGTGGAACCAGGCTTGGCTGTGCACGAAGGATTTCCGCCGGAAGTGCACAGGGGCCGGAGTAGCTGCAAAGTCGCGGTTCCCAGCAATGCAGCCCAGCGAGGTGAGGCAAGGACTTACCTCCACCAAACTTGGACTGAAGAGTCACTGGACTGTGGGGGTCACTTGGACAGAGTCGCTGGATTCGAGGGACCTCGCTCGTCGTGCTGAGAGGAGACCCAAGGGACCGGTAATGCAGCTTTTTGGTGCCTGCGGTTGCAGGGGGAAGATTCCGTCGACCCATGGGAGATTTCTTCTGAGCTTCTGGTGCAGAGAGGAGGCAGACTACCCCCACAGCATGCACAAGCAGGAAAACAGTCGAGAAGGCGGCAGGATCAGCGTTACAGAGTTGCAGTAGTCGTCTTTGCTACGATGTTGCAGGTTTGCAGGTTTCCAGCGCGGTCAGCCGTCGATTCCTTATCAGAAGGTGAAGAGAGAGATGCAGAGGAACTCGGCTGAGCTCATGCATTCGTTATCTAAAGTTTCCCCAGAGACAGAGACCCTAAATAGCCAGAAAAGAGGGTTTGGCTACCTAGGAGAGAGGATAGGCTACTAACACCTGAAGGAGCCTATCAGCAGGAGTCTCTGACGTCACCTGGTGGCACTGGCCACTCAGAGCAGTCCAGTGTGCCAGCAGCACCTCTGTTTCCAAGATGGCAGAGGTCTGGAGCACACTGGAGGAGCTCTGGACACCTCCCAGGGGAGGTGCAGGTCAGGGGAGTGGTCACTCCCCTTTCCTTTGTCCAGTTTCGCGCCAGAGCAGGGGCTAAGGGGTCCCTGAACCGGTGTAGACTGGCTTATGCAGAATTGGGCACCTCTGTGCCCAACAAAGCATTTCCAGAGGCTGGGGGAGGCTACTCCTCCCCTGCCTTCACACCATTTTCCAAAGGGAGAGGGTGTCACACCCTCTCTCAGAGGAAGTTCTTTGTTCTGCCATCCTGGGCCAGGCCTGGCTGGACCCCAGGAGGGCAGCTGCCTGTCTGAGGGGTTGGCAGCAGCAGCAGCTGCAGTGAAACCCCAGGAAGGGCAGTTTGGCAGTACCAGGGTCTGTGCTACAGACCACTGGGATCATGGGATTGTGCCAACTATGCCAGGATGGCATAGAGGGGGCAATTCCATGATCATAGACATGTTACATGGCCATATTCGGAGTTACCATTGTGAAGCTACATATAGGTAGTGACCTATATGTAGTGCACGCGTGTAATGGTGTCCCCGCACTCACAAAGTTCAGGGAATTGGCTCTGAACAATGTGGGGGCACCTTGGCTAGTGCCAGGGTGCCCTCACACTAAGTAACTTTGCACCTAACCTTTACCAGGTAAAGGTTAGACATATAGGTGACTTATAAGTTACTTAAGTGCAGTGTAAAATGGCTGTGAAATAACGTGGACGTTATTTCACTCAGGCTGCAGTGGCAGGCCTGTGTAAGAATTGTCAGAGCTCCCTATGGGTGGCAAAAGAAATGCTGCAGCCCATAGGGATCTCCTGGAACCCCAATACCCTGGGTACCTCAGTACCATATACTAGGGAATTATAAGGGTGTTCCAGTAAGCCAATGTAAATTGGTAAAATTGGTCACTAGCCTGTTAGTGACAATTTGAAAGTAATGAGAGAGCATAACCACTGAGGTTCTGGTTAGCAGAGCCTCAGTGAGACAGTTAGGCACCACACAGGGAACATATACATGCACACCTATGAGCACTGGGGCCCTGTGTGAGAGGGTCCCAGTGACACATACATATAGGCCACAAACCTATGAGCACTGGGGTCCTGACCAGCAGGATCCCAGTGACACATAACAAACATACTGAAAACATAGTGTTTTCACTATGAGCACTGAGGCCTGGCTATCAGGATCCCAGTGAGACAGTGAAAACAGTGACAAACACCCTGACATACACTCACAAACAGGCCAAAAGTGGGGGTAACAAGGCTAGAAAGAGGCTACCTTCTCACAGGTGACATTTAGGCAACCCACTCAAAACGTTGTGATCTTTGACGTCTTAACATTAGGCTGTACAGTAATTTCCGATATGTGACAATGTTGACCTAAGAAACATGGCCAGCGGTGTGACAACCTCAGTATGTTCCTGTCGACATGTTGCTGTTGTGGTGTATGTGTTGTGTGTCCTAGAGGGTTGCTGTGCAGTGTGTATATAAGTAGGTTTTTGTACTTACCAACAAGTAGTCCATTGCCATACCGTCCATCCTGGAAGTGTTCATTGATGGTGCAGTGACGGAAGATGAATGAGTCATGGACACTCACAGGATATTTGGCCATGATGTTGGTGATCAATCCTTGGTGATCGACAATGGCCTGCACATTGATTGAATGTGTGTGCTTCCTGTTGCGGTAGAGGTGTTCAGTTGCAGCAGGTGGCACAAGGCGTACATGTGTGCAGTCGATTGCACCAAGGACGGGTGGGAAGCCACTAATGAGGTAGAACCCCTGTTTTGTTTCCTGCTGCTTCTGCAGTGTATTAGGGAAGCAGGGGCCAGATGTAGGAACCAGTTTGCGACTCTCAAACGGCAAAAATTGCCGTTTGCGAATCGCAAACCGGAGTTTCCTATGCAGAAATGCATTTTGCGAGTCGGGACCGACTCGCAAAATGCATTTCCGACTCTCAAATAGGAAGGGGTGTTCCCTTCCTATTTGCGACTCGCAGTGGTATGCAATTCCATTTGCGACCGCGTATGCGGTTGCACATGGAGTCGCAGTTACCATCCACTTGAAGTGGATGGTAACCCACTCGCAAATTGGAAGGGGTCCCCATGGGACAACTTCCCCTTTGTGAATGGACCCCAAAATATTTTTTCAGGGCAGGTAGTGGTCCAAGGGACCACTACCTGCCCTGAAAAAATTCCGAAACAAAAGGTTTTGGATTTTTTTTAAGTGCAGCTCGTTTTCCTTTAAAGAAAACGGGCTACACTTGAAAAAAATAAAACTGCTTTATTTACAAGCAGTCACGGACATGGAGGTCTGCTGACTACAGCAGGCCTCCATGTCAGTGAGTGCCCATAGTCGCTATGGGGCCGCAATTTGCGACCCACCTCATTAATATTAATGAGGTGGGTCTTTGCGACCCCATAGCGACTCGCAGACGGTGTCTGAGACACCGTTCTGCATAGCAAATTGTGAGTTGCAATTTGCGAGTCGCTCGGACTCGCAAATTGCAAGTCGCAATTTGCTTTCTACCTTCATCTGGCCCCAGATGTGGCGGGGTGTAAGTCCAATGATGGCATCCAGTACTTTGGGCAAAAAGGCAGAGAATGATGGTTGTGATATTCCGGGAACCAGGGCACCAGTTGTTTGAAAAGAGCCACTTGCCAGCATGTGAAGTACGGCAAGCAGCTTGGTTTCTGTTGGGATGGTGTGGGGTGTTAGCAAAGTGGGTGCCAACTGTGGTTCAGTGTTTTGCAGCAGCTGCTGAATGGCCTGCCAGTTCCACCTGTACCTCTGGATGATGTTGTGTTCCCTGAGGCCATGAAGGGTTGTTCTGGGGCGGAATATCCTCTCCTGCCTTCTGCGCTGCCTTTGGGGTCCCGGCTGGTGTTGTAGCTGCTGTTGTAGCTGCTGGGCTCTGTGTCTGCGTGTCCGCGGGATAAGAATCACCTCCATGTCTCCCTTTTGCTGCTCTGCTGCTCTGCTGTTGCTTCTGTGTGTTCTGATTAAATACAGGTGTGTTTGCCCCATTTTAACGCCTGCCCTGACCCAGGCGTTAATTTTTGACGCAAATGGGCTGTGTGTCATTTTCCGGGTCCGCCTCCCTGTCGTCCGTCATTTTTGCCCGAAAGCATAAATATGACGCACGTCGTTTAAGTTATTTTTTGGACGGGATCGCCTACCTTGCATATAATTAACGCAAGGTGGGTTGCCGCATCCAAAAAATGACGCACACGGTGGAATTTTGAAGTCCTTGGGCTAGGGCGTCAAAGTTCAAATACGGGGCAACGTTTGCGCTGAATGTGTGTCTAAATGTTTGACGCACATTCGGCGCAGACGGAGTATAAATATGCCCCTGTGTGTCTGACTTGTTACACCAATATCTAGTGGACTCAGATCTGACCTCTCCCCAAGAATTGGGAAAGAGGCAGACAAATGGGTCAGAACAAGAGTGAACAGAAAAGTTCATACAGGGGGTGACAAGGATAGCAAGAAGAAAGATGGTGAGAAATCTCAGGATAAGCATGGGGATAAGGGTAAAACCAAAGATCCTTCTTCAAATCCTAAACATTCTTCAGGGGGTGAGGATAAATCAAATTCTTCCTCTTCTTCACAACATACACTCGTTAAAAAGCCTTGGTGCTATGTGTGTAAAAATAAAGGCCATTGGCAAGAGGATTAGTCCTGTCCAGGTAAACCCCCTGAGCCAACCACCACTAATACATCAAACTCTAGTGCCCCTAGCAGTAGTGGTGATGGTGGTGGGACTGCTGGCAACAGTCAAAGTAAGGGTGTAGTTGGGTTCACTTATGGGTCCATCATAGAAACTGGGGTAGTCAGTCCCAAGACAGTTTCTGTCACACCTAGTGGCATTGGCCTTGCCACACTGGCTGCTTGTTCCCTTACAATGGATAAGTACAGGCAGACAGTTTCAATAAATGGTGTTGAACCCCAGGCCTACAGGGACACAGGTGCCAGTATCACTTTGGTGACTGGAAACCTAATGTCTCCTGAACAACACACCATTGGACCACAATGCAAGATTGTTGATGTCCATAACTCCACTAAGTTCCTGCCCTTAGCTATAATTCAGTTTAGTTGGGGTGGAGTGACTGGCCCTAAGCAGGTGGTAGTATCACCTAGCTTACCTGTAGACTGTCTCTTAGGTAATGACCTAGAGACCTCAGGTTGGGCTGAGGTAGAGTTTCATACCCATGCAGCCATGCTGGGTATCCCTGAGGAATTGCTTCCTCTCATTTCAGCTGAAATGAAAAAGCAAAGGAGAGAAAAAGGCCTGAAAACTCAGGATCCTTCTCCAACAACAGGTAAAAAGGGCATCACAGTATCCCCTACCCACCCTGCCATTCAGGATACCATTCCTGTGGTGGGAGAAACCTCTCCTGGGGAGGCACCTGTACCAAGGGAATCATCAGCTGGCACAGCTGTACTCCCTGAGGTGGAAGTACCTCTCTGTGGGATAACTAATATTAGTGAGAAAAAGGGCACCATTTTAGTTAACATGGAGCATCCCTCCAACCCTCCCAGAGAAACTTTAGTGCAGAAACCCTGTACTGCCTCACAACACTTAGGACAGCAGCCCTGCCCTAGTGTGGCGCTCATAGGACAGCATCCCTGCCCTGCTCCAACTCAAGAGAAACAGCATCCCTGTTCTCTCTTACAGACATATGGACAACGTTTTTGCCCAGCTATTGCTTTACTGAGACAGCATCCCTGTCTGGCATTTTCATCACTTGAAATAGGTCCAGTGGACAATTCCCACTGTTCTAAACTAAAACTTACTGATAGGAACTCTGAAAATATATCTTCACATTGTTGGCTAGGTAAAAAAACTTCAAACAGAGTGGTTTACATCCCCACAGGGAAGTAACCATATAGTGGATGATAAAGGGAGTAACCAGTCTATTGCAGAGCTACTCTCCACTTATCACCACTTAGACAATAAAGTCTCAACTGGCCAAGGTTAGGCTTATTGTCCTTCGTTTGTGGGGGGGTTGTGTAGAAAAGTAGCCTCTTTCTAGCCTTGTTACCCCCACTTTTGGCCTGTTTGTGAGTATATGTCAGGGTGTTTTCACTGTCTCACTGGGATCCTGCTAGCCAGGGTCCACTGCTCATAGTGAAAACCCTATGTTGTCAGTGTGGTTGTTATGTGTCACTGGGATCCTGCTAGCCAGGACCCCAGTGCTCATACGTTTGTGGCCTATATGTGTGTTCCCTGTGTGATGCCTAACTGTCTCACTGAGGCTCTGCTAACCAGAACCTCAGTGGTTATGCTCTCTCTGCTTTACAAATTTGTCACTAACAGGCTAGTGACTAAATTTACCAATTCACATTGGCATACTGGTACACCCATATAATTCCCTAGTATATGGTACTGAGGTACCCAGGGTATTGGGGTTCCAGGAGATCCCTATGGGCTTCAGCATTTCTTTTGCCACCCATAGGGAGCTCTGCCAATTCTTACAAAGGCCTGCCAGTGCAGCCTGCGTGAAATAACGTCCACGTTATTTCACACAGCCATTTACTACTGCACTTAAGTAACTTATAAGTCACCTATATGTCTAACCTTCACCTGGTGAAGGTTGGGTGCAAAGTTACTTAGTGTGTGGGCACCCTGGCACTAGCCAAGTTGTCCCCACATTGTTCAAGGCAAATTCCCCGGACTTTGTGAGTGTGGGGACACCATTACACGCGTGCACTATACATAGGTCACTACCTATGTAAGGCGTCACAATGGTGACTCCGAACATGGCCATGTAACATGTCTAAGATCATGGAATTGTCAACCCAATGCCATTCTGGCATTGAGGGGACAATTCCATGATCCCCCGGGTCTCTAGCATAGTATCCGGGTACTGCCAAACTGCCTTTCCGGGGTGTCCACTGCAGCTCCTGCTAACCCCTCAGACAGGTTTCTGCCCTCCTGGGGTCCAGGCAGCCCTGGCCGAGGAAGGCAGAACAAAGGATTTCCTCCGAGAGAGGGTCTTAAACCCTCTCCCTTTGGAAATAGGTGTGAAGGCTGGGGAGGAGTAGCCTCCCCCAGCCTCTGGAAATGCTTTGATGGGCACAGATGGTGCCCATCTCTGCATAAGCCAGTCTACACCGGTTTATGGATCCCCCAGTACTGCTCTGGCGCGAAACTGGACAAAGGAAAGGGGAGTGACCACTCCCCTGACTTGCAACTCCCAGGGGAGCTGCCCAGAGCTCCTCCAGTGTGTCCCAGACCTCTGCCATCTTGGAAACAGAGGTGTTGGGGGTACACTGGACTGCTCTGAGTGGCCAGTGCCAGCAGGTGTCGTCAGAGGCTCCTTCTGATAGGCTCTTACCTCTCTTGGTAGCCAATCCTCCTAACCTGGTAGCCAAACCTCCTTTTCTGGCTATTTAGGGTCTCTGCTTTGGGGAATTCTTTAGATAACGAATGCAAGAGCTCACCAGAGTTCCTCTGCATCTCCCTCTTCACCTTCTACTAAAGGATCGACCGCTGACTGCTCAGGACGCCTGCAAAACCGCAACAAAGTAGCAAGACGACTACTAGCAACGTTGTATCACCTCATCCTGCTGGCTTTCTCGACTGTTTCCCGGTGATGCATGCTCTGGGGGTAGCCTGCCTTCACCCTGCACCAGGAGCTCTGAAGAAATCTCCCGTGGGTCGACGGAATCTTCCCCCTGCTAGCGCAGGCACCAAAAGACTGCATCACTGGTCCTCTGGGTCCCCTCTCATCCTGACGAATGTGGTCGCTGGAACTCAGCAACTCTGTCCAAGTGACTCCCAAAGTCCAGTGACTCTTCAGTCCAAGTTTGGTGGAGGTAAGTCCTTGCCTCCCCATGCTAGACTGCATTGCTGGGTACCGCGTGATTTGCAGCTGCTCCGGCTCCTGTGCACTCTTCCAAGATTTCCTTCATGCACAGCCAAGCCTGGGTCCCCGGCACTCCTTCCTGCAGTACACAACCTTCTGAGTTGTCCTCCGGCGTCGTGGGACTCCCTTTTGTGACTTCGCTTGGACTCCGGTTCACTTTCCTTCCAAGTGCCTGTTCAGGTACTTTTGCGGATGCTGCCTGCTTCTGTGAGGGCTCCCTGGGTTGCTGGGCACCCCCTCTGTCTCCTCCTCCAAGTGGCAACATCCTGGTCCTTCCTGGGCCACAGCAGCAAACAAAAACCTCTACCTTGACCCTTGCAGCTAGCAAGGCTTGTTTGTGGTCTTTCTGAGTGGGAACACCTCTGCAAGCTTCATCGTGACGTGGTGTAGAATGCTGGACTGGCTTGTAGTGAGTACCAAGGGGTACTTACACCTTGCACCAGGCCCAGGTATCCCTTATTAGTGTAGAGGGGTGTCTAGCAGCTTAGGCTGATAGAAAAGGTAGCTTAGCAGAGCAGCTTAGGCTGAACTAGGAGACGAGTGAAGCTCCTACAGTACCACTAGTGTCACCTGCACAAAATCATAAGAAAACACAATACACAGATATACTAAAAATAAAGGTACTTTATTTTTATGACAATATGCCAAAGTATCTCAGTGAGTACCCTCAGTATGAGGATAGCAAATATACACAAGATATATGTACACAATACCAAAATATGCAGTAATAGCATTAGAAAACAGTGCAAACAATGTATAGTCACAATAGAATGCAAAGGGGGCACATAGGGATAGGGGCAACACAAACCATATACTCTAGAAGTGGAATGCGAACCACGAATGGACCCCAAACCTATGTGACCTTGTAGAGGGTCGCTGGGACTGTAAGAAAACAGTGAGGGTTAGTAAAATAGCCCACCCCAAGACCCTGAAAGGTGGGTGCATAGTGCACCTAAGTTCCCCAAAGAGCACAGAAGTAGTGATAGGGGAATTCTGCAAGGAAGACCAACACCAGCAATGCAACAACGATGGATTTCCTGACGAGAGTACCTGTGGAACAAGGGGACCAAGTCCAAGAGTCACGATCAAGTCAGGAGTGGGCAGATGCCCAGGAAATGCCAGCTGTGGGTGCAAAGAAGCTGCCACCGGATGGTAGAAGCTGTGGATTCTGCAAGAACGACAAGGGCTAGAAACTTCCCCTTTGGAGGATGGATGTCCCACGTCGTGAAGAGTCGTGCAGATGTATTTCCGTGCAGAAAGACTGCAAACAAGCCTTGCTAGCTGCAAGGGTCGCGGTTAGGGTTTTTGGATGCTACTGTGGCCCAGGAGGGACCAGGATGTCGCCTATTGCGTGAGGAGACAGAGGGGGCGTCCAGAAAGACAAGGAGTCCACTCAGAAGCAAGCAGCACCCGCAGAAGTGCCGGAACAGGCACTACGAAGTGGAGTGAATCAGAGCTCACCCACAGTCACAAAGGAGGGTCCCACGACGCCGGAGGACAACTCAGGAGGTCGTGCACTGCAGGTTAGAGTGCCGGGGACCCAGGCTTGGCTGTGCACAAAGGAAATCCTGGAAAAGTGCACAAGAGCCGGAGTAGCTGCAAAACACTCGGTTCCCAGCAATGCAGTCTAGCGTGAAGAGGCAAGGACTTACCTCCACCAAACTTGGACTGAAGAGTCACTGGACTGTAGGAGTCACTTGGACAGAGTTGCTGAGTTTAAGGGACCTCGCTCATTGTGCTGAGAGGAGACCCAGAGGCCCGGTGATGCAGTTCTTTGGTGCCTGAAGTTGCAGGGGGAAGATTCCTTCGACCCACGGAAGATTTCTTCAGAGCTTCTAGTGCAGAGAGGAGGCAGACTACCCCCACAGCATGCACCACCAGGAAAACAGTCGAGAAGGCGGCAGGATCAGCGTTACAAGGTTGCAGTAGTCGTCTTTGCTACTTTGTTGCAGTTTTGCAGGCTTCCAGTGCGGTCAGCAGTCGATTCCTTGGCAGAAGGTGAAGAGAGAGATGCAGAGGAACTCTGATGAGCTCTTGCATTCGTTATCTAAGGAATTCCCCAAAGCAGAGACCCTAAATAGCCAGAAAAGGAGGTTTGACTACCTAGGAGAGAGGATAGGCTAGCAACACCTGACGGAGCCTATCAGAAGGAGTCTCTGACGTCACCTGCTGGCACTGGCCACTCAGAGCAGTCCAGTGTGCCAGCAGCACCTCTGTTTCCAAGATGGCAGCGGTCTGGAGCACACTGGAGGAGCTCTGGGCACCTCCCAGGGGAGGTGTTGTGAGAAAGTAGCCTCTTTCTAGCCTTGTTACCCCCACTTTTGGCCTGTTTGTGAGTGTATGTCAGGGTGTTTTCACTGTCTCACTGGGATCCTGCTAGCCAGGGCCCAGTGCTCATAGTGAAAACCCTATGTTTTCAGTATGTTTGTTATGTGTCACTGGGACCCTGCTAGTCAGGACCCCAGTGCTCATAAGTTTGTGACCTATAGGTATGTGTTACCTGTGTTATGACTAACTGTCTCACTGAGGCTCTGCTATCCAGAACCTCAGTGGTTATGCTCTCTCATTTCTTTCAAATTGTCACTAACAGGCTAGTGACCAATTTTACCAATTTACATTGGCTTACTGGAACACCCTTATAATTCCCTAGTATATGGTACTGAGGTACCCAGGGTATTGGGGTTCCAGGAGGTCCCTATGGGCTGCAGCATTTCTTTTGCCACCCATAGGGAGCTCTGACAACTCTTACACAGGCCTGCCACTGCAGCCTGAGTGAAATAACGTCCACGTTATTTCACAGCCATTTACCACTGCACTTAAGTAACTTATAAGTCACCTATATGTCTAACTTTTACCTGGTAAAGGTTAGGTGCAAAGTTACTTAGTGTGTGGGCACCCTGGCACTAGCCAAGGTGCCCCCACATTGTTCAGGGCAAATTCCCCGGACTTTGTGAGTGCGGGGACACCATTACACGCGTGCACTACACATAGGTCACTACCTCTGTGTAGCTTCACAATGGTAACTCTGAATATGGCCATGTAACATGTCTATGATCATGGAATTGCCCCCTCTATGCCATCCTGGCATAGTTGGCACAATCCCATGATCCCACTGGTCTGTAGCTCAGACCCTGGTACTGCCAAACTGCCTTTCCTGGGTTTTCACTGCAGCTGCTGCTGCTGCCAACCCCTCAGACAGGTTTCTGCCCTCCTGGGGTCCAGCCAGGCTTGGCCCAGGATGGCAGAACAAAGGACTTCCTCAGAGAGAGGGTGTTACACCCTCTCCCTTTGGAAAATGGTGTGAAGGCAGGGGAGGAGTAGCCTCCCCCAGCCTCTGGAAATGCTTTCATGGGCACAGATGGTGCCCATTTCTGCATAAGCCAGTCTACACCGGTTCAGGGACCCCTCAGCCCTGCTCTGGCGTGAAACTGGACAAAGGAAAGGGGATTGACCACTCCCCTGACCTGCACCTCCCTTGGGAGGTGCCCAGAGCTCCTCCAGTGTGCTCCAGACCTCTGCCATCTTGGAAACAGAGGTGCTGCTGGCACACTGGACTGCTCTGAGTGGCCAGGGCCACCAGGTGACGTCAGAGACTCCTTCTGATAGGCTCCTTCAGGTGTTGCTAGCCTATCTTCTTTCCTAAGTAGCCAAACCCTCTTTTCTGGCTATTTAGGGTCTCTGCTTTGGGGAATTCCGGAGATAACGAATGCAAGAGCTCATCAGAGTTCCTCTGCATCTCTCTCTTCACCTTCTGCCAAGGAATCGACTGCTGACCGCGCTGGAAGCCTGCAAAACTGCAACAAAGTAGCAAAGACGACTACTGCAACTCTGTAACGCTGATCCTGCCGCCTTCTCGACTGTTTTCCTAGTGGTGCATGCTGTGGGGGTAGTCTGCCTCCTCTCTGCACTAGAAGCTCCGAAGAAATCTCCCGTGGGTCGACGGAATCTTCCCCCTGCAACCGCAGGCACCAAAAAGCTGCATCACCAGTCCCTTGGGTCTCCTCTCAGCACGACGAGCGAGGTCCCTTGAATCCAGCAACTCTGTCCAAGTGACTCCCACAGTCCAGTGACTCTTTAGTCCAAGTTGGGTGGCGGTAAGTCCTTGCCTCCCCACGCCAGACTGCATTGCTGGGAACCGCGACTTTTGCAGCTACTCCGGTCTCCGTGCACTTCCGGCGGAAATCCTTTGTGCACAGTCCAGCCTGTGTCCACGGCACTCTAACCTGCATTGCACGACCTCCTAAGTTGTTCTCCGGCGACGTGGGACTCCTTTGTGCAACTTCGGATGAGCACCATTTCATGCATCCTCGTAGTGCCTGTTTCTGGCACTTCTCCGGGTGCTACCTGCTGCTGAGAGGGCTCCTTGTCTTGCTCGACGTCCCCTCTGTGTCCTGACGCAATTTGCGACATCCTGGTCCCTCCTGGGCTACTACAGCGTCCAAAAACCCTTACCGCCCGATTTGCAGCTAGCAAGGCTTGTTGGCGGTCTTTCGGCGGGAAAACACTTCTGCACGACTCTCCTCGGCGTGTGGGATCCGTCCTCCAAAGGAAAAGTCTCTAGCCCTTGTCGTTCCTGCAGAAACCTAAACTTCTACAGTCCAGTAGCAGCTTCTTTGCACCCGCAGCTGGCATTTCCTGGGCAACTGCCCATCTCCGACTTGCTTGTGACTTTTGGACTTGGTTCCCTTGTTCCACAGGTACCCTCGACTGGAAATCCATCATTGTTGCATTGCTGGTTTGTGTCTTTCCTGCAGAATTCCCCTATCACGACTTCTATGTCCTTTGGGGAACTTTAGTGCACTTTGCACTCACTTTTCAGGGTCTTGGGGTGGGCTATTTTTCTAACCCTTACTATTTTCTAATAGTCCCAGCGACCCTCTACAAGGTCACATAGGTTTGGGGTCCATTTGTGGTTCGCATTCCACTTTTGGAGTATATGGTTTGTGTTGCCCCTATCCCTATGTGTCCCCATTGCATCCTATTGTAACTATACATTGTTTGCACTGTTTTCTAAGACTATTACTGCATATTTTGGTATTGTGTATATATATCTTGTGTATATTTCCTATCCTCTCACTGAGGGTACACTCTGAGATACTTTGGCATATTGTCATAAAAATAAAGTACCTTTATTTTAAGTATAACTGTGTATTGTGTTTTCTTATGATATTGTGCATATGACACTAAGTAGTACTGTAGGAGCTTCACTCGTCTCCTAGTTCAGCCTAAGCTGCTCTGCTAAGCTACCATTATCTATCAGCCTATGCTGCTAGACACCCTATACACTAATAAGGGATAACTGGGCCTGGTGCAAGGTGCAAGTACCCCTTGGTACTCACTACAAGCCAGTCCAGCCTCCTACAATCTTGTTCTGTGGAAGAGAAGAGATCAGGTATAGGATCACTGTCTTCTTCCTGTCCCTCATCAGTTGCCATGAGCAGGGTGAGATCAGCCCTGTCATAGTAGGGTTTCAGGCGGTTGACATGGAGCACCCTAAGGGGACTCCTGGCAGTGCCTAAGTCAACTAAGTAGGTGACTTCTCCCTTTTTCTCAACAATTGTGTGGGGTCCACTCCATTTATCTTGGAGTGCTCTTGGGGCCACAGGCTCCAAGACCCACACTTTCTGCCCTGGTTTGTACTGAACCAAAACAGCCTTCTGATCATGCCATTGCTTCTGGAGCTCTTGGCTGGCCTGAAGGTTTTTACTGGCCTTTCTCATATACTCAGCCATCCTTGATCTGAGGCCAAGTACATAATCCACAATATCTTGTTTTGGAGCTTTTAAAGGTTGTTCCCAACCCTCCTTGACAAGTGTTAGTGGACCCCTAACAGGGTGTCCAAAGAGGAGTTCAAATGGGCTGAAGCCCACTCCTTTCTGGGGTACCTCCCTGTAGGCAAAAAGGAGGCATGGTAACAGGATATCCCATCTCCTGCGGAGTTTTTCAGGGAGACCCATAATCATGCCTTTGAGAGTTTTGTTAAATCTCTCCACCAGTCCATTTGTTTGTGGATGAAAGGGTGTAGTGAACTTGTAAGTCACACCACACTCCTTCCACATGGCCTTTAAGTATGCAGACATGAAATTGCTTCCCCTGTCTGATACTACTTCCTTTGGGAAGCCCACCCTAGAAAATATTCCCAGGAGGGCCTTTGCCACTGCAGGTGCTGTAGTGGTCCTTAAAGGAATTGCCTCAGGATATCTTGTGGCATGGTCCACTACCAGCAAGATAAACCTATTGCCTGAAGCAGTAGGAGGGTCAAGGGGGCCAACTATGTCAACCCCTACCCTTTCAAAGGGAACCCCAACCACAGGCAGTGGAATAAGGGGTGCCTTTGGTGTGCCACCTGTCTTGCCACTGGCTTGACAGGTTTCAAAGGACTTACACAATTCCTTTGTGTCCTCAGACATCCTAGGCCAATGAAACAAGGGAACAAGCCTGTCCCAAGTTTTCATTTGTCCCAGATGTCCAGCTAGGGGAATGTCGTGGGCTAGAGTTAGGAGGAACTTTCTGTACTCCTGAGGAATCACTAACCTCCTGGCAGTTCCAGGTTTAGGATCCCTTGCTTCAGTGTACAAGAGGTTGTCCTCCCAGTAAACTCTGTGAGAGTCACTGACATCCCCTTTAGCCTGTTTGACAGCTTGCTGTCTTAGACCCTCTAGTGTTGGACAGGTTTGCTGTGCCACACTCAGCTCGTCCCTGGCAGGCCCCCCTTCACCCAAAAGCTCAGCAGTGTCTGCTTCCAGCTCCTCTGGTGTAGGTTCTGCACAGGGTGGAAATTCTTCTTCCTCAGAAGTAGAATCCACTGTAGAGGGAGGGATAGTAGGAAGTGCTTTACTTCTACTAGCCCTAGCTTTAGGGAGCACTTGGTCCATTGTTCCAGGATCCAAGCTTCCCTGTCCTTTTTGCTTTTTGGCCTGAGCCGTGGTTAAAGCAAAAATATGCCCTGGGATGCCCAGCATTGCTGCATGGGCCTCCAACTCCACATCTGACCAAGCTGATGTCTCCAAATCATTTCCTAGTAGACAGTCTACAGGTAAATCTGTGGCTACCACAACTTTCTTTGGACCAGTAACCCCCCCCCCAAGTTGAGATTTACAACAGCCATGGGGTGGCTAAGTGTGTTGTTGTGAGCATCGGTTACTTGGTACTGGTGACCAAGTAGGTGTTGTTCAGGGTGGACCAGTTTCTCTATGACCATAGTCACACTGGCTCCAGTGTCCCTGTAGGCCTGAACCTCAACACCATTTATTAGGGGCAGCTGCTTGTACTTATCCATATTAAGGGGACAAGCAACTAAGGTGGCTAAATCAATAGCCCCCTCAGAGACTAATATAGCCTCTGTGGTCTCCCTAACAAGACCAACCCCAACTAAGTTACCAATAGTGAGCCCAGCTACTCCCTTGGATTGGCTATTAGTAGGTTTGCTCCCACCACCACTGCTATTAGTAGGGACACTAGGTGTAGCAGTAGGGGTTGTAGTGGTAGGAGGCTTGGTGCTTTTCTTTGGACAACTGGGATCTGTTGTCCAATGGCCTTTTATTTTACATAAATAACACCATGGTTTCTTTTCCTTGTTTTGATTAGAAGAGGATTTGGGCACACCACCCCCACCAGAGTGTTTTTGTGGGCCTGATGAAGACTCATTTTTAGATTTGTCCCCACCCTTGTCAGAAGACTTACCATCCTTCTTCTTGCTGCCATCTTTGTCACCCCCTGTATGAACTTTTCTGTTCACCCTTGTTCTGACCCATTTGTCTGCCTTCTTTCCCAATTCTTGGGGAGAGTTCAGATCAGAGTCCACCAAGTACTGGTGCAACAAATCAGACACACAATTATTAAGAATATGCTCTCTCAGGATCAAGTTATACAGGCTGTCATAATCAGTAACTTTACTGCCATGTAACCACCCCTCCAAGGCCTTCACTGAATGGTCAATGAAATCAACCCAGTCTTGTGAAGACTCCTTTTTGGTCTCTCTGAACTTTATCCTGTATTGTTCAGTGGTTAAGCCATAACCATCCAGGAGTGCATTCTTAAGAACTCTGTAATCATTAGCTTCATTTTATTTCACAGTAAGGAGCCTATCCCTACCTTTTCCACTAAATGATAGCCATAGGATAGCAGCCCACTGCCTTTGAGGGACATCCTGTTCAGCACAGGCCCTCTCAAGTGCAGCAAACCACTTGTTAATGTCATCCCCCTCCTTATAAGGGGGAACTATCTTGTGCAGATTCCTGGAATCATGCTCTTTTGCAGGATGACTATGGGGAATACTGCTGCTGCCACCATGGGTTTCTAAACCCAGTTTCTGTCTCTCCTTCTCTACTTCTAAAGTCTGTCTCTCCAAATCCAGCTGTTGCTTCTTGAGCTTCAGTCTGGTTTGTTCCACTCTCAATCTATTGAGCTCCCTTTCTAACAATCTGTCATCAGGGTGGGTGGGAGGGACATGCCTTGAAACAGAAGTATGGTGAGAATGGACAGAAGGAGACCTGTCCCTTACAGAAGGCACCCTAACAGCTTGGTTAACAGAAACATCACTTCTACTGTGGTGAGAATGAATGCTCTTGCTATGATGTGAGACAACACTATCTGTATGGTGTGACTCAACATCAGTACCAACTATGCTAGACTGTCTAGTAATGGGCAGGCTCTGAAGTTTCTTTCCTGAATCTTTTCCTAGGGGTGTCCCTGGATCAGATTGGGAACCATTTGCTACTTTTTCAACAGATGGGGCCCTTTTGGCCTTATTCTGTTCTCTAAGCATGTTAAGCAATAATTCCAAGGAAGGATTCTTCCCTACACTCAAACCTCTTTCTACACAGAGACTCCTTGCTCCTTTCCAGCTAAGGTGGTCATATGCAAGTTTGGACAGATCAACATTTTGGCCTGTGCCAGACATTTTTAGAAAGAGTTTAAGTGACAGAAAAAGTGAGAAAAAGTTTTTAGAACTTTTAGAAAGACAGAAAAAAAACTTTTAAAACTTTTTAGAACTTTTTAGAAAGTTTAGAAGTACTTTTCAGCACTTAGAAAAGAGTGAAAAGAGGAAATGCAAAACTTTTTGGTTAGGTGTACATACACTGAACTTGTTTTGTATATTTTTCTCTTATGAAAAGTACAATGACAAGAGTGGTAAGTAGTCTCAAAGCACTTATCCCACCGCTGCACAACCAATGTAGGAGGCTGGACTGGCTTGTAGTGAGTACCAAGGGGTACTTGCACCTTGCACCAGGCCCAGTTATCCCTTATTAGTGTATAGGGTGTCTAGCAGCATAGTCTGATAGATAATGGTAGCTTAGCAGAGCAGCTTAGGCTGAACTAGGAGACGAGTGAAGCTCCTACAGTATCACTAGTGTCATATGCACAATATCATAAGAAAACACAATACACAGTTATACTAAAAATAAAGGTACTTTATTTTTATGACAATATGCCAAAAGTATCTCAGTGAGTACCCTCAGTATGAGGATAGCAAATATACACAAGATATATGTACACAATACCAAAATATGCAGTAATAGTATTAGAAAACAGTGCAAACAATGTATAGTTACAATAGGATGCAATGGGGACACATAGGGATAGGGGCAACACAAACCATATACTCCAAAAGTGGAATGCGAACCATGAATGGACCCCAAACCTATGTGACCTTGTAGAGGGTCGCTGGGACTATTAGAAAATAGTAAGGGTTAGAAAAATAGCCCACCCCAAGACCCTGAAAAGTGAGTGCAAAGTGCACTAAAGTTCCCCTAAGGACATAGAAGTCGTGATAGGGGAATTCTGCAGGAAAGACACAAACCAACAATGCAACAACGATGGATTTCCAGTCGTGGGTACCTGTGGAACAAGGAGACCAAGTCCAAAAGTCACAAGCAAGTCGGAGATGGGCAGATGCCCAGGAAATGCCAGCTGTGGGTGCAAAGAAGCTGCTACTGGACAGTAGAAGCTTAGGTTTCTGCAGGAACGACAAAGGCTAGAGACTTCCCCTTTGGAGGACGGATCCCTCACGCCGTGGAGAGTCGTGCAGAAGTATTTTCCCGCCGAAAGACCGCCAACAAGCTTTGCTAGCTGCAAATCGTGCGGTAAGGGTTTTTGGATGCTGCTGTGGCCCAGGAGGGACCAGGATGTCGCCAATTGCGTCAGGGGACAGAGGGGGCGTCGAGAAAGACAAGGAGCCCTCTCAGCAGAAGGCAGCACCCGCAGAAGTGCCAGAAACAGACACTACAAGGATGCGTAAAATGGTGCTCACCCGAAGTCGCACAAAGAAGTCCCACGTCGCCGGAGAACAACTTAGGAGGTCGTGCAATGCGGGTTAGAGTGCCGTGGACCCAGGCTGGACTGTGCACAAAGGATTTCCACCGGAAGTGCACGGAGGCCGGAGTAGCTGCAAAAGTCACGGTTCACAGCAATGCAGTCTGGCGTGGGGAGGCAAGGACTTACCTCCACCAAACTTGGACTGAAGAGTCACTGGACTGTGGGAGTCACTTGGACAGAGTTGCTGGATTCAAGGGACCTCGCTCGTCGTGCTGAGAGGAGACCCAGGGGACCGGTGATGCAGTTCTTTAGTGCCTGCGGTTGCAGGGGGAAGATTCCGTCGACCCACAGGAGATTTCTTCGGAGCTTCTAGTGCAGAGAGGAGGCAGACTACCCCCACAGCATGCACCACCAGGAAAACAGTCGAGAAGGCGGCAGGATCAGCGTTACAGAGTTGCAGTAGTCGTCTTTGCTACTATGTTGCAGTTTTGCAGGCTTCCAGCGCGGTCAGCAGTCGATTCCTTGGCAGAAGGTGAAGAGAGAGATGCAGAGGAACTCGGATGAGCTCTTGCATTCGTTATCTAAGGAATCCCAAGAGACAGAGACCCTAAATAGCCAGAAAAGAGGGTTTGGCTACCTAGGAGAGAGGATAGGCTAGCAACACCTGAAGGAGCCTATCAGGAGGAGTCTCTGACGTCACCTGGTGGCACTGGCCACTCAGAGCAGTCCAGTGTGCCAGCAGCACCTCTGTTTCCAAGATGGCAGAGGTCTGGAGCACACTGGAGGAGCTCTGGGCACCTCCCAGGGGAGGTACAGGTCAGGGGAGTGGTCACTCCCCTTTCCTTTGTCCAGTTTCGCGCCAGAGCAGGGCTAAGGGGTCCCTGAACCGGTGTAGACTGGCTTATGCAGAAATGGGCACCATGTGTGCCCATGAAAGCATTTCCAGAGGCTGGGGGAGGCCACACCATTTTCCAAAGGGAGAGGGTGTAACACCCTCTCTCAGAGGAAGTCCTTTGTTCTGCCATCCTGGGCCAGGCCTGGCTGGACCCCAGGAGGGCAGAAGTCTGTCTGAGGGGTTGGCAGGAGCAGCAGCTGCAGTGAAATCGCAGGAAAGGCAGTTTGGCAGTACCAGGGTCTGTGCTACAGACCACTGGGATCATGGGATTGTGCCAACTATGCCAGGATGGCATAGAGGGGGCAATTCCATGATCATAGACATGTTACATGGCCATATTCGGAGTTACCATTGTGAAGCTACATATAGGTAGTGACCTATATGTAGTGCACACGTGTAATGGTGTCCCCGCACTCACAAAGTCCGGGGAATTGGCCCTGAACAATGTGGGGGCACCTTGGCTAGGGCCAGGGTGCCCTCACACTAAGTAACTTTGCACCTAACCTTTACCAGGTAAAGGTTAGACATATAGGTGACTTATAAGTTACTTAAGTGCAGTGTAAAATGGCTGTGAAATAACGTGGACGTTATTTCACTCAGGCCGCAGTGGCAGGCCTGTGTAAGAATTGTCAGAGCTCCCTATGGGTAGCAAAAGAAATGCTGCAGCCCATAGGGATCTCCTGGAACCCCAATACCCTGGGTACCTCAGTACCATATACTAGGGAATTATAAGGGTGTTTCAGTAAGCCAATGTAAATTGGTAAAATTGGTCACTAGCCTGTTAGTGACAATTTGAAAGAAATGAGAGAGCATAACCACTGAGGTTCTGATTAGCAGAGCCTCAGTGAGACAGTTAGTCACTACACAGGTAACACATTCAGGCACACTTACGAGCACTGGGGCCCTGGCTGGCAGGTTCCCAGTGACACATACAACTAAAACAACATATATTCAGTGAAAAATGGGGGTAACATGCCAGGCAAGATGGTACTTTCCTACCGTATTGCAAACAGTGTAGAATTACAGTAGATTGCAATAGAAGTACATAGGTATCGGGGCAACAAAAACTATATACTCCAAAAGTGGAATGCAAACCACAAATGGACCCTAAACCTATGTGAGCTTGTAGAGGGTAGCCGGGACTGTAAGAAAACAGTGAGGGTTAGAAAAATAGCCCACCCCAAGACCCTGAAAGGTAGGTGTAAAGCGCACCTACTACCCCCAGAGAGCACAGAAGTCGTGATAGGGGGTTTGTGCAGGAAGAACAAACACCAGCAATGCAACAACAGTGGATTTCCGGGCCTGAGTACCTGTAAGACAAGGAGACCAAGTCCAATAGTCGCGACAGTGTAGAGAGGGGGCAGGAGCCCAGGAAATGCCAGCTGAGGGTGCAAGGAAGCTGCCATGGGATGCAAGAAGCTTGGAGTTCTGCAAGAAAGAAGAGAGCTAGGGACTTCCCCTTTGGAAGATGGATGTCCCACGTCACGATGAAGCTTACAGAGGTATTCCCACGCAGAAAGACTGCAAATAAGCCTTGCTAGCTGAAAGGGTCGCGGTAGAGGTTTTTGGGTGCTGCTGTGGCCCAGAAGGGACCAAGAAGTCACCACTTGGAGGAGGAGACAGAGGGGGCGCCCAGCAACTCAGGGAGCCCTCACAAAAGCAGGCAGCACCCGCAAAAGTACCTGAACAGGCACTTGGAAGGAAAGTGAACCGGAGTCCACACGAAGTCACAAAAGAGAGTCCCACAATGCCGGAGGACAACTCAGAAGGTTGTGCACTGCAGGATAGAGTGTTGGGGACTCAGGCTTGGCTGTGCACAAAGGAAATCCTTGAAGAGTGCACAGGAGCTGGAGCAGCTGCAAATTACGCAGTACCCAGCAATGCAGTCTAGCGTGGGGAGGCAAGGACTTACCTCCACCAAACTTGGACTGAAGAGTCACTGGACTGTGGGAGTCACTTGGACAGAGTTGCTGAGTTCCAGGGACCACGCTCGTCGTGCTGAGAGGGGACCCAGAGGACCAGTGATGCAGTCTTTTGGTGCCTGCGTTTGCAGGGGGAAGTTTCCGTTGACCCACAGGAGATTTCTTCAGAGCTCCTGGTGCAGGGAGGAGGCAGGCTACCCCCAGAGCATGCACCACTTGGAAACAGTCGAGAAAGCCGGCAGGATGAGGTGATACAAGGTTGCTAGTAGTCGTCTTGCTACTTTGTCGCGGTTTTGCAGGCGTCCTGAGCAGTCAGCGGTCGATCCTTTGGCAGAAGGTGAAGAGGGAGATGCATAGGATCTCTGGTGAGCTCTTGCATTTGTTATCTTAAGAATTCCCCAGAGCAGAGACCCTAAATAGCCAGAAAAGGAGGTTTGGCTACCAAGGAAGGAGGATTGGCTACCAAGAGAGGTAAGAGCCTATCAGAAGGAGTTTCTGACGTCACCTGCTGGCACTGGCCACTCAGCACAGTCCAGTGTGTCCCCAGCACCTCTAAATCCAGGTCAGGGGAGTGGTCACTCCCCTTTTCTTTGTCCAGTTTCACGCCAGAGCAGGGCTGGGGGATCCCTGAACCGGTGTAGACTGGCATATGCAGAGATGGGCACCATCTGTGTCCATCAAAGCATTTCCAGAGGCTGGGGGAGGCTACTCCTCCCCAGCCCTCACACCTATTTCCAAAGGGAGAGGGTGTTACACCCTCTCTCAGAGGAAGCCCTTTGTTCTGCCTTCCTGGGCCAGTGCTGCCTGGACCCCAGGAGGGCAGAAACCTGTCTGAGGGGTTGGCAGCAGCTGCAGTGGAGACCCCGGAAAGGCAGTTTGGCAATACCCGGGTACTATGCTAGAGACCCGGGGGGATCATGGAATTGTGCCCCCAATGCCAGAATGGCATTGGGGTGACAATTCCATGATCTTGGACATGTTACATGGCCATGTTCGGAGTTACCATTGTGATGCCATACATAGGTAGTGACCTATGTATAGTGCACTCGTGTAACGGTGTCCCCGCACTCACAAAGTCCGGGGAATTTGCCCTGAACGATGTGGGGGCACCTTGGCTAGTGCCAGGGTGCCCACACACTAAGTAACTTTGCACCCAACCTTCAGCAGGTGAAGGTTAGACATATAAGTGACTTATAAGTTACTTAAGTGCAGTGGTAAATGGATGTGAAATAACGTGGACGTTATTTCACGCAGGCTGCACTGGCAGGCCTGTGTAAGAATTGTCAGAGCTCCCTATGGGTGGCAAAATAAATGCTGCAGCCCATAGGGATCTCCTGGAACCACAATACCCTGGGTACCTCAGTACCATAAACTAGGGAATTATATTGGTGTACCAGTATGCCAATGTGAATTGGTAAATTTAGTCACTAGCCTGTTAGTGACAAATTTGGAAAGCAGAGAGATCATAACCACTGAGGTTCTGGTTAGCTGAGCCGCAGTGAGACAGTTAGGCATCACACAGGGAACACATACAGGGCACAAACTTTTGAGCACTGGGGCCCTGTCTGGCAGGGTCCCAGTGACACATAGACTAAAACAACATATATACAGTGAAATATGAGGGAACTCTTTTCTGGTGTCTGAACGTAATCCTGTATTGTTCATTGGTTAAGCCAAATCCATCCAAGAGTGCATCCTTCAAAACTTGGTAGTTATTAGCATCACTTTCTCTGACAGTAAGGAGCCTATCCATACCCTTACCAGTGAAAGATAGCCACAAGATAGCAGCCCACTGCCTTTGAGGGACCAACTGTACAATACAGGCCCTCTCAAGTGCAGCAAACCACTTGTTAATGTCATCCCCCTCCTTGTAAGGGGGGGCTGTCTTATGCGGGTTTCTGGAATCTTGCTCTCTAACAGGATTGCTATCAAAAACACTGCTGCTGCCACCATAGGGAACTAACCCCAATATCTGCCTTTCCCTCTCTACATCCAGATATTCCCTGTCTAAAGTCAGCTGCTGCTGTTTAAGCTTCAGCCTGACTCTTCCAACCTCAGCTTTCTGAGTTCCCTTTCCATTATGTTATCCTCAGGGTGGGAGGCTTTGGAATTGTGAGATACAGAGGAAATATGGAAATTGGCAGAGAGAGACCTGTCCCTAACTGGCTGGACCCTAGTAACCTGGCCTCTAGGAGTGAAACGTGCCCTACTAATGAGTGACCCCCTCCCACTACCAGTGTCACTAGGTGGCCTGCTAGGTGGCAGGTCTTTGGAAGAACCCTCCTAGTCTCTTCAGGGAACTCCTCTGACACCTCCCCTCTTACCTCCTGTTCCTGGGATGGGCCAGACTGGTTCTGGTCACTTTCTAGGAGTAGGTTAAAGATAAAGCCTTTGGTAGGATTCTTGCCAATGCTTAAACCTCTTTCTATGCAGAGACCCCTCAAACATTTAAAGTTTAAACTCTCATAGGTTGCTTGAACAATTTTGGGAGTGAGCTCTACTGCAGACATGATAGAAAAGGTTTAGGACAGCGAGAGAAAATGTTTTAGAACTTTTGAAAGCACAGAGAAGAAAACGTTTTCCAACTTTTTGAAGAGTTTTAAAAGGTTTCAGAACTTTTAAAAAACTTTTTAGAAAGTTTTAGAGCAGAACAGTTACTGTTTGGTTTAATGTGTATATATTGAAGTATTTGGTATATGTTTTTCTCATGAAAAGCGCCAATGACAAAGTGGTAAAGCAGTTACAAGTACTTATGCCATTGCTGCACCACCAATGTAGGAGGCTGGCCTGGCTTATAGTGGGCACCTTGTGGTACTTACACCTTGTGCCAGGTCCAGTTATCCCTTATTAGTAGATTAGAGGTGGTCTAGCAGCTTAGGCTGATAGAGGTATCTATAGCAGAGCAGCTTAGGCTGAACTAGTAGACATGCAAAGCTCCTACTATACCACTTATATCATATAGCACAATATCGTAAGAAAACACAATACTCAGAGTTACTAAAAATAAAGGTACTTTATTTTAGTGACAATATGCCAAAAGTATCTCAGAGGATAAGCTCCCTTAGGAGGTAAGTAATATACACAAAATATACACACACAAACCAAAATCAGGTAAGTAACAGTTATAAAAGTAGTGCAAACTATGTAGAACCACAATAGAATGCAATAGGGACAAATAGGCCTAGGGGCAACACAAACCATATACTCCAAAAGTGGAATGCGAACCACGAATGGACCCCAGGCCTAGTGTAGTGTGTAGAGGGTCGCTGGGAGTGTAGCAAAACACTAAGGGTGTCCAAGATACCCCACCCCAAGACCCTGAAAAGTAGGAGTAAAGTTACCCTACTACCCCAGAAAGACAGTAAAGTCGAGATAGGGGATTCTGCAAGGACAACAACTGACTGCAAAACACTGAAGACTGATTCCTCGACCTGAGGACCGGAAAAGGAAGGGGAACAAGTCCAAGAGTTGGACAGGAGCCCACTAAACCCTGGATGAAGGTGCAAAAGGGCTGCCTCAGGGTGGAAGAAGCCAAAGAATCTGCAACAATGGAAGGTGCCAGGAACTTCTCCTTTGGTCAGAATATGTCCTATGGCATGCTGAAGGATGTAGAGTTGTTTCCACGCAGAAAGACCACAAACAAGCCTTGCTAGCTGCAAGAGTCACGGTTGAGGATTTTGGGTGCTGCTAGGGCTCATGAAGGACCAGGAGGTAGCCCCTTGAAGGAAGAAATAGAGGGGGCGCTCAGCAACACAGAGAGTCCACGCAGAAGCAGGCAGCACCCGCAGAAACACCTGAACAGGCACCTAGAAGATCTGAGGACAACGGTTGACTCAGATCAACAAAAGAGGGTCCCACGACATCGGAGTCCAACTCAGCGGGTTGAGCACTGCAGGACGGAGTGCTGGGACCCAGGCTAGGCTGTGCACAAAGGAATCCTTGGAGAAGTGCACAGAAGCCGGAGCAGCTGCAAATCACAAAGTACACAGGTTTGCTATCTGGAGTGGGGAGACAAGGACTTACCTCCACCAAATTTGGACAGAAGGGCCACTGGACTGTGGGAGACACTTGGACCCAGCTCCTGTGTTCCAGGGACCACGCTCGTCAGGATGAGAGGGGACCCAGAGGACCAGTGATACAGGCGGTCATTCCGACCCTGGCGGCCGGGGACCGCGGGAGCACCGCCAACAGGCTGGCGGTGCTCCCAAGGGCATTCTGACCACGGCGGTACAGCCGTGGTCAGAAACGGAAAACCGGCGGTGTAGCGCCGGTTTTCCGCTGCCCTGGGGAATCCTCCATGGCGGCGCAGCTTGCTGCGCCGCCATGGGGATTCCGATCCCCATACCGCCATCCTGTTCCTGGCGGCCAGGATGGCGGTATGGGGTGTCGTGGGGCCCCTGGGGGCCCCTGCAGTGCCCATGCCGATGGCATGGGCACTGCAGGGGCCCTCGTAAGAGGGCCCCACCATGATTTTCAGTGTCTGCCATGCAGACACTGAAAATCGCGACGGGTGCAACTGCACCCGTCGCACCCCTTCCACTCCGCCAGCTCCATTCGGAGCCGGCATCCTTGTGGAAGGGTGTTTCCCGCTGGGCTGGCGAGCGGCCTTCTGGCGGTCGCCTGCCAGCCCAGCGGGAAACCCAGAATACCCGCGGCGGTCTTGTGACCGCGCAGCGGTATTCTGGCGGCTCCCGCCGGCCCTGCGCATACCGCGGCCGGCGGGAGTCAAAATGACCCCCACAGTCTTTTGGTGCCTGCGTTAGCAGGGGGAAGATTCCGTCGACTCACAGGAGATTTCTTCTTGGCTTCCAGTGCAGGGTGAAGGCAGACAGCCCTCAGAGCATGCACCACCTGGAAACAGTCGAGAAAGCTGGCAGGATGAGGTGCTACAATGTTGCTGGTAGTCTTTGTAGGAGGCTGGACTGGCTTGTAGTGGGTACCAAGAGGTACTTACACCTTGCACCAGGCCCAGGTATCCCTTATTAGTGTATAGAGGTGTCTAGCAGCTTAGGCTGATAGAAAAGGTAGCTTAGCACAGCAGCTTAGGCTGAACTAGGAGACGAGTGAAGCTCCTACAGTACCACTACTATCACTTGCACAATATCATAAGAAAACACAATACACAGATATACTAAAATTAAAGGTACTTTATTTTTATGACAATATGCCAAAGTATCTCAGTGAGTACCCTCAGTATGAGGATAGCAAATATACACAAGATATATGTACACAATACCAAAAAAAATGCAGTAATAGCAATAGAAAACAGTGCAAACAATGTATAGTCACAATAGAATGCAATGGGGGCACATAGGGATAGGGGCAACACAAACCATATACTCTAGAAGTGGAATGCGAACCACGAATGGACCCCAAACCTATGTGACCTTGTAGAGGGTCGCTGGGACTGTAAGAAAACAGTGAGGGTTAGAAAAATAGCCCACCCCAAGGCCCTGAAAAGTGGGTGCAAAGTGCACCTAAGTTCCCCAAAGAGCACAGAAGTCGTGATAGGGGAATTATGCAAGGAAGACCAACACCAGCAATGCAACAACGATGGATTTCCTGACGAGAGTACCTGTGGAAAAAGGGGACCAAGTCCAAGAGTCACGATCAAGTCGGGAGTGGGCAGATGCCCAGGAAATGCCAGCTGTGAGTGCAAAGAAGCTGCCACCGGATGGTAGAAGCTGTGGATTCTGCATGAACGACAAAGGCTAGAAACTTCCCCTTTGGAGGATGGATGTCCCGTGGCGTGAAGAGTTGTGCAAAGGTGTTTCCGTGCAGAAAGACTGCAAACAAGCCTTGCTAGCTGCAAGGTTTGCAGTTAGGGTTTTTGGATGCTGCTGTGGCCCAGGAGGGACCAGGATGTCGCCAATTGCGTGAGGAGACAGAGGGGGCATCCAGCAAGACAAAGAGCCCACTCAGAAGCAAGCAGCAGCCGCAGAAGTGCGGAAGAGGCACTACAAAGTGGAGTGAACCGGAGCTCACCCGATGTTGCACAAGAGAGTCCCACGAAGCCGGAGGACAACTCAGGAGGTCATGCAATGCAGGTTAGAGTGCCGGGGACCCAGGCTTGGCTATGCGCAAAGGAAATCCTGGAAGAGTGCACAGGAGCCGGAGTATCTGCAAAACACGCGGTTCACAGCAATGCAGTCTAGCGTGGGGAGGCAAGGACTTACCTCCACCAAACTTGGACTGAAGAGTCACTGGACTGTGGGAGTCACTTGGACAGAGTTGCTGAGTTCAAGGGACCTCGCTCGTCGTGCTGAGAGGAGACCCAGAGGACGGGTGATGCAGTTCTTTGGTGCCTGCGGTTGCAGGGGGAAGATTCCGTCGACCCACGGGAGATTTCTTTGGAGCTTCTAGTGCAGAGAGGAGGCAGACTACCCCCACAGCATGCACCACCAGGAAAACAGTCGAGAAGGCGGCAGGATCAGCGTTACAAGGTCGCAGTAGTTGTCTTTGCTACTTTGTTGCAGTTTTGCAGGCTTCCAGAGCGGTCAGCAGTCGATTCCTTGGCAGAAGGTGAAAAGAGAGATGCAGAGGAACTCTGATGAGCTCTTGCATTCGTTAGCTAAGGAATTCCCCAAAGCAGAGACCCTAAATAGCCAGAATAGAGGGTTTGGCTACTTAGGAGAGAGGATAGGCTAGCAACACATGAAGGAGCCTATCAGAAGGAGTCTCTGACGTCACCTGCTGGCCCTGGCCACTCAGAGCAGTCCAGTGTGCCAGCAGCACCTCTGTTTCCAAGATGGCAGAGGTCTGGAGCACACTGGAGGTGCTCTGGGCACCTCCCAGGGGAGGTGCAGGTCAGGGGAGTGGTCACTCCCCTTTCCTTTGTCCAGTTTCGCGCCAGAGCAGGGCTAAGGGGTCCCTGAACCGGTGTAGACTGGCTTATGCAGAATTAGGCACATCTGTGCCCAAGAAAGCATTTCCAGAGGCTGGGGGAGGCTACTCATCCCCAGCCCTGACACCTTTTTCCAAAGGGAGAGGGTGTAACACCCTCTCTCTGAGGAAGTCCTTTGTTCTGCCATCCTGGGCCAAGCCTGGCTGGACCCCAGGAGGGCAGAAACCTGTCTGAGGGGTTGGCAGCAGCAGCAGCTGCAATGAAACCCAGGGGAAGGCAGTTTGGCAGTACCAGGGTCTGTGCTAGAGACCCGTGGGATCATGGGATTGTGCCAACAATGCGAGGATGGCATAGAGGGGGCAATTCCATGATCTTAGACATGTTACATGGCCATATTCGGAGTTACCATTGTGAAGCTACACATAGGTAGTGACCTATATGTAGTGCACGCGTGTAATGGTGTCCCCGCATTCACAAAGTCCGGGGAATTGACCCTGAACAATGTGGGGGAACCTTGGCTAGTGCCAGGGTGCCCACACACTAAGTAACTTAGCACCCAACCTTTACCAGGTTAAGGTTAGACATATAGGTGACTTATAAGTTACTTAAGTGCAGTGAAAAATGGCTGTGAAATAACGTGGACGTTATTTCACTCAGGCTGCAGTGGCAGGCCTGTGTAAGAATTGTCAGAGCTCCCTATGGGTGGCAAAAGAACTGCTGCAGCCCATAGGGATCTCCTGGAACCCCAATACCCTGGGTACCTCAGTACCATATACTAGGGAATTATAAGGGTGTTCCAGTATGCCAATGTAAATTGGTAAAATTAGTCACTAGCCTGTTAGTGACAAATTGAAAGAAATGAGAGAGCATAACCACAGAGGTTCTGATTAGCAGAGCCTCAGTAAGACAGTTAGTCATAACACAGGTAACACATACAGGGCACACTTATGAGCACTGGGGCCCTGGCTGGCAGGGTCCCAGTGACACATACAACTAAAACAACATATATACAGTGAAAAAATGGGGGTAACATGCCAGGCAAGATGGTACTTTCCTACACAAACCCCCCCCCCCCCAAACGAAAGACAATAAGACTAGCCATGACTGTAGGAAAGTACCATCTTGCCTGGCATGTTACCCCCATTTTTTCACTGTATATATGTTGTTTTAGTTGTATGTGTCACTGGGACCCTGCCAGCCTATCCCTATGTTTCCCCATTGCATCCTATTGTAACTATACATTGTTTGCACTGTTTTCTAAGACTATACTGCATATTTTTGCTATTGTGTATATATATCTTGTGTATATTTTCTATCCTGCCACTAAGATACTTTGGCATATTGTCATAAAAATAAAGTACCTTTATTTTTAGTATAACTGTGTATTGTGTTTTCTTATGATATTGTGCATATGACACTAAGTGGTACTGTAGTAGCTTCACCCGTCTCCTAGTTCAGCCTAAGCTGCTCTGCTAAGCTACCATTATCTATCAGCCTAAGCTGCTAGACACCCTATACACTAATAAGGGATAACTGGGCCTGGTGCAAGGTGCAAGTACCCCTAGGTACTCACTACAAGCCAGTCCAGCCTCCTACATTGGTTGTGCAGTGGTGGGATAAGTGCTTTGAGACTACTTACCACTCTTGTCATTGTACTTTTCATAAGAGAAAAATATACAAAACAAGGTCAGTGTATATACACATAGCCAAAAAGTTTTGCATTTCCTCTTTTCACTCTTTTCTAAGTGCTGAAAAGTACTTCTAAACTTTCAAAAAGTTCTTAAAAGTTTAAAAAAAAAAATTCTGTCTTTCTAAAAAGTTCTGAAAACTTTTTTCTCTTTTTCTATCACTTTAACTCTCTCTAAAAATGTCTGGCACAGGCCAAAATGTTGATCTGTCCAAACTTGCATATGACCACCTTAGCTGGAAAGGAGCAAGGAGTCTCTGTGTAGAGAGAGGTTTGAGTGTAGGGAAGAATCCTTCCTTGGAACTGTTACTTAACATGCTTAGAGAACAGGATAAGGCTAGAAGTGCCCCATCTGTAGAAAAAGTAGCTAATGGTTCCCAATCTGATCCAGGGACTCCCCCAGGAAAAGATTCAGGAAAGAAACTTCCTAGCCTGCCCATTACTAGACAGTCTAGCATAGTTGGTAATGATGATGAGCCACACCATACAAATAGTGTTGTCTCACATCATAACAAAAGCATTTATTCTCACCATACTGGTAGTAATGTTTCTGTTAGCCAAGCTGTTAGGGTGGCTTCTGTAAGGGACAGGTCTCCTTCTGTTCATTCCCATCATACCTCTGTATCTAGGAATGTCCCTCCCACCAACCCTGATGACAGAATGTTAGAGAGGGAACTCAATAAGTTGAGGGTGGAACAAACCAGACTGAAGCTTAAAAAGCAACAGCTGGATTTGGATAGACAGTCTTTTGAACTAGAGAAGGAAAGACAGAAGTTGGGTTTAGATACCCATGGTGGCAGCAGCAGTATTCCCCATAGTCATCCTGTAAAAGAGCATGATTCCAGGAATCTGCACAAGATAGTTCCCCCTTATAAGGAGGGGGATGACATTAACAAGTGGTTTGCTGCACTTGAGAGGGCCTGTGTTGTACAGGATGTCCCTCAAAGGCAGTGGGCTGCTATCCTATGGCTATCATTTAGTGGAAAAGGTAGGGATAGGCTCCTTACTGTGAAAGAAAATGATGCTAATAATTTCCAAGTTCTTAAGAATGCACTCCTGGATGGTTATGGCTTAACCACTGAACAATACAGGATAAAGTTCAGAGAGACCAAAAAGGAGTCTTCACAAGACTGGGTTGATTTCATTGACCATTCAGTGAAGGCCTTGGAGGGGTGGTTACATGGCAGTAAAGTTACTGATTATGACAGCCTGTATAACTTAATCCTGAGAGAGCATATTCTTAATAATTGTGTGTCTGATTTGTTGCACCAGTACTTGGTGGACTCTGATCTGACCTCTCCCCAAGAATTGGGAAAGAAGGCAGACAAATGGGTCAGAACAAGGGTGAACAGAAAAGTTCATACAGGGGTGACAAAGATGGCAACAAAAAGAAGGATGGTAAGTCTTCTGACAAGGGTGGGGCCAAATCTAAAAATGAGTCTTCATCAGGCCCACAAAAACACTCTGGTGGGGGTGGTGGGCCCAAATCCTCTTTTAATCAGAACAAGGAAAAGAAACCATGGTGCTATTTATGTAAAATAAAAGGCCATTGGACAACAGATCCCAGTTGTCCAAAGAAAAGCACCAATGCTCCTACCACTACAACCCCTACTGCTACCCCTAGTGTCCCTACTAATAGCATTGGTGGTGGGAGCAAACCTACTAATAGCCAATCCAAGGGAGTAGCTGGGCTCACTATTGGTAACTTAGTTGGGGTTGGCCTTGTTAGGGAGGCCACAGAGGCTGTGTTAGTCTCTGAGGGGGCTATTGATTTAGCCACCTTAGTTGCTTGTCCCCTTAATATGGATAAGTACAAGCAGCTACCCCTAATAAATGGTGTTGAGGTTCAGGCCTACAGGGACACTGGAGCCAGTGTGACTATGGTCATAGAGAAACTGGTCCACCCTGAACAACACCTACTTGGTCACCAGTACCAAGTAACCGATGCTCACAACAACACACTTAGCCACCCCATGGCTGTTGTTAATCTCAACTGGGGGGGGGTTACTGGTCCAAAGAAAGTTGTGGTAGCCACAGATTTACCTGTAGACTGTCTACTAGGGAATGATTTGGAGACATCAGCTTGGTCAGATGTGGAGTTGGAGGCCCATGCAGCAATGCTGGGCATCCCAGGGCATATTTTTGCTTTAACAAGGGCTCAGGCCAAAAAGCAAAAAGGACAGGGAAGCTTGGATCCTGGAACAATGGACCAAGTGCTCCCTAAAGCTAGGGCTAGTAGAAGCAAACCACTTCCTACTATCCCTCCCTCTACAGTGGATTCTACTTCTGAGGAAGAAGAATTCCCTTCTTGTGCAGAACCTACACCAGAGGAGCTGGAAGCAGATACTGCTGAGCTTTTGGGTGAAGGGGGGCCTGCCAGGGAGGAGCTGAGTGTGGCACAGCAAATCTGTCCCACATTAGAGGGTCTCAGACAGCAAGCTGTCAAACAAGCTAATGGGGATGTCAGTGACTCTCACAGAGTTTACTGGGAGGACAACCTCTTGTACACTGAGCATAGGGATCCTAAACCTGGAGCTGCCAGGAGATTAGTGATTCCTCAGGAGTACAGAAAGTTCCTCCTAACCCTGGCACATGACATTCCCCTAGCTGGGCATCTAGGACAAATGAAAACTTGGGACAGGCTTGTTCCCCTGTTTCATTGGCCTAGAATGCCTGAGGACACAAAGGAATTTTGTAAGTCCTGTGAAACCTGTCAAGCCAGTGGCAAGACAGGTGGCACCCCAAAGGCACCCCTTCTTCCACTGCCTGTGGTTGGGGTTGCCTTTGAAAGGGTAGGGGTTGACATAGTTGGCCCCCTTGACCCTCCTACTGCTTCAGGCAATAGATTAATCTTGCTGGTAGTGGACCATGCCACAAGATACTCTGAAGCTATTCCTTTAAGGACCACTACAGCTCCTGCAGTGGCAAAGGCCCTCCTGGGAATATTTTCCAGGGTGGGCTTCCCAAAGGAAGTAGTATCAGACAGGGGAAGCAATTTAATGTCTGCATACTTAAAGGCCATGTCGAAGGAGTGTGGGGTAACTTACAAGTTCACCACACCCTATCATCCACAAACAAATGGACTGGTTGAGAGATTTAATAAAACTCTCAAAGGCATGATTATGGGTCTCCCTGAAAAACTCCGCAGGAGATGGGATATCCTTCTACCATGCCTCCTTTTTGCCTACAGGGAGGTACCCCAGAAAGGAGTGGGCTTCAGCCCCTTTGAACTTCTTTTTGGACACCCTGTTAGGGGTCCACTCACACTTGTAAAGGAGGGTTGGGAACAACCTTTAAAAGCTCCTAAGCAGGATATTGTGGATTATGTACTTGGCCTCAGATCAAGAATGGCTGAGTACATGAAAAAGGCCAGTAAAAACCTTCAGGCCAGCCAAGAGCTCCAGAAGCAATGGCATGATCAGAAGGCTGTTTTGGTTCAGTACCAATCAGGGCAGAAAGTGTGGGTCTTGGAGCCTGTGGCCCCAAGAGCACTCCAAGATAAATGGAGTGGACCCCACACAATTGTTGAGAAAAAGGGAGAAGTCACATATTTAGTTGACTTAGGCACTGCAAGGAGTCCCCTTAGGGTACTCCATGTAAACCGCCTGAAACCCTACTATGACAGGGCTGATCTCACCCTGCTCATGGCAACAGATGAGGGACAGGAAGAAGACAGTGATCCTCTACCTGATCTCTTCTCTTCCACAGAACAAGATGCTCTGGTGGAAGGTGTAGTTTTGGCTGATTGTCTTACTGCTGAGCAGAAAGACAATTGCATAAACCTCCTAGATCAATTCTCTGAACTCTTCTCTACTGTGCCAGGTACCACTTCTTGGTGTGAGCACACTATAGATACTGGAGGCAGCTTGCCTGTCAAAAGTAAGATCTATAGGCAGCCTGACCATGTCATGGACTGCATAAAGCAAGAGGTCCAGAAAATGTTAGAACTAGGAGTGGTTGAGCACTCTGACAGTCCATGGGCTTCTCCTGTGGTACTGGTACCAAAACCCCATTCCAAAGATGGAAAGAAGGAAATGCGGTTTTGTGTAGACTATAGAGGTCTCAACTTGGTAACCAAAACTGATGCTCACCCTATACCCAGGGCAGATGAGCTCATAGATACACTGGCATCTGCCAAGTATCTAAGCACTTTGGACTTGACTGCAGGGTATTGGCAGATCAAATTGTCAGAAGATGCTAAACCTAAGACTGCATTTTCAACCATTGGAGGACATTACCAGTTTACTGTAATGCCTTTTGGTTTGAAAAATGCACCTGCCACTTTTCAAAGGTTGGTGAACACAGTCCTGCAAGGGCTGGAAGCTTTCAGTGCAGCATATTTGGACGATATAGCTGTCTTTAGCTCCAGCTGGGATGATCACCTGGTCCACCTATGGAAAGTTTTGGAGGCCCTGCAAAAGGCAGGCCTCACTATCAAGGCTTCAAAGTGCCAGATAGGGCAGGGTAAGGTGGTTTATCTGGGACACCTTGTTGGTGGGGAACAGATTGCACCACTACAGGGGAAAATCCAAACAATTATTGATTGGGTTCCCCCTACCACTCAGACTCAGGTGAGAGCCTTCCTAGGCCTCACTGGGTATTACAGGAGGTTCATTAAGAACTATGGCTCCATTGCAGCCCCTCTTAATGACCTCACTTCCAAAAAGATGCCTAAAAAGGTATTATGGACAGCAAACTGTCAGAAAGCTTTTGAGGAGCTAAAGCAGGCCATGTGCTCTGCACCTGTCCTGAAAAGCCCTTGTTACTCTAAAGAATTCTATGTCCAAACTGATGCATCTGAATTAGGAGTAGGGGCAGTCCTATCACAACTTAATTCTGAGGGCCAGGATCAACCTGTTGCTTTTATTAGTAGGAGGTTGACCCCTAGAGAAAAGCGTTGGTCTGCCATTGAGAGGGAGGCCTTTGCTGTGGTCTGGGCACTGAAGAAGTTGAGGCCATACCTGTTTGGCACTCACTTCATTGTTCAGACAGACCACAAACCTCTACTTTGGCTAAAACAAATGAAAGGTGAAAATCCAAAATTGTTGAGGTGGTCCATATCCCTACAGGGAATGGACTATACAGTGGAACATAGACCTGGGAGTAGCCACTCCAATGCAGATGGACTCCCCAGATATTTCCACTTAGACAATGAAGACTCATCAGGTCATGGCTAGTCTTATTGTCCTTCGTTTGGGGTGGGGGTTGTGTAGGAAAGTACCATCTTGCCTGGCATGTTACCCCCATTTTTCACTGTTTATATGTTGTTTTAGTTGTATGTGTCACTGGGACCCTGGTAACCCAGGGCCCCAGTGCTCATAAGTGTGCCTGAATGTGTTACCTGTGTAGTGACTAACTGTCTCACTGAGGCTCTGCTAATCAGAACCTCAGTGGTTATGCTCTCTCATTTCTTTCCAAATTGTCACTAACAGGCTAGTGACCATTTTTACCAATTTACATTGGCTTACTGGAACACCCTTATAATTCCCTAGTATATGGTACTGAGGTACCCAGGGTATTGGGGTTCCAGGAGATCCCTATGGGCTGCAGCATTTCTTTTGCCACCCATAGGGAGCTCTGACAATTCTTACACAGGCCTGCCACTGCAGCCTGAGTGAAATAACGTCCACGTTATTTCACAGCCATTTTACACTGCACTTAAGTAACTTATAAGTCACCTATATGTCTAACCTTTACCTAGTAAAGGTTAGGTGCAAAGTTACTTAGTGTGAGGGCACCCTGGCACTAGCCAAGGTGCCCCCACATTGTTCAGAGCCAATTCCCTGAACTTTGTGAGTGCGGGGACACCATTACACGCGTGCACTACATATAGGTCACTACCTATATGTAGCTTCACAATGGTAACTCCGAATATGGCCATGTAACATGTCTATGATCATGGAATTGCCCCCTCTATGCCATCCTGGCATAGTTGGCACAATCCCATGATCCCAGTGGTCTGTAGCACAGACCCTGATACTGCCAAACTGCCCTTCCTGGGGTTTCACTGCAGCTGCTGCTGCTGCCAACCCCTCAGACAGGCATCTGCCCTCCTGGGGTCCTGCCAGGATGGCAGAACAAAGAACTTCCTCTGAGAGAGGGTGTGACACCCTCTCCCTTTGGAAAATGGTGTGAAGGCAGGGGAGGAGTAGCCTCCCCCAGCCTCTGGAAATGCTTTCTTGGGCACAGATGTGCCCAATTCTGCATAAGCCAGTCTACACCGGTTCAGGGGACCCCTTAGCCCTGCTCTGGCGCGAAACTGGACAAAGGAAAGGGGAGTGACCACTCCCCTGACCTGCACCTCCCCTGGGAGGTGTCCAGAGCTCCTCCAGTGTGCTTCAGACCTCTGCCATCTTGGAAACAGAGGTGCTGCTGGCACACTGGACTGCTCTGAGTGGCCAGTGCCACCAGGTGACGTCAGAGACTCCTGCTGATAGGCTCCTTCAGGTGTTAGTAGCCTATCCTCTCTCCTAGGTAGCCAAACCCTCTTTTCTGGCTATTTAGGGTCTCTGTCTCTGGGGAAACTTTAGATAACGAATGCAAGAGCTCATCCGAGTTCCTCTGCATCTCTCTCTTCACCTTCTGCCAAGGAATCGACTGCTGACCGCGCTGGAAGCCTGCAAACCTGCAACATAGTAGCAAAGACGACTACTACAACTCTGTAACGCTGATCCTGCCGCCTTCTCGACTGTTTTCCTGCTTGTGCATGCTGTGGGGGTAGTCTGCCTCCTCTCTGCACCCGAAGCTCCGAAGAAATCTACCGTGGGTCGACGTAATCTCCCCCCTGCAACCGCAGGCACCAAAAAGCTGCATTACCGGTCCCTTGGGTCTCCTCTCAGCACGACGAGCGAGGTCCCTCGAATCCAGCGACTCTGTCCAAGTGACCCCCACAGTCCAGTGACTCTTCAGTCCAAGTTTGGTGGAGGTAAGTCCTTGCCTCACCTCGCTGGGCTGCATTGCTGGGAACTGCGACTTTTGCAGCTACTCCGGCCCCTGTGCACTTCCGGCGGAAATCCTTTGTGCACAGCCAAGCCTGGGTCCACGGCACTCTAACCTGCATTGCACGACTTTCTAAGTTGGTCTCCGGCGACGTGGGACTCCTTTGTGCAACTTCGGGTGAGCACCGTTTCACTCATCTTTGTAGTGCCTGTTTCTGGCACTTCTCTGGGTGCTATCTGCTGCTGGGAGGGCTTCTTGTCTTGCTCGACGTCCCCTCTCTCTCCTGGTCCAATTTGCGACCTCCTGGTCCCTCCAGGGCCACAGCAGCGTACAAAAACGCTAACTGCACGATTTGCAGCTAGCAAGGCTTGTTGGCGTTCTTTCGGCGGGAAAACACTTCTGCACGACTCTCCACGGCAAGTGAGATCCGTCCACCAAAGGGGAAGTCTCTAGCCCTTTTCGTTCCTGCAGAAACCTCAGCTTCTTCTGTCCAGTAGAAGCTTCTTTGCACCCGCAGCTGGCATTTCCTGGGCATTTGCCCATCTCCGACTTGCTTGTGACTTTTGGACTTGGTCCCCTTGTTCCACAGGTACCCTAGATTGGAAATCCACAGTTGTTTCATTGTTGGTTTGTGTCTTTCCTGCATTATTCCTCTAACACGACTTCTTTGTCCTTAGGGGAACTTTAGTGCACTTTGCACTCACTTTTCAGGGTCTTGGGGAGGGTTATTTTTCTAACTCTCACTATTTTCTAATAGTCCCAGCGACCCTCTACAAGGTCACATAGGTTTGGGGTCCATTCGTGGTTCGCATTCCACTTTTGGAGTATATGGTTTGTGTTGCCCCTATCCCTATGTTTCCCCATTGCATCCTATTGTAACTATACATTGTTTGCACTGTTTTCTAAGACTATACTGCATATTTTTGCTATTGTGTACATATATCTTGTGTATATTTCCTATCCTCTCACTGAGGGTACACTCTAAGATACTTTGGCATATTGTCATAAAAATAAAGTACCTTTATTTTTAGTATAACTGTGTATTGTGTTTTCTTATGATATTGTGCATATGACACTAAGTGGTACTGTAGTAGCTTCACATGCCTCCTAGTTCAGCCTAAGCTGCTCTGCTATGCTACCATTATCTATCAGCCTAAGCTGCTAGACACCCTATACACTAATAAGGGATAACTGGGCCTGGTGCAAGGTGCAAGTACCCCTTGGTACTCACTACAAGCCAGTCCAGCCTCCTACATTGGTTGTGCAGCGGTGGGATAAGTGCTTTGAGACTACTTACCACTCTTGTCATTGTACTTTTCATAAGAGAAAAATATACAAAACAAGGTCAGTGTATATACACATAGCCAAAAAGTTTTGCATTTCCTCTTTTCACTCTTTTCTAAGTGCTGAAAAGTACTTCTAAACTTTCAAAAAGTTCTTAAAAGTTTAAAAAGTTTTTTTCTGTCTTTCTAAAAAGTTCTGAAAAGTTTTTTCTTTTTCTATCACTTTTAACTCTCTCTAAAAATGTCTGGCACAGGCCAAAATGTTGATCTGTCCAAACTTGCATATGATCACCTTAGCTGGAAAGGAGCAAGGAGTCTCTGCATAAAGAGAGGTTTGAGTGTAGGGAAGAATCCTTCCTTAGAACTGTTAATTAACATGCTTAGAGAACAGGATAAGGCAAGAAGTGCCCCATCTGTTGAAAAAGTAGCTAATGGTTCACAATCTGATCCAGGGACTCCCCCAGGAAAAGATTCAGGAAAGAAACTTCCTAGCCTGCCCATTACTAGACAGTCTAGCATAGTTGGTAATGATGATGAGCCACACCATACAAATAGTGTTGTCTCACATCATAGCAAAAGCATTTATTCTCACCACAGTGGTACTGATGTTTCTGTTAGCCAAGCTGTTAGGGTGCCCTCTGTAAGGGACAGGTCTCCTTCTGTCCATTCTCACCATACTTCTGTTTCAAGGCATGTCCCTCCCACCCACCCTGATGACAGATTGTTAGAAAGGGAGCTCAATAGATTGAGAGTGGAACAAACCAGATTGAAGCTCAAGAAGCAACAGCTGGATTTGGATAGACAGACTTTAGAAGTAGAGAAGGAGAGACAGAAACTGGGTTTAGAAACCCATGGTGGCAGCAGCAGTATTCCCCATAGTCATCCTGTAAAAGAGCATGATTCCAGGAATCTGCACAAGATAGTTCCCCCTTATAAGGAGGGGGATGACATTAACAAGTGGTTTGCTGCACTTGAGAGGGCCTGTGTTGTACAGGATGTCCCTCAAAGGCAGTCGGCTGCTATCCTATGGCTATCATTTAGTGGAAAAGGTAGGGATAGGCTCCTTTCTGTGAAAGAAAATGATGCTAATAATTTCCAAGTTCTTAAGAATGCACTCCTGGATGGTTATGGCTTAACCACTGAACAATACAGGATAAAGTTCAGAGAGACCAAAAAGGAGTCTTCACAAGACTGGGTTGATTTCATTGACCATTCAGTGAAGGCCTTGGAGGGGTGGTTACATGGCAGTAAAGTTACTGATTATGACAGCCTGTATAACTTGATCCTGAGAGAGCATATTCTTAATAATTGTGTGTCTGATTTGTTGCACCAGTACTTGGTGGACTCTGATCTGACCTCTCCCCAAGAATTGGGAAAGAAGGCAGACAAATGGGTCAGAACAAGGGTGAACAGAAAAGTTCATACAGGGGGTGACAAAGATGGCAACAAAAAGAAGGATGGTAAGTCTTCTGACAAGGGTCGGGACAAATCTAAAAATGAGTCTTCATCAGGCCCACAAAAACACTCTGGTGGGGGTGGTGGGCCCAAATCCCCTTTTAATCAGAACAAGGAAAAGAAACCATGGTGCTATTTATGTAAAATAAAAGGCCATTGGACAACAGATCCCAGTTGTCCAAAGAAAAGCACCAATGCTCCTACCACTACAACCCCTACTGCTACCCCTAGTGTCCCGACTAATAGCAGTGGTGGTGGGAGCAAACCTACTAATAGCCAATCCAATGGAGTAGCTGGGCTCACTATTGGTAACTTAGTTGGGGTTGGCCTTGTTAGGGAGGCCACAGAGGCTGTGTTAGTCTCTGAGGGGGCTATTGATTTAGCCACCTTAGTTGCTTGTCCCCTTAATATGGATAAGTACAAGCAGCTACCCCTAATAAATGGTGTTGAGGTTCAGGCCTACAGGGACACTGGTGCCAGTGTGACTATGGTCATAGAGAAACTGGTCCACCCTGAACAACACCTACTTGGTCACCAGTACCAAGTAACCGATGCTCACAACAACACACTTAGCCACCCCATGGCTGTTGTTAATCTCAACTGGGGGGAGGGTTACTGGTCCAAAGAAAGTTGTGGTAGCCACAGATTTACCTGTAGACTGTCTACTAGGGAATGATTTGGAGACATCAGCTTGGTCAGATGTGGAGTTGGAGGCCCATGCAGCAATGCTGGGCATCCCAGGGCATATTTTTGCTTTGACAAGGGCCTAGGCCAAAAAGCAAAAAGGACAGGGAAGCTTGGATCCTGGAACAATGGACCAAGTGCTCCCTAAAGCTAGGGCTAGTAGAAGCAAACCACTTCCTACTATCCCTCCCTCTACAGTGGATTCAACTTCTGAGGAAGAAGAATTCCCTCCCTGTGCAGAACCTACACCAGAGGAGCTGGAAGCAGACACTGCTGAGCTTTTGGGTGAAGGGGGGCCTGCCAGAGAGGAGCCGAGTGTGGCACAGCAAACCTGTCCCACATTAGAGGGTCTCAGACAGCAAGCTGTCAAACAGGCTAATGGGGATGTCAGTGACTCTCACAGAGTTTACTGGGAGGACAACCTCTTGTACACTGAGCATAGGGATCCTAAACCTGGAGCTGCCAGGAGATTAGTGATTCCTTAGGAGTACAGAAAGTTCCTCCTAACCCTGGCACATGACATTCCCCTAGCTGGGCATCTAGGACAAATGAAAACTTGGGACAGGCTTGTTCCCCTGTTTCATTGGCCTAGAATGTCTGAGGACACAAAGGAATTTTGTAAGTCCTGTGAAACCTGTCAAGCCAGTGGCAAGACAGGTGGCACCCCAAAGGCACCCCTTATTCCACTGCCTGTGGTTGGGGTTCCCTTTGAAAGGGTAGGGGTTGACATAGTTGGCCCCCTTGACCCTCCTACTGCTTCAGGCAATAGATTTATCTTGGTGGTAGTGGACCATGCCACAAGATATCCTGAAGCTATTCCTTTAAGGACCACTACAGCACCTGCAGTGACAAAGGCCCTCCTGGGAATATTTTCCAGGGTGGGCTTCCCAAAGGAAATAGTATCAGACAGAGGAAGCAATTTCATGTCTGCATACTTAAAGGCCATGTGGAAGGAGTGTGGTGTAACGTACAAGTTCACAACACCCTATCATCCACAAACAAATGGACTGGAGGAGAGATTTAATAAAACTCTCAAAGGCATGATTATGGGTCTCCCTGAAAAACTCCGCAGGAGATGGGATATCCTTCTACCATGCCTCCTTTTTGCCTACAGGGAGGTACCCCAGAAAGGAGTGGGCTTTAGCCCCTTTGAACTTCTTTTTTGGACACCCTGTTAGGGGTCCACTCACACTTGTAAAGGAGGGTTGGGAACAACCTTTAAAAGCTCCTAAGCAGGATATTGTGGATTATGTACTTGGCCTCAGATCAAGAATGGCTGAGTACATGAAAAAGGCCAGTAAAAACCTTCAGGCCAGCCAAGAGCTCCAGAAGCAATGGCATGATCAGAAGGCTGTTTTGGTGCAGTACCAACCAGGACAGAAAGTGTGGGTCTTGGAACCTGTGGCCCCAAGAGCACTCCAAGATAAATGGAGTGGACCCCACACAATTGTTGAGAAAAAGGGTGAAGTCACTTATTTAGTTGACTTAGGCACTGCCAGGAGTCCCCTCAGGGTGCTCCATGTCAACCGCCTGAAACCCTACTATGACAGGGCTGATCTCACCCTGCTCATGGCAACAGATGAGGGACAGGAAGAAGACAGTGATCCTCTACCTGATCTCTTCTCTTCCACAGAACAAGATGCTCTGGTGGAAGGTGTAGTTTTGGCTGATTGCCTTACTGCTGAGGAGAAAGACAATTGCATAAACCTCCTAGATCAATTCTCTGAACTCTTCTCTACTGTGCTAGGTACCACTTCTTGGTGTGAGCACACTATAGATACTGGAGACAGCTTGCCTGTCAAAAGTAAGATCTATAGGCAGCCTGACCATGTCAGGGACTGCATAAAGCAAGAGGTCCAGAAAATGTTAGAACTAGGAGTGGTTGAGCACTCTGACAGTCCATGGGCTTCTCCTGTGGTACTTCTACCAAAACCCCATTTCAAAGATGGAAAGAAGGAAATGTGGTTTTGTGTAGACTATAGAGGTCTCAACTTGGTAACCAAAACTGATGCTCACCCTATACCCAGGGCAGATGAGCTCATAGATACACTGGCATCTGCCAAGTATCTAAGCACTTTTGACTTGACTGCAGGGTATTGGCAGATCAAATTGTCAGAAGATGCTAAACCTAAGACTGCATTTTCAACCATTGGAGGACATTACCAGTTTACTGTAATGCCTTTTGGTTTGAAAAATGCACCTGCCACTTTTCAGAGGTTGGTGAACACAGTCCTGCAAGGGCTGGAAGCTTTCAGTGCAGCATATTTGGACGATATAGCTGTCTTTAGCTCCAGCTGGGATGATCACCTGGTCCACCTATGGAAAGTTTTGGAGGCCCTGCAAAAGGCAGGCCTCACTATCAAGGCTTCAAAGTGCCAGATAGGGCAGGGTAAGGTGGTTTATCTGGGACACCTTGTTGGTGGGGAACAGATTGCACCACTTCAGGGGAAAATCCAAACAATTATTGATTGGGTTCCCCCTACTACTCAGACTCAGGTGAGAGCCTTCCTAGGCCTCACTGGGTATTACAGGAGGTTCATTAAGAACTATGGCTCCATTGCAGCCCCTCTTAATGACCTCACATCCAAGAAAATGCCTAAAAAGGTATTATGGACAGCAAACTGTCAGAAAGCTTTTGAGGAGCTGAAGCAGGCCATGTGCTCTGCACCTGTCCTGAAAAGCCCTTGTTACTCTAAAAAATTATATGTCCAAACTGATGCATCTGAATTAGGAGTAGGGGCAGTCCTATCACAACTTAATTCTGAGGGCCAGGATCAACCTGTTGCTTTTATTAGTAGGAGGTTGACCCCTAGAGAAAAGCGTTGGTCTGCCATTGAGAGGGAGGCCTTTGCTGTGGTCTGGGCACTGAAGAAGTTGAGGCCATACCTGTTTGGCACTCACTTCATTGTTCAGACAGACCACAAACCTCTACTTTGGCTAAAACAAATGAAAGGTGAAAATCCAAAATTGTTGAGGTGGTCCATATCCCTACAGGGAATGGACTATACAGTGGAACATAGACCTGGGAGTAGCCACTCCAATGCAGATGGACTCCCCAGATATTTCCACTTAGACAATGAAGACTCATCAGGTCATGGCTAGTCTTATTGTCCTTCGTTTGGGGGGGGGGGTTGTGTAGGAAAGTACCATCTTGCCTGGCATGTTACCCCGATTTTTCACTGTATATATGTTGTTTTAGTTGTATGTGTCACTGGGACCCTGGTAACCCAGGGCCCCAGTGCTCATAAGTGTGCCTGAATTTGTTACCTGTGTAGTGACTAACTGTCTCACTGAGGCTCTGCTAATCAGAACCTCAGTGGTTATGCTCTCTCATTTCTTTCCAAATTGTCACTAACAGGCTAGTGACCATTTTTACCAATTTACATTGGCTTACTGGAACACCCTTATAATTCCCTAGTATATGGTACTGAGGTACCCAGGGTATTGGGGTTCCAGGAGATCCCTATGGGCTGCAGCATTTCTTTTGCCACCCATAGGGAGCTCTGACAATTCTTACACAGGCCTGCCACTGCAGCCTGAGTGAAATAACGTCCACGTTATTTCACAGCCATTTTACACTGCACTTAAGTAACTTATAAGTCACCTATATGTCTAACCTTTACCTAGTAAAGGTTAGGTGCAAAGTTACTTAGTGTGAGGGCACCCTGGCACTAGCCAAGGTGCCCCCACATTGTTCAGAGCCAATTCCCAGAACTTTGTGAGTGCGGGGACACCATTACACGCGTGCACTACATATAGGTCACTACCTATATGTAGCTTCACAATGGTAACTCCGAATATGGCCATGTAACATGTCTATGATCATGGAATTGCCCCCTCTATGCCATCCTGGCATAGTTGGCACAATCCCATGATCCCAGTGGTCTGTAGCACAGACCCTGGTACTGCCAAACTGCCCTTCCTGGGGTTTCACTGCAGCTGCTGCTGCTGCCAACCCCTCAGACAGGCATCTGCCCTCCTGGGGTCCAGCCAGGCCTGGCCCAGGATGGCAGAACAAAGAACTTCCTCTGAGAGAGGGTGTGACACCCTCTCCCTTTGGAAAATGGTGTGAAGGCAGGGGAGGAGTAGCCTCCCCCAGCCTCTGGAAATGCTTTCTTGGGCACAGATGTGCCCAATTCTGCATAAGCCAGTCTACACCGGTTCAGGGGACCCCTTAGCCCTGCTCTGGCGCGAAACTGGACAAAGGAAAGGGGAGTGACCACTCCCCTGACCTGCACCTCCCCTGGGAGGTGTCCAGAGCTCCTCCAGTGTGCTCCAGACCTCTGCCATCTTGGAAACAGAGGTGCTGCTGGCACACTGGACTGCTCTGAGTGGCCAGTGCCACCAGGTGACGTCAGAGACTCCTGCTGATAGGCTCCTTCAGGTGTTAGTAGCCTATCCTCTCTCCTAGGTAGCCAAACCCTCTTTTCTGGCTATTTAGGGTCTCTGTCTCTGGGGAAACTTTAGATAACGAATGCAAGAGCTCATCCGAGTTCCTCTGCATCTCTCTCTTCACCTTCTGCCAAGTAATCGACTGCTGACCGCGCTGGAAGCCTGCAAACCTGCAACATAGTAGCAAAGACGACTACTGCAACTCTGTAACGCTGATCCTGCCGCCTTCTCGACTGTTTTCCTGCTTGTGCATGCTGTGGGGGTAGTCTGCCTCCTCTCTGCACCAGAAGCTCCGAAGAAATCTCCCGTGGTCGACGGAATCTTCCCCCTGCAACCGCAGGCACCAAAAAGCTGCATTACCGGTCCCTTGGGTCTCCTCTCAGCACGACGAGCGAGGTCCCTCGAATCCAGCGACTCTGTCCAAGTGACCCCCACAGTCCAGTGACTCTTCAGTCCAAGTTTGGTGGAGGTAAGTCCTTGCCTCACCTCGCTGGGCTGCATTGCAGGGAACCGCGACTTTTGCAGCTACTCCGGCCACTGTGCACTTCCGGCGGAAATCCTTTGTGCACAGCCAAGCCTGGGTCCACGGCACTCTAACCTGCATTGCACGACTTTCTAAGTTGGTCTCCGGCGACGTGGGACTCCTTTGTGCGACTTCGGGTGAGCACCATTTCACGCATCCTCATAGTGCCTGTTTCTGGACCTTCTCCGGGTGCTACCTGCTGCTGAGAGGGCTCCTTGTCTTGCTCGACGTCCCCTCTCTCTCCTGGTCCAATTTGCGACCTCCTGGTCCCTCCAGAGCCACAGCAGCGTCCAAAAACGCTAACAGCACGATTTGCAGCTAGCAAGGCTTGTTGGCGTTCTTTCGGCGGGAAAACACTTCTGCACGACTCTCCACGGCAAGAGGGATCCGTCCACCAAAGGGGAAGTCTCTAGCCCTTTTCGTTCCTGCAGAAACCTCAGCTTCTTCTGTCCAGTAGAAGCTTCTTTGCACCCGCAGCTGGCATTTCCTGGGCATTTGCCCATCTCCGACTTGCTTGTGACTTTTGGACTTGGTCCCCTTGTTCCACAGGTACCCTAGATTGGAAATCCACAGTTGTTGCATTGTTGGTTTGTGTCTTTCCTGCATTATTCCTCTAACACGACTTCTTTGTCCTTAGGGGAACTTTAGTGCACTTTGCACTCACTTTTCAGGGTCTTGGGGAGGGTTATTTTTCTAACTCTCACTATTTTCTAATAGTCCCAGCGACCCTCTACAAGGTCACATAGGTTTGGGGTCCATTTGTGGTTCGCATTCCACTTTTGGAGTATATGGTTTGTGTTGCCCCTATCCCTATGTTTCCCCATTGCATCCTATTGTAACTATACATTGTTTGCACTGTTTTCTAAGACTATACTGCATATTTTTGCTATTGTGTATATATATCTTGTGTATATTTCCTATCCTCTCACTGAGGGTACACTCTAAGATACTTTGGCATATTGTCATAAAAATAAAGTACCTTTATTTTTAGTATAACTGTGTATTGTGTTTTCTTATGATATTGTGCATATGACACTAAGTGGTACTGTAGTAGCTTCACACGTCTCCTAGTTCAGCCTAAGCTGCTCTGCTAAGCTACCATTATCTATCAGCCTAAGCTGCTAGACACCCTATACACTAATAAGGGATAACTGGGCCTGGTGCAAGGTGCAAGTACCCCTTGGTACTCACTACAAGCCAGTCCAGCCTCCTACAACAAAATATTCCCAGGAGGGCCTTTGCCACTGCAGGAGCTGTAGTGGTCCTTAAAGGAATAGCTTCAGGGTATCTTGTGGCATGGTCCACTACCACCAAGATGAATCTATTGCCTGAAGCAGTAGGAGGGTCAAGGGGGCCAACTATGTCAACCCCTACCCTTTCAAAGGGAACCCCAACCACAGGCAGTGGAATAAGGGGTGCCTTTGAGGTGCCACCTGTCTTGCCACTGGCTTGACAGGTGTCACAGGACTTACAAAATTCCTTTGTGTCCTCAGACATTCTAGGCCAATGAAACAGGGGAACAAGCCTGTCCCAAGTTTTCATTTGTCCTAGATGCCCAGCTAGGGGAATGTCATGTGCCAGGGTTAGGAGGAACTTTCTGTACTCCTGAGGAATCACTAATCTCCTGGCAGCTCCAGGTTTAGGATCCCTATGCTCAGTGTACAAGAGGTTGTCCTCCCAGTAAACTCTGTGAGAGTCACTGACATCCCCATTAGCCTGTTTGACAGCTTGCTGTCTGAGACCCTCTAATGTGGGACAGGTTTGCTGTGCCACACTCAGCTCCTCTCTGGCAGGCCCCCCTTCACCCAAAAGCTCAGCAGTGTCTGCTTCAAGCTCCTCTGGTGTAGGTTCTGCACAGGGAGGGAATTCTTCTTCCTCAGAAGTAGAATCCACTGTAGAGGGAGGGATAGTAAGAAGTGGTTTGCTTCTACTAGCCCTAGCTTTAGGGAGCACTTGGTCCATTGTTCCAGGATCCAAGCTTCCCTGTCCTTTTTGCTTTTTGGCCTGAGCCCTTGTCAAAGCAAAAATATGCCCTGGGATGCCCAGCATTGCTGCATGGGCCTCCAACTCCACATCTGACCAAGCTGATGTCTCCAAATCATTTCCTAGTAGACAGTCTACAGGTAAATCTGTGGCTACCACAACTTTCTTTGGACCAGTAACCCCCCCCCCAGTTGAGATTAACAACAGCCATGGGGTGGCTAAGTGTGTTGTTGTGAGCATCGGTTACTTGGTACTTGTAGGAGGCTGGACTGGCTTGTAGTGAGTACCTAGGGGTACTTGCACCTTGCACCAGGCCCAGTTATCCCTTCTTAGTGTATAGGGTGTCTAGCAGCATAGGCTGATAGATAATGGTAGCTTAGCAGAGCAGCTTAGGCTGAACTAGGAGACGAGTGAAGCTCCTACAGTACCACTTAGTGTCATGTGCCCAATATCATAAGAAAACACAATACACAGTTATACTAAAAATAAAGGTACTTTATTTTTATGACAATATGCCAAAGTATCTCAGAGTGTGCCCTCAGTGAGAGGATAGGAAATATACACAAGATATATATACACAATACCAAAATATGCAGTAATAGTATTAGAAAACAGTGCAAACAATGTATAGTTACAATAGGATGCAATGGGGAAACATAGGGATAGGGGCAACACAAACCATATACTCCAAAAGTGGAATGCGAACCACGAATGGACCCCAAACCTATGTGACCTTGTAGAGGGTCGCTGGGACTATTAGAAAATAGTGAGAGTTAGAAAAAAAACCCTCCCCAAGACCCTGAAAGGTGAGTGCAAAGTGCACTAAAGTTCCCCTAAGGTCAAAAAAGTCGTGTTAGAGGAATAATGCAGGAAAGACACAAACCAACAATGCAACAACGCTGGATTTCCAATCTGGGGTACCTGTGGAACAAGGGGACCAAGTCCAAAAGTCACAAGCAAGTCGGAGATGGGCAGATGCCCAGGAAATGCCAGCTGCGGGTGCAAAGAAGCTGCTACTGGACTATAGAAGCTTAGGTTTCTGCAGGAACGACAAGGGCTAGAGACTTCCCCTTTGGAGGACGGATCCCTCATGCCGTGGAGAGTCCTGCAGAAGTGTTCTCCCGCCGAAAGACCGCCAACAAGCCTTGCTAGCTGCAAATTGTGTGGTAAACGTTTTTGGATGCTGCTGTGGCCCAGGAGGGACCAGGATGTCGCAAATTGCGTCAGGAGAGAGAGGAGCTCTCTCAACAGCAGGTAGCACCCGGAGAAGTGCCAGAAACAGGCACTACGAGGATGCATGAAATGGTGCTCACCCGAAGTCACACAAAGAAGTCCCACGTCGCCGGAGAACAACTTAGGAGGTCGTGCAATGCAGGTTAGAGTGCCGTGGACCCAGGCTGGAATGTGCACAAAGGATTTCCGCCGGAAGTGCACGGAGGCCGGAGTAGCTGCAAAAGTCGCGGTTCCCAGCAATGCAGTCTGGCGTGGGGAGGCAAGGACTTACCTCCACCAAACTTGGACTGAAGAGTCACTGGACTGTGGGAGTCAATTGGACAGAGTTGCTGGATTCGAGGGACCTCGCTCGTCGTGCTGAGAGGAGACCCAAGGGACCGGTAATGCAGCTTTTTGGTGCCTGCGGTTGCAGGGGGAAGATTCCGTCGACCCACAGGAGATTTCTTCGGAGCTTCTAGTGCAGAGAGGAGGCAGACTACCCCCACAGCATGCACCACCAGGAAAACAGTCGAGAAGGCGGCAGGATCAGCGTTACAGAGTTGCAGTAGTCGTCTTTGCTACTATGTTGCAGTTTTGCAGGCTTCCAGTGCGGTCAGCAGTCGATTCCTTGGCAGAAGGTGAAGAGAGAGATGCAGAGGAACTCGGATGAGCTCTTGCATTCGTTATCTAAGGAATCCCAAGAGACAGAGAGCCTAAATAGCCAGAAAAGAGGGTTTGGCTACCTAGGAGAGAGGATAGGCTAGCAACACCTGAAGGAGCCTATCAGGAGGAGTCTCTGACGTCACCTGATGGCACTGGCCACTCAGAGCAGTCCAGTGTGCCAGCAGCACCTCTGTTTCCAAGATGGCAGAGGTCTGGAGCACACTGGAGGAGCTCTGGGCACCTCCCAGGGGAGGTACAGGTCAGGGGAGTGGTCACTCCCTTTCCCTTCGTCCAGTTTCGCACCAGAGCAGGGCTAGGGGGTCCCTGAACCGGTGTAGACTGGCTTATGCAGAAATGGGCACCAAATGTGCCCATGAAAGCATTTCCAGAGGCTGGGGGAGGCTACTCCTCCCCTGCCTTCACACCATTTTCCAAAGGGAGAGGGTGTTACACCCTCTCTCAGAGGAAGTTATTTGTTCTGCCATCCTGGGCCAGGCCTGGCTGGACCCCAGGAGGGCAGATGCCTGTCTGAGGGGTTGGCAGCAGCAGCAGTGAAACTTTGTAATCATTAGCTTCATTTTCTTTCACAGTAAGGAGCCTATCCCTACCTTTTCCACTAAATGATAGCCATAGGATAGCAGCCCACTGCCTTTGAGGGACATCCTGTACAGCACAGGCCATCTCAAGTGCAGCAAACCACTTGTTAATGTCATACCCCTCCTTATAAGGGGGAACTATCTTGTGCAGATTCCTGGAATCATGCTCTTTTGCAGGATGACTATGGGGAATACTGCTGCTGCCACCATGGGTTTCTAAACCCAGTTTCTGTCTCTCCTTCTCTACTTCTAAAGTCTGTCTATCCAAATCCAGCTGTTGCTTTTTGAGCTTCAGTCTGGTTTGTTCCACTCTCAATCTATTGAGCTCCCTTTCTAACAATCTGTCATCAGGGTGGGTGGGAGGGACATGTCTTGAAACAGAAGTATGATGAGAATGGACAGAAGGAGACCTGTCCCTTACAGAGGGCACCCTAACAGCTTGGCTAACAGAAACATAATTTCTACTGTGATGAGAATGAATGCTCTTGCTATGATGTGAGACAACACTATTTGTATGGTGTGACTCAACATCAGTACCAACTATGTTAGACTGTCTAGTAATGGGCAGGCTTGGAAGTTTCTTTGCTGAATCTTTTCCTGGGGGAGTCCCTGGATCAGATTGGGAACCATTAGCTACTTTTTCAACAGATGTGGCACTTTTAGCCTTATCTTGTTCTCTCAGCATGTTAAGTAACAATTCCAAGGAAGGATTCTTCCCTACACTCAAACCTCTCTCTATGCAGAGACTCCTTGCTCCTTTCCAGCTAAGGTAATCATATGCAAGTTTGGACAGATCAACATTTTGGCCTGTGCCAGACATTTTTAGAAAGAGTTAAAGTGATAGAAAAAGGATAAAAAGTTTGTCAGAGCTTTTTAGAAAGACAGAGAAAAAAACTTTTAAAACTTTTAAGAACTTTTTAGAAAGTTAGAAGTACTTTTCAGCACCTAGAAAAGAGTGAAAAGAGGAAATGCAAAACTTTTTGGTTATGTGTATATACACTGAACTTGTTTTGTATATTTTTCTCTTATGAAAAGTACAATGACAAGAGTGGTAAGTAGTCTCAAAGCACTTATCCCACCGCTGCACAACCAATGTAGGAGGCTGGACTGGCTTGTAGTGAGTACCTAGGGGTACTTGCACCTTGCACCAGGCCCAGTTATCCCTTATTAGTGTATAGGGTGTCTAGCAGCATAGGCTGATAGATAATGGTAGCTTAGCAGAGCAGCTTAGGTTGAACTAGGAGACGAGTGAAGCTCCTACAGTACCACTTAGTGTCATATGCACAATATCATAAGAAAACACAATACACAGTTATACTAAAAATAAAGGTACTTTATTTTTATGACAATATGCCAAAGTATCTCAGAGTGTACCCTCAGTGAGAGGATAGGAAATATACACAAGATATATATACACAATACCAAAATATGCAGTAATAGTCTCAGAAAACAGTGCAAACAATGTATAGTTACAATAGGATGCAAAGGAGACACATAGGGATAGGGGCAACACAAACCATATACTCCAAAAGTGGAATGCGAACCACGAATGGACCCCAAACCTATGTGACCTTGTAGAGGGTCGCTGGGACTATTAGAAAATAGTAAGGGTTAGAAAAATAGCCCACCCCAAGACCCTGAAAAGTGAGTGCAAAGTGCACTAAAGTTCCCCAAAGGACATAGAAGTCGTGATAGGGGAATTCTGCAGAAAAGACACAAACCAGCAATGCAACAACAATGGATTTCCAGTCGAGGGTACCTGTGGAATAAGGGGACCAAGTCCAAAAGTCACAAGCAAGTCGGAGATGGGCAGATGCCCAGGAAATGCCAGCTGTGGGTGCAAAGAAGCTGCTACTGGACAGAAGAAGCTGCGGTTTCTGCAGGAACGACAAGGTCTAGAGACTTCCCCTTTGGGGGACGGATCCCACACTCCGTGGAGAGTCGTACAGAAGTGTTTTTCCGCCGAAAGACCGCCAATCAAGCCTTGCTAGCTGCAAATCGTGCAGTAAGCATTTTTGGATGCTGCTGTGGCCCAAGAGGGACCGGGATGTCGCAAATTGCGTCAGGAGAGAGAGGGGACGTCGAGCAAGACAAGGAGCCCTCTCAGCAGCAGGTAGCACCCGGAAAAGTGCCAGAAACAGGCACTACGAGGATGCATGAAATGGTGCTCACCCGAAGTCGCACAAAGAAGTCCCTCGTCGCCGGAGAACAACTTAGAAGGTCGTGCAATGCAGGTTAGAGTGCCGTGGACGCAGGCTGGACTGTGCACAAAGGATTTCCGCCGGAAGTTCATGGAGGCCGGAGTAGCTGCAAAAGTCGCGGTTCCCAGCAATGCAGTCTGGCGTGGGGAGGCAAGGACTTACCTCCACCAAACTTGGACTGAAGAGTCACTGGACTGTGGGAGTCACTTGGACAGAGTTGCTGGATTCGAGGGACCTCGCTCGTCGTGCTGAGAGGAGACCCAAGGGACCGGTAATGCAGCTTTTTGGTGCCTGCGGTTGCAGGGGGAAGATTCCGTCGACCCACTGGAGATTTCTTCGGAGCTTCTAGTGCAGAGAGGAGGCAGACTACCCCCACAGCATGCACCACCAGGAAAACAGTCGAGAAGGCGGCAGGATCAGCGTTACAGAGTTGCAGTAGTCGTCTTTGCTACTATGTTGCAGTTTTGCAGGCTTCCAGCGCGGTCAGCAGTCGATTCCTTGGCAGAAGGTGAAGAGAGAGATGCAGAGGAACTCGGATGAGCTCTTGCATTCGTTATCTAAGGAATCCCAAGAGACAGAGACCCTAAATAGCCAGAAAAGAGGGTTTGGCTACCTAGGAGAGAGGATAGGCTAGCAGCACCTGAAGGAGCCTATCAGGAGGAGTCTCTGACGTCACCTGATGGCACTGGCCACTCAGAGCAGTCCAGTGTGCCAGCAGCACCTCTGTTTCCAAGATGGCAGAGGTCTGGAGCACACTGGAGGAGCTCTGGGCACCTCCCAGGGGAGGTACAGGTCAGGGGAGTGGTCACTCCCCTTTCCTTTGTCCAGTTTCGCGCCAGAGCAGGGCTAGGGGGTCCTGAACCGGTGTAGACTGGCTTATGCAGAAATGGGCACCAAATGTGCCCATGAAAGCATTTCCAGAGGCTGGGGGAGGCTACTCCTCCCCTGCCTTCACACCATTTTCCAAAGGGAGAGGGTGTAACACCCTCTCTCAGAGGAAGTTCTTTGTTCTGCCATCCTGGGCCAGGCCTGGCTGGACCCCAGGAGGGCAGATGCCTGTCTGAGGGGTTGGCAGCAGCAGCAGCTGCAGTGAAACCCCGGGAAAGGCAGTTTGGCAGTACCAGAGTCTGTGCTCCAGACCACTGGGATCATGGGATTGTGCCAACTATGCCAGGATGGTATAGAGGGGGCAATTCCATGATCATAGACATGTTACATGGCCATATTCGGAGTTACCATTGTGAAGCTACATATAGGTAGTGACCTATATGTAGTGCACGCGTGTAATGGTGTCCCCGCACTCACAAAGTCCGGGGAATGGGCCCTGAACAATGTGGGGGCACCTTGGCTAGTGCCAGGGTGCCCTCACACTAAGTAACTTTGCACCTAACCTTTACCAGGTAAAGGTTAGACATATAGGTGACTTATAAGTTACTTAAGTGCAGTGTAAAATGGCTGTGAAATAACGTGGACGTTATTTCACTCAGGATGCAGTGGCAGGCCTGTGTTAGAACTGTCAGAGCTCCCTATGGGTGGCAAAAGAAATGCTGCAGCCCATAGGTGTAGGAGGCTGGACTGGCTTGTAGTGAGTACCAAGGGGTACTTGCACCTTGCACCAGGCCCAGTTATCCCTTATTAGTGTATAGGGTGTCTAGCAGCTTAGGCTGATAGATAATGGTAGCTTAGCAGAGCAGCTTAGGCTGAACTAGGAGACGTGTGAAGCTACTACAGTACCACTTAGTGTCATATGCACAATATCATAAGAAAACACAATACACAGTTATACTAAAAATAAAGGTACTTTATTTTTATGACAATATGCCAAAGTATCTTAGAGTGTACCCTCAGTGAGAGGATAGGAAATATACACAAGATATATATACACAATAGCAAAAATATGCAGTATAGTCTTAGAAAACAGTGCAAACAATGTATAGTTACAATAGGATGCAATGGGGACACATAGGGATAGGGGCAACACAAACCATATACTCCAAAAGTGGAATGCGAACCACGAATGGACCCCAAACCTATGTGACCTTGTAGAGGGTCGCTGGGACTATTAGAAAATAGTGAGAGTTAGAAAAATAACCCTCCCCAAGACCCTGAAAAGTGAGTGCAAAGTGCACTAAAGTTCCCCTAAGGATAAAGAAGTCGTGTTAGAGGAATAATGCAGGAAAGACACAAACCAACAATGCAACAACGATGGATTTTCAATCTAGGGTACCTGTGGAACAAGGGGACCAAGTCCAAAAGTCACAAGCAAGTCGGAGATGGGCATATGCCCAGGAAATGCCAGCTGTGGGTGCAAAGAAGGTTCTACTGGACAGAAGAATCTGAGGTTTCTGCAGGAACGAAAAGGGCTAGAGACTTCCCCTTTGGTGGAGGGATCCCCCTTCCCATGGAGAGTCGTGCAGAAGTGTTTTCCTGCCGAAAGAACGCCAACAAGCCTTGCTAGCTGCAAATTGTGCAGTTAGCGTTTTTGGATGCTGCTGTGGCCCAGGAGAGACCAGGAGGTCGCAAATTGGACCAGGAGGTAGAAGGGACGTCGAGCAAGACAAGGAGCCCTCTTAGCAGCAGGTAGCACCCGGAGAAGTGCCAGAAACTGGCACTACAAGGATGCGTGAAACGGTGCTCACCCGAAGTCGCACAAAGAAGTCCCACGTCGCCGGAGAACAACTTAGGAGGTCGTGCAATGCAGGTTAGAGTGCCGTGGACCCAGGCTGGACTGTGCACAAAGGATTTCCACCGGAAGTGCACGGAGGCTGGAGTAGCTGCAAAAGTCGCGGTTCCCAGCAATGCAGTCTAGCGATGTGAGGCAAGGACTTACCTCCACCAAACTTGGACTGAAGAGTCACTGGACTGTGGGGGCCACTTGGACAGAGTTGCTGGATTCGAGGGACCTCGCTCGTCGTGCTGAGAGGAGACCCAAGGGACCAGTAATGCAGCTTTTTGGTGCCTGCGGTTGCAGGGGGAAGATTCCGTCGACCCACGGGAGATTTCTTCGGAGCTTCTAGTGCAGAGAGGAGGCAGACTACCCCCACAGCATGCACCACCAGGAAAACAGTCGAGAAGGCGTGCGGTTCTAAAAATTCTGGACCCATGTAATTTACTTTGCTACAACAGTACGATTTTAGTATCAAAAGACCGATAATGACTAGTACACTAAGCATGAGCATTATCGCTCAATTCCAGCAGCGTTTTCACCTCGAAATCGCCATTTTCGTCCTGCACTCGTGGCCCCCATTTTTAAAAGTTGCCCTCACATAGGCTTATAATACAGTCAGATTTGATTCCAAGGACACGTACACCTTGATTGACTTTTCTCTGACCTGGGCAAGCTGGAACCATTGCCTCAGGCCAAACCTGTTTGGTCAGTCCCTCTCCCAGTGGCCGAATCAGATAGCATCAAGGCACACCATGCCATAAAACCCTTATTATCGCTCACACACCCTGCCTAATCTTGCTCACACCTGCACCTGCTTTTTTCTTCTTCTTACTTTACGAGGGGGAGGTGCCCGTTTTTATTGGGGGTCCACACTTATCTGATGTAAAATACTAGGCCTTGCCGGGTAATTTATTATGGGTTGGATGACATGAAATATGAGGTTTCATCATGACACTGTTTTTTCCTTTGTAGTGAAAACATGTGAATGACCAACCAAAATGTCAAGAATGTTTGCCTGAAGCTTAAAAAACTGTATATAAGGAAACCTGATTTTGCATTGACAGACAGTCTCCTGAGAACATACAAACCGTGCTGTTGTACTTCTAGGACGCTTGTTACTTGGTTGCAGCCAATAAATTCGATCTTTGACTTCACCTAGAAGACTCTGAGTTTCTGTGGTCTGAATCAGGAAAGTACCCGAGGTCTTTGGGTGTACCCTGGCACCGCTGGGTTACCGGATCAGTACCGGTTCTGAAAAACCCAGTACCTCAGTTGGCGCCGAACTTGGGGCGATACCAGCGGTACCGGTCCAAGCCTGAGGTCCGTGAGGAGCTTCGTGTGAAAATTCTGGAGGAAGGCCGCCACTTCATCGACCCCTGCATGTCGACGTGGTCCGAAAGTCTTTGCTGCGAGGTTCCCCGCTTCCCGACGGCTACGAAGGACTGCTGCCCTGGCTAGCGCCCTGATTTGGACCCTTGATGTTTGGTAGAGCGAAACGATAAGATGAGTCTTCTGGTGACGTCATCGATATTTTCAGTTAAGTATCAGTGGAGCGTCTCCCAGTCCTTAGTTGGACACTTGGTTTGGTCCTTAGTTGGACATTTGGGTGGTCATTCTGACCTCGGCGGTAAAAGGCGCTTACCGCCGGTCAGAAATCCTCCATAATTCCGCTGCGGTCGCTGTAATCCGCCACGGTCATTCTGACCCGCAGCAGCCAAACCGCCGAAAATCCGACAGCCACAACAGACCGCCAGACCAGCGGTCGGCGGAAAAGTGGAGGTGACCAAACCTCCACCGTCACGCCAACAGAAATACGCCCATGCCATTCTGACCCACGAATCCACGCGGCGGTCTTTCAAACGCGGTTTTCCATTGGCGGTACACACCGCTGCGGTCAGAATACACACAAACGAACAAAACTCAGCAACATTGGACGATTTGAATTCCACACACCTGATACACATACACACACCACTCCCACACACACAATACAATATAAAACACACACCCACATCACCCACAAACCCCTTCGACCAAAATCCAAAAAGAAGCACTGAGAGACACAGCAGCGATCATAGAACACCATCACACAGAGGCACACTACACCATCACCCACACAATATCCACACACAAAACAACACACACCACCACACTCAACACACTTAACTACACATACTCCACCCCACACATCATACACACCACTCCATGGCACCCCAAAGACACCCCCGCTTCTCAGACGAAGAACTCAGGGTCATGGTGGAGGAAATCGTTCGGGTAGAGCCCCAGCTCTTCGGCACACAGGTCCAATACACCAGCATTGCCCGGAGGACGGAGCTATGGCAGAGGATTGTCGACAGGGTCAACGCTGTGGGACAGCACCCCAGAAATCGGGAAGACATCAGGAAGCGATGGAACGACCTACGGGGGAAGGTGCGTTCCATGGTATCCAGGCACAACATCGCCGTGCAGAAGACTGGCGGAGGACCCCCACCTCAACCCCCACAATTTACAACATGGGAGGAGGAAGTCTTGAACATCCTGCATCCTGACGGCCTCGCAGGAGTCGGCGGAGGAATGGATTCTGGTAAGTTGAAGCTTCAATACTGCTTCCCCCCCACCTGCATGCCAAATCATACCCCAACCCTCACCCCCATCCTCAAACCCCACCCTCACCCCCACCCTCACCCCCACCACCATCCTCACCACCACCATCCTCACCCCCACCACCATCCTCACCCCCACCCCCAGCACACCTATTCCCTGCCAATGTCTCACCATCACAACCCACACATCCCAAAACCTAGGCCTGCATGCGTCCACTAAGCATGGACACCCATCACCAAAGCATGCCCAATGCATATACACATCCCCCCCACAAGCCACCCTCACCAAAGCCCCCACACACGAATGCCAGCACTTGGGGACACGGGAACCCACAGATACACCCATATGGCACACATTGAAACTATAACCATACCTCTATACCCCTGCAGGACCCGACCGCCAACACACCGCCACGGAGGGCCCAGAATTCTCCACACCCCCCACCCAAGAGGCCGTCAGCGATGACAGCAGCTCTGTCGACCTGGACACTGATGACCAGCCCGGACCATCGGGGACCTCTGGACAGTCGGTTCCCCTCAGACAGCCACAGGCCACTACAGACCCAAACCCCTCTGGGAACACCAGCACAGCTCCCACCCAGCGGGCCCATGCCTCTGTCTCCAGGGCGCGTCAATCAGCGGTGTGTCTACCACTACAGGGCACCCAGGATAACCCACCACCCCAACAACAACAGGGACCTGGGGGCAGTGGTAGTGGGCACACCGGCCAGGGGGCAGAGGCCCAGGGAAACAGGGGAACTGGGAGGGCAGCTGTGCGACAGGGGGGGGACGGGCCCAGGGAACCCACTCTCCACGAGGCCCTCACCACCATCATGGGAGCATACAACCGCTCCCAGGAGACGATGGCGACGGTACTGGCCAGGTTCCAGGAGATCCAGGTACTGCAGGAGGAACACTATCGGGGGTACAGGGAGGACATCAGAGCCCTCACCTCCACCCTGGTTACCATGGTAGGGCTGCTGCAGGAACTCATCAACACCAGGACGGACACTCAACAACACCAAAGGGCCCCTGCCACTAGCCTGGACCAAGAACAGCCAACCACCTCCACCGGCGCTAGTGGACAGGAGGCCCCCGCACAACAGCAGCCCACCAGACCCCCACCTCCTGCAGGAGAAGAACCACCCCGCAAGAGGGCCCTGAGATCTCGCAAGAAGACAGAGTAGGATGTCAAGACCCCCGCCAGCAAAGGATACCACCTGATGTCATCCCACTGTCCCACATTGTCACCCTGTCCATCCTTGAACTGCCCATGCTCCATCTCTCCACAGGCCTATGGACAATGCACCTGTGTGACTGTTACTCTGGACTCTGCCATGGACATTCCTTCACCATAGCCCCCACCCACTTGAAACCACCCATCCCATTTTGAGCACTGAAATAAACACCTATTTTGCACAAAACTATCTGGAGTCTGGCTGTGATTTCAAAATATTGTAATTGACATGACAGTGCAAATATGTCCTTGTACATAGTGAAGTCAACAAACCGCTGCCACAAAGCTGTAGTCCATGGGGAAACGAAGCACAGGACTCGTAGTGGGGACCCCAGATCTGAAATAGGGAGGGAAAAGCCACAACTCAGTCATCATACACTGGGGCAAATAGACAGGCAGCAGAGATGCAGGAGAGTAGTTTACATTTACTAAATTATGTTTGAATTGTTACCTGTGTCCTATTGGAAGTACTGTGCAATGATTCTGTCCCTGTTGTCTGTTTCAGCCCCGTCGTCTTCCTCCTCGTCACTCTCCACAGGTTCCACAGCTGCCACAACACCACCGTCTCGACCATCCTCCTGCAGGAAAGGCACCTGGCAGCGCAAAGCCAGGTTGTGAAGCATGCAGCAGGCCACGATGATGTGACACACCTTCTTAGGTGAGTACATTAGGGATCCACCTGTCATATGCAGGCACCGAAACCTGGCCTTTAGGAGGCCGAAGGTGCGTTCGATCACCCTCCTAGTACGCCAATGGGCCTCATTGTACCGTTCCTCTGCCCTGGTCCGGGGATTCCTTACTGGGGTCAGTAGCCACGACAGGTTGGGGTACCCAGAGTCCCCCAATAGCCATACACAGTGTCTCTCTAGCTGTTCCATCACGTAAGGGATGCTGCTATTCCTTAGGATGTAGGCGTCATGCACTGACCCAGGGAATTTGGCATTGACATGGGAGATGTACTGGTCAGCCAAACACACCACCTGGATGTTCATAGAATGGTAACTTTTCCTGTTCCTGTACACCTGCTCACTTTCTTGGGGGGGAACCAAAGCCACATGGGTCCCATCAATGGCACCAATGACGTTGGGAATATGTCCAAGGGCATAGAAATCACCCTTCACTGTAGCCAATTCGCCCACCTCAGGGAAAAGGATGTAGCTCCTCATGTATTTCATCAGGGCAGACAACACTCTGGATAACACCTTCGAAAACATGGGCTGAGACATCCCAGAAGCAATTCCCACTGTTGTCTGAAATGACCCACTTGCCAAGAAATGGAGTACTGACAGGACCTGCACCAGAGGGGGAATCCCTGTGGGTTGGCGGATGGGGGACATCAGGTCGGGCTCCAGCTGGGCACACAGTTCATGTATAGTGGCACGGTCAAGCCGGTAGGTCAGGATAATGTGGCGTGCTTCCATTGTCGACAGGTCCACCAGCGGTCTGTACACGGGAGGATTCCTCCTTCTCCTCGCCAAACCCAGCGGACGGTGCCTAGGAAGGACAACATGGAGCACACAGTCAAGCAACCCACAGGTACGTACTCACAGCTTGCACAGTAAACGATTCTCTATGCAGTGAATGGCGTGTATGAGTGGCTATGCAAGGCCTAGGCCTGTGTGACGCAGTTGAAATTGAGCCATGTGGACCCTCGAAATGGCGGCTGCCTGACCTGTGAAGTGTGACAATGGGATGTGAGGTCAATGCGCTGGCGTGGCACACCGTGGCGGTAGGCGGTCGAAGACCGCGGCGCGAAGCCGCATTGGATAACATTGAAGCCTATGGGTATCAGGAGCCAATGGCGAAGTGCGCCGGCGGTGGCGGTACGCCCCGCCGCGGTACGCACCGCCGCGGGCGTGACCGCCATTTTCTATCTACTTAATCACTCGCGACTTGAACTTTCACAGGAGAGGACCTATACTGCAAGTGTTGCTGTGACCTCGGTCTGGAAGGGACAATGGCTGCTGCGACTGGGGAAAGGGCCCCTGCCTTCACTGGAGAAGAGTTGGAGAAACTTGTGGATGGGGTCCTCCCCCAGTATGCGCTACTCTACGGTCCTCCAGACCAACAAGTGAGTTTAATTCAATATGGATTTGGGGCCACTGGCTGGCTTGGGGGCCTGGCGGGGGGCATGTTGGGCCTGGCGGGGGGCCTGGCGGGGATGGGGGGCATGTTGGGCCTGGCAGGGGGCCTGGCGGGGGGCCTGGCGGGGGGCCTGGCGGGGATGGGGGGCATGTTGGGCCTGGCGGGGGCCTGGCGGGGGGCATGGCGGGGATGGGGGGCATGTTGGGCCTGGCGGGGGGGCATGGCGGGGGGCCTGGCGGGGATGGGGGGCATGTTGGGCCTGGCGGGGGGCCTGGCGGGGGGCCTGGCGGGGATGGGGGGCGTTGGGCCACTGGCAACGAAAATGCAGACAAACTTGAACGTGGTATTTCTCCCTCCCTGTACGTGTCACATAGGTCCGCGCCCATGAGAAGATCGGGATTTGGCGTGCCATCGCCAAGGAAGTCCGGACCCTGGGGGTCCACCATCGACGGGGCACCCAGTGCCGCAAGAGGTGGGAGGACATCTGCCGCGGGACCAAGAAGACCGCCGAGTCTCTGCTGGGGATGGCCTCCCAACGTAGGCGGGGTGCCTGCCGTCAACTGACCCCCCTGATGTTCCGGATCCTGGCGGTGGCCTACCCTGATTTGGATGGGCACGTGAGGGCAGCACAGCAGACACAAGGGGGTGAGTACAAGCATAATCTACTCTGTTGTCGCGCAGTGGAGGTGTCTGGGTGGGGGAGGAGGGCTGTGGGTCCCCCTAGGCCAGGGCGATATCTGTAGGCTGGGCACCCCCGTAAGCCCCTGTGTCCCCAGCCACCACCCTCAGTAGTGTGCCAGTACAGCCATCCCTGGGCCGTGTCATCCATGGGTGCAGTTGTCAACTCTAGGCGTGTAGGGCATGTTCCACGGAATGCGTAGCGGACCCCAAGTGCGCAACTTAGTGCAGGGGGCGTCTGTCATGTCCGCTAACTGTACCGGTGATCCATGTACTCAAAATCTCTTTATTTCTCTCTCCCCCCCCCTTTTTGTTTGTCTTTCTGTGCTTGTGTGCATCAGCATCATCAGGCGGAGGAGAAGTGGCATCAGGGCAGGAGGGAGCTGCATCTCACATGGCCCAGGAGGGCCATGCCACAGAGTCTGACTGGACCAGTGAGACGGAGGGCGAGGGGAGCTCCACAATGGGGACGACTGGAGCCTGCAGCGACACGGACACGTCCTCGGAAGGGAGCTCCCTTGCGGTGGTGGCAACATCCGTGCCCCCCGCCATTACAGGTACAGCCGCCACCCAGCGCACCATCTCCGCCCTCCCAGCAGCCCCTCAGCGTTCGCCCCGTGCCCGCTCTGCCAGGAAGCCGGGCATCTCCTTCGCCCCAGGCACCTCAGGCCCTGCCCCTGTTACCCCCGCTGCCCTCAGTGAGGAGGTCATTGACCTCCTCCGAACGCTCATTGTTGGGCAGTCTACCCTTTTGAATGCCATCCAGGGGGTGGAGAGGGAGGTTCATCGCAGCAATGTGTACCTGGAGGGCATTCATTCGGGTCAGGCTGCCCATCAGCGATCGTTCCAGGCTCTGGCCTCAGCACTGACGGCAGCCATTGTCCCTGTCTCCTGCCTCCCTCTACTAACTCCCTCCTCCCAGTCTCCTGTTCCTCTGCCTGTCCCACCCACACCATCAGACCAGCCTGCACACACCTCAACACCCAAGAGCAGCTCATCCAAACATAAGCACCACAGATCACGCAGACATTCACACAAGCAACATTCCGATGCAGACATGCCAACAGTCACTACCACCTCTGTGACCCCCACCTCCTCGTCTCCCTCCTCCCTCCCTGTGACATCTACACTCACACCTTCATTCACCTCACCATCAGCCAGTGTTTCCATCACCAGCACACCCTCCAGTACAGTCCGCACACGTGCAGTCACCACCCCCACTGCCATTTACACGTCCCCTGTGTCCTCTCCCACTGTGTCTGTCACCCCCTCTTCCACACCACACAAACGCAGCCACCCACCCACCCAACAGCCATCCACCTCACGACAGCCTATCCCTCCTGCACCTGCACCCAAAGACAGCAAACGTGACTCACTTACAACCACATCCTCTCCCTCCACTCCCATTCCCACTGTACCTACCACTCTCCATTGTCCCAAGAAAATCTTTCTCGCTACTGCTAACTTCTTTCCTGACCCTGAGCCCCCCCCTTCTCGTCGGGGTAAGAAGAGCACCTCAGCCACCACCAGCCCTGCAGCCCCCTTGACAAGGGTGCAGGGGTATTGGAGCCCACCAGCCCGCATGTCTGGATCTTCGCCCAGCAGCAAGGGGACAGGCAGCCCACCCCCTGGGAAGAGGAGCAGAAGGCGGAAGGGCCGCCGCAGGAGCCCGGGTTCTATATCCCCCCAGGACACTAGCCAGCCACCGTCAACAGCCACAGCTCCAAAGGGAGGAAAGGGCCACAGACTCCCGACTAAGGAGGGCAAGGGCAGCAAGGCGGAGAAGTCAGGCAGCAGGCCTGCTGCCCATGGAGGACCCGTCACAGCTGCCCAGGAGGAGCCCACAACCCCCATAGCCGCTGCCCAGGGAGGAACCGTCACAGCTGCCCAGGGAGAGCCCACCACCCCCATAGCCGCTGCCCAGGGAGGACCCAGCCCAGCTGGCCAGGAGGGCCCCACCACCCACAGCCCAGGTGGGCATTGAAGGAGCACCATCCCCGCTGCCCAGGAGGGCACCACCAGGCAATGAGCAGTTGGCCATAGAATGGCCGCCGTCTCCAGCACCGCTCCGCTGGGGACCGCCGTCTCAAGAACCGCTGAACTGGGCCCTTCAAGGCAAGAACCGCTGAACTGGGCCCTTCAAGGCAAGAACCACTGAACTGGGCCCTTCAAGGCAAGAACCGCTGAACTGGGCCCCGCCGTCTCCAGCACCGCTCCGCTGGGGACCGCCGTCTCAAGAACCGCGGAACTGGGCCCTTCAAGGCAAGAACCGCTGAACTGGGCCCTTCAAGGCAAGAACCGCTGAACTGGGCCCCGCCGTCTCCAGCACCGCTCCGCTGGGGACCGCCGTCTCAAGAACCGCGGAACTGGGCCCTTCAAGGCAAGAACCGCTGAACTGGGCCCTTCAAGGCAAGAACCGCTGAACTGGGCCCTTCAAGGCAAGAACCGCTGAACTGGGCCCCGCCGTCTCCAGCACCGCTCCGCTGGGGACCGCCGTCTCAAGAACCGCGGAACTGGGCCCTTCAAGGCAAGAACCGCTGAACTGGGCCCTTCAAGGCAAGAACCGCTGAACTGGGCCCTTCAAGGCAAGAACCGCTGAACTGGGCCCTTCAAGGCAAGAACCGCTGAACTGGGCCCCGCCGTCTCCAGCACCGCTCCGCTGGGGACCGCCGTCTCAAGAACCGCTGAACTGGGCCCTTCAAGGCAAGAACCGCTGAACTGGGCCCTTCAAGGCAAGAACCGCTGAACTGGGCCGCCGCCGTCTCCAGCACCGCTCCGCTGGGGACCGCCGTCTCAAGAACCGCGGAACTGGGCCCTTCAAGGCAAGAACCGCTGAATTGGGCCCTTCAAGGCAAGAACCGCTGAACTGGGCCCTTCAAGGCAAGAACCGCTGAACTGGGCCCAGCCGGCTCCAGCACCGCTCCGCTGGGGACCGCCGTCTCAAGAACCGCGGAACTGGGCCCTTCAAGGCAAGAACCGCTGAACTGGGCCCTTCAAGGCAAGAACCGCTGAACTGGGCCCTTCAAGGCAAGAACCGCTGAACTGGGCCCTTCAAGGCAAGAACCGCTGAACTGGGCCCTTCCAGGCAAGAACCGCTGGCCCTTTGGCAGACGTGGCAGGGCAGGATCTGTCTCGGGCAGGGCTGCAGGATGTCCTCTGGCCAACATGCCTCCTCCAGTGGCAGTGGAGTCTGTTATGGACTGTTTGGACTGTGGCTTTGCACTCCCCAGGATGGCCCAGTGGGCAGGCCACCCACTGTATGGACTGTATGGACTGTGGCTTTGCACTCCCCAGGATGGCCCAGTGGGCAGGCCACCCACTGTATGGACTGTGGCTTTGCTCTCCCCAGGATGGCCCAGTGGGCAGGCCACCCACTGTATGGACTGTATGGACTGTGGCTTTGCTCTCCCCAGGATGGCCCAGTGGGCAGGCCACCCACTGTATGGACTGTATGGACTGTGGCTTTGCTCTCCCCAGGATGGCCCAGTGGGCAGGCCACCCACTGTATGGACTGTATGGACTGTGGCTTTGCACTCCCCAGGATGGCCCAGTGGGCAGGCCACCCACTGTATGGACTGTATGGACTGTGGCTTTGCTCTCCCCAGGATGGCCGAGTGGGCAGGCCACCCACTGTATGGACTGTATGGACTGTGGCTTTGCACTCCCCAGGATGGCCCAGTGGGCAGGCCACCCACTGTATGGACTGTATGGACTGTGGCTTTGCTCTCCCCAGGATGGGCCAGTGGTCATGGAGTCCCCTCGTGGATCTGGCGTCGTGTACTCAAGTGGCTGAGGTGCCCCCCCTTCCCTTCCCCCTGAGGTGCCTGTCCTTTTTTCTTTCTGATGCCCCTGCAGTGTTCTCTCCGTGGAGTTCTTGTCGTGGGACTGGGCCTTGCCCCTTTGCTCAGGACCCCTGTGGTCCACGGACAGTGGTTGGACTACATATAGTAGATGTATATATTTTGTACATAGTTTATTTATTTATTTGGATTACTGCTGTCCATTTTTCAATATATCTGCCCGTTTAAGATCTCTTCTTTTGGTCTTTGCATTATTTCGGAGGGGGGGTTTGTGGGTTGTGACAGTGATCTGTGGGAATGCATTGATGTGTGTGTTGTAGTGGGTGTGGGTGGGTGGGTGTGTGCCGGTAATCTTTTCCCTCCCCTGTGTCGTAGGTGCAGTACTCACCGATGTCTTCCGCGCCGCCGGGCGTGCTCCTGGTACAGGAGCAGGTATAGGAGTGCGGGGATGACCTGTAACTCGGGTTCCATACTGCCGGAATCTCGCGTGGAGTATGTGGAGGTGAGCGTTTTCCCGTTCGTAGTCTGTTTCTGCCGTGTTTTTATCGGCGGGGCTCCCGCCCCGGAAAAGGTGGCAGATTGGTGGGTCGTACATTGTCTCCCGCCGGGCTGTTGGCGGTGACCGCCAGGCTGTTTGTTTGTACCGCCGTGGCGGTCGGAGTGTTGAAGCGGCGGTCTCTGTTGGCGGTAACCGCCAGGGTCAGAATTCCATTTTTTGGACCGCCAGCCTGTCGGCGGTATGGTCGCTGCTTTAACACCGACCGCCAGGGTTGGAATGAGGGCCTTGGTTTGGTATCCCTTCGGGATCACTTTGATTTGGAACTTGCAAGTACCAAAGCCGAAGGACTCGTGTATTCACGAGACTATCGTAAATGATAATCCTTTGAAGTTTGAAGCTAGACTAGTGAGCGAAGATGCCTGGTCTTAGCAGACTTGGAAATTTGTTTTGTCTTGGTTGTAAAAGGGACTCCCGGTTGGAGGACTCATGTCCGGTTCCTCCGATTGTAACTCCAACCTATGAATTATATGTGAAGCACGGAGTAGGCCCCATCACATATAATGAAGTATGGATCCGTTACACCAGAAAAGATGGTGTTTTAAAATGGCCCCAAAATGGTAGCTTTGACACAGAAATCTTAGATAACCTCGAAGTTAGACTTTTTAAGAAGAAAGCCCGGCCGGCAATGTTTGATTCTTTCCGCTTATGGCGTAAGGAAGCCAAGCAAAAGGAAATTAAATTAGCTAAGAAAAATAAGAGAGAAAAAGGTATTTCGATTATGCAAGCTGCTATACAGTTTAAAGATAACGAATTAGAACAGTTGAATGAGCAGTTGCATAGGCGACATAAAATGACAGTAGATAAATGCTATCCAGTTTTGCCGCCTCTTCAGCAAGATGCAGCAAAAGACTCTGAAAAAGATCCCCTAATGTCGCATTTGCTAAGTTCGCCACCACCCTATGCGCAGAATGCAACGGCACCTCCGCAACCTCTAGTTGCACAACCAGTGGTTGCATTGCCTCCTGCTCCTCCCCAGCACTCACCAGCTATTCTTCAGTTGGTTCCCATTCCTCCGGTGCAGCCTCCTCAAGGGCCACCGGCTTTGACATCTGCTCTGCCTTTACTTCCTACAACTTTGACTACTATGGCGACTACCACTCCTGGTATTGTTTCTGACACTGCTTCTGTCTCTGCCTTGTCTCATTCTGTTTTTCCTCCTGTTCATTTGTCAACCTCTCCCTCTATCCGTCAGAGAATGACAAACACTGTGACTAGTCTTTTACCCACTCTCTTTGGGTCATTAGCTACGACCCCAGTTTCAGAGCGTAAACAATTGCGTAGCCAATTGCCTGATGGTATGGAGAAAGAGACACTGAATTATTTGGCGCATAAATGGGTTACTGAACCAGCGAGATATGAACTAGAGTCTGTTATGGATGTCTTCCATCAGTGGGAAGAACCGAAACAGAGATACGTTTTTGAAAAAATGTGTACTTTTCTTTCTGAGGATTTAGAGGAAAATGGTTTGGAGCCCAATCCGCCTAAGTTGTGTTGTGTACGGTTCGATTTTGCGACAGGTTTGATTGTGGGTTCAGATGTCGAGAAAGCAGTTGCGATGTTATTGTCGTTTAGGACTGAAGGTGTTTCCAGGTTATTGTTTAAATATGATTCTTCTGCTAAAAAGAAAGGGAAACAGTACCCCATGAGAGAAGTTCCCCCACAGTGGAGGGAAGGGGACCCAAATGCTAATCCACCTGTCCTGCCTCATTTCCAGCGTGTATGGGTACACGTTCCATGGAAGCGAGCTGAAGTTTTAGCCCTTAAGCAGACATTGCCTGATCCCCGTAAGAATCCTACAGGGTAGTACAAGGAATTGTCACAGACTGCGGGGTCTTGCATTATGAATTTAGCTGACATAGACATGTTGTTTGGGAATGTTGTTCCACAGCCTTTATGGGGAAAGATTCGCCATACTGACCATGCTCAAGAGTTAGGTGACACATGGGCTAATATTGCTGCTGCAGATGCCCGACAAATTGGTGGTGCTAAACCTGAGCCTTTAGTGACAGAGCTTCCTGGTAGGATTATTGATTACATGAAAACTATAATGCCTGCGATGCGTGTAAACTGGGATAAATTGTCTGCATGTAAGCAAAAGAAAGAAGAAACGGTATCAGATTTCTTCACCAGGTTTGAAGAAACGTTTGTGGACCACAGTGGTCAAGATATGAGCACGGAAGGTGGTCAACGTTTGTTCGTCGATAAATTTGTGCATAATCTGCTTCCTGAGTTGTGTAAAAAGTTAAAAGACTCAGAAAGTTCTTGGGCAGTTTCCTCTTCAGCACAGATATTGGCTACTGCACAGTACTACGAAAATAGAGATAAAGATGAGAGAGATAGAGTAGAAAAGAAAACATAAGAATTGAAAACGAAGGTTCTGTTACAACAAGCGTACCCGCCACGTGGTGGTCAGAATAGTGGTGCACAGAACAACTATCAGAATAACTATCAGCCCCAACCGTTTCAGAGAAACTCGCAAAGAGCCGAGTATGCTCAACCACGTATCCCAGTAGGTCCCAATCAGTGTTCATATTGCAAGGAAGAGGGTCATTTCAAGTATAGTTGCCCTGCTTTGCTACAGCGCGCAAATGGTACTTCCGGTTTAAGAGGTCGAGGTGTTCCACAAGCACCTAGAGGAAGAGGACGTGGATATGTTCCCCAGAGCGCGCGCCCATTCCTCCCTCAAAACTCAATGAACAGATTTGATCAACAGGTTAATGCATCTGGTAGGACGGCTCAGTACTATACTGATGATTACTATACAGAGGATGAGCATTTGGACAGTAATGATTGCTAGGACAGCCATAGACAAAGAGAGGGAGTTGTTTCAGTTCCAGTAGATCAGAGTGGGCCTTATGTTAAGGTGATTGCATCAGGTGTGTCAGAACCTTTTCTGTTGGATACTGGTGCTACCAAGAGTTCTATTATGCACTCAAAACTCCCTGGCGCACCTTTGTCTGGCGAAACAAATGTATCAGTAGTGTTTTCCGGCGCCCCAGTTAGAAATCCGATTTCTAACCCTATATCTCTTTCTGTTGGACCTTGTAAATTTGAAACACCCCTTATTTTGACGACAGGTTGTGGCGAGAACTTGTTAGGATTAGATCTGTTAAAAAGATTGTATGCAACATTGTATTGCTCTCCTTCTGGAGTGCAACTCACATTGGGTAAGAAAGTGGTTTCACCAATGTATTTGTCAAAGGACAGATTTCCACCAGAATTTTCGTCTCTTCCTAATACTCTTTGGGCTACTGGACCTAATGATGTAGGTCTTTTGGAAATTCAGCCATATGTGATAACATTAAAAGCCAATGTTAAAATGCCACGTATTCCCCAATACAAGATCTCTAGTGAAGGGGAAAAAGCGTTGTTGGCAATTATTCGTGATCTGATTGAGAAGGATGTAATTGAAGAGACAAGATGCAACGTTTGCAATAGTCATGTTTTGCCTGTCTTGAAGCATACTGACCCTACTCAGCCACCTGTTTATAGGTTTGTAATTGATCTTAGAGAGGTGAACAAAATAGTTGTGCCACAGTTTCCAGTCGTCCCCGATATCACTGCATTGTTGACAATGATTCCAGCTTCAGCCACTTGGTTTTCAGTAATAGACCTGAAAAATGCTTTCTTCAGCATCCCTATTGCAGAAGAGAGCAGGGACATTTTTGGCTTCAATTTGGGAGGACGAAGCTTCAGATTTAAGAGAGCTCCTCAAGGCTATTGTGAAAGTCCATCTATCTATAGTCAGGCTTTGAAAGCACAACTTGACACTCTTATGTTACCTGATGGCGCCACTCTCATTCAATATGTCGATGATTTGCTAGTTGCCGCAGATACTAAGGAGATCTGCAAAGAAGCAACATTGTCATTATTGCGTCATTTGTCTGATTTACACCACAAAGTGTCCCTTTCAAAGTTACAGTATTGTCAAAAAGAAGTGACCTATTTAGGTCATCTCTTTTCGAAGGAGGGAAGGCAACTGACCCCAGAAAGAATCAGGGCTGTTGCAGCAATGAGTGTTCCAAGAACACAAAGAGAAGTGCATGCTTTCTTGGGTATTACATCATATTGTAGACAATGGATACCTAATTTTTCGTTAATAGCCAAACCCTTGGTGGCATTAACTTGTAAAGATACACCAAATCCCGTCCCATGGTCTGAAGATTGTCAGAAAAGTTTTGTCGAATTACGTGATGCATTATGTTCAGCTCCTGTGTTGGGTACCCCCAACTACAGCAAGCCTTTTACATTGTATGTCCATGAGAAAGAAGGTTGTACGTTAGCAGTTTTGACACAACAGTTTGGAGACAGGGAGCGTCCATGCGCCTATTTCTCTTCAACCTTAGACCCAGTAGCTAAGGCACTACCGAGCTGCTTAAGAGCGGCAGCGGCAGCTGCTGTTTCTATCCGACAGTCTGCTGGTTTAGTGATGAATAACACATTAATCGTAATGGTTCCACATGCAGTGGACACGTTGTTAAACAGAACCAAGACACAGCATTTAACTAGTGCTCGATTGTCAGGTTACGAGTTGACATTGTTAGCAAGCCATGTACATATAAAAAGATGCACTACACTTAACCCAGCTACGTTATTGCCAATTGTGACAGAGTTAGATACTTCTGAACAACATGATTGTCTCCATAGAACAGAAGAAGAAACGAAAGGGAGAATAGACCTTCTGGACACTCCCATTGCAAAGAGTGATGGTACTTTGTGGGTGGATGGTTCATGCTTTAAGCTCCCGAATGGTGACACGACTGCGGCGTATGCTGTGACAACTTTGTGTATGATTGTTGAAGCTGCACGTATCCCACATAATTCAGCCCAAGCAGCTGAGTTAATAGCCCTAACAAGAGCATGTACAGTATCAAAAGGAATGAAAGTGACGATCTATACCGATAGCCAATATGCGTTTGGTGTGGCCCATAGTTTTGGGCGTTTGTGGAAGGAACGTGGGTTCCTGACCTCGCATGGAACTAAAATACAGCATGGTCAGTTGGTAAATGAGCTCCTTGATTCACTTACTTTACCGTTGCAAGTTGCGATTGTGAAGTGTAGCGCACATAAAAAGGTGACTGATGATGTTGGTCGTGGGAATGCATTTGCTGACGAGGTCGCAAAAGAAACGGCAAGGAATGTGATGAGCCGAATGTATGTTGCGGGCCCTGCAAGATGGATTGGTGATGTTGGAATGTGTGAAGACACGATAGAAAGCGTGAAATCGATTCAAGCTGAAGCCACAGAGAGAGAATTGAGTGTGTGGAGAGAAAGTACGGGTAAATTGGATGCGAATGGTTGTTGGGTCGAGTTGTCAGAACATCAAAGATGGTTGCTACCCGATGCGTATGTGCTTGCAGTAGTTACAATGGCTCATGGAATGGCTCACATCAGTGTGAAAGGGATTTGTAAGTTGTTGGCCCCAGTATGGCAAAATGCAGGAATTCCCAAGTGCGCAGAAAATGTGGTTAAAAATTGCATGGTATGCCTGAAACACAACCCTGGTAGAGGAACCCCAACTCCAGCTGGTCATTTTGCACCTCATACGTATCCGTTTGAGGTTTTGCAGCTAGATTTCATCCACATGGAGAGGTGCAACAACTTAAAATACGTACTCGTTGTTGTTTGTGCCTTTTCAAGATGGGTGGAAGCCTATCCCCTAAAAGACAATACTGCGCTATCCACAGCCAAAGCCCTTGTGAAAGAGTTCTTCCCTAGATTCGGAATGCCGAAAATGATCTGGAGTGACAATGGAAGTGAATTTGTGGGTCAAGTGATGAAGAAAGTATGCGAAGGGCTAGGCATAAACCAAAAGTTTCACGCTGCAAATCACCCCAATCAGCTGGATTAGTGGAGTGCTATAATGGCACTCTAAAGCTAAAATTGGCCAAGATACAAGCGAGCTCTGGTCTCAAATGGCCTGACGCTCTACCCTTAGCACTCCTATCAACCAGAATGACTGTGCATTCACGAGTGAAACTTAGTCCTTATGAAATAGTCTTCGGCCGCCCGGCCAATATATGGGGAGTGCCTAGGCCCAAGAAGTTTAGCGAGATAGAGCATCCTGTTTTGCTTGACTATCTGTATGAATTGACGGATAAATTGCGTGTCTTACATCAACAGGTCCACGACACCCTGCCTCCGGTCTCTGAATCTCCAGGTCATCCCATTGAGCCTGGATCCTGGGTTTTAATAAAGAACTTTCAGCGAACCAAAAACGACCAGCCCAGGTGGACCGGACCACACCTCGTTCTTCTCTCCACAAGATCAGCTGTTCGAGTAGAAGGGAAGAAACACTGGATCCATGGGACCCATTGCAAAAGGGTACCCCTACCTCTGCCATATGACCGGTGGGTCCAGGAAGGTGTCGCCGACTCAGAGACTGAAACCGTGCCACGTTTTCTGCCTTTCAGCGATGCACGAATAAAAGGAACACTCACTGAGAAAGAAAGTGATGACATTTTACAATCAGCAGTATCACCGTCAGTTCGATTGGACACTACAGAACCTGAACTCCTTTTTCAGGACCACACGATACCTGGGACTAACCGTTATAATCTACGACCAAGAATAAAGGACAAATAAAACAGTTTACTTTTCTTCCCTTTAGCAAAGTTCTCCAATATGGAAAATTATTTTTGAATGACTTTTTGCTTTTTTTTTGTTTTTTGAACCTCCATCCGGGTTCAGCTGTAGGATCGTGGCTGAAAAGACTTAGGGGGGTAGCCTATGGACACAAGGTCTACAGGTCTGGTTTGTTCTAGGGCGGCCTGGAACATTCAGAACACTCCTAAGTGAAGTAAACCAACCGCCACGAACGGCAACGGTTAGAGGATGGAATCTTTCCAAAATGGAGAACATGTTGAAAGACTGAGTTTCAAGAAGAGAATATGTGAAACGATAACCAGGAAATGGTTTTTGCTGCTGTGCATTTTTATGTTATTTAGTATACTTATGTTTTTTATAGGATATATTTTATTCTGTTTTAACGTGATATTGGCACCCACTACCTCGTATCCACCTCCTCCTTCCACTGTTTCCCCACATTCTTTTCGACTCCTCCCTAAACATGAATCTGCTAGGAGACTAGAGTTCATTAATAACTCCTTCATCCAGCTTTTGCACCAAAACCAACTAGTGATAAATACAACTAACTGTTGGGTGTGTGGCCTTATGCCTCACACAGCAGATAAAGGTATCCCTTATCTGATCCTGCCTTTCAGCCACAATGGTTCCGTGTGGGCATTCAGAACGATATTCATCTATGCACACTACCCCCTACGTTTTGCGGAAGACAACCCTAAGAAAGATGCTTTAGTTAAAGGTATCATAGGTATATATATCTTCTACGAGACTATCCCCAGAGATGAGACAATGGCATATATAGGATGGAACATGACCGGATATGAAGCCACAATGAGTGAGAAACAGCAAGCTAAGATATCTTCCCTGATTTGGGTTGTACCCCATCAGGGTCACCTGTGTCTGCAAGGTACTGGCAAGAATCCCAGAGCTCAGCTAGGGGAAAGCGTCTGCACTGAGACATATGTCTTTGCATTTCAGACCTCCCCTCCGCTCTTGGCAGCTAAGGGTACCTATTTCATCTGCCATGATAGAGCCTTTACATGGTTGCCCCCTGACTTTTCGGGCACATGCTTCGTTTCGTTCCTGTTGCCCCCTACCTACACAGCAGCGGCAGATTACCACAAGACAAGGATAGTTAGAGGCGTCTTCAGTGAAGAAGACACTGCAGGACAAGAATTTGGGGACTTCGTAAAGGGTTTTCTGCCGTTCTGGGGACAAATGAGTAACAGCAGGAGCATAAGGCAATTGATAAGAGTGGTTGAATCCACCGTGGCTGAAACCGCTGGTGCCCTTGGTAACTTGACTGCTGAGCTCCAGTCGGATCGTCTTATGACCCTTCAGAACAGGGTTGCATTAGATGTCATACTTGCAGACCGGGGTGGAGTATGTACATTGATCCAATCGAGTTGCTGTGTTTTTGTCCCAGATAACGCTCCAACAGTATACCAGGCCATCTCCAAACTGCATAGAATTTCCGAATCTATTCATTCATTTAGATAAAGGAGATTGGTCATTAATGGGATGGTTCTGGGAACTGATATCAGCATGGGGATGGAAGATTCTGATGGTCATTGGGATGATCTTGGCCATTCTTTTCCTGTTCTGTCTATGCGTGCAGTGTGCTCCTGGGATATGTGGTTTCTGTGTTACATCATGCATAAGGAAACCTGCACCAAGAGACGAGCTAAATACTAGGATGATGTTACAGCAACATCTCAACGACTTTAGAAACATAGACCTGGACTCAGATTAGCATGAGAATAGGTTTATTGCCTATGTAAGGGCAAAAGGAGGGTTTGTGGTTCTAAAAATTCTGGACCCATGTAATTTACTTTGCTACAGCAGTACGATTTTAGTATCAAAAGACCGATAATGACTAGTACACTAAGCATGAGCATTTTCGCTCAATTCCAGCAGCGTTTTCACCTCGAAATCGCCATTTTCGTCCTGCACTCGTGGCTCCCATTTTTAAAAGTTGCCCTCACATAGGCTTATAATACAGTCAGATTTGATTCCAAGGACACGTACACCTTGATTGACTTTTCTCTGACCTGGGCAAGCTGGAACCATTGCCTCAGGCCAAACCTGTTTGGTCAGTCCCTCTCCCAGTGGCCGAATCAGATAGCATCAAGGCACACCATACCATAAAACCCTTATTATCGCTCACACACCCTGCCTCATCTTGCTCACACCTGCACCTGCTCTTTTCTTCTTCTTTCTTTACGAGGGGGAGGTGCCCGTTTTTATTGGGGGTCTACACTTATCTGATGTAAAATACTAGGCCTTGCCGGGTAATTTATTAAGGGTTGGATGACATGAAATATGAGGTTTCATCATGACACTGTTTTTTCCTTTGTAGTGAAAACATGTGAATGACCAACCAAAATGTCAAGAATGTTTGCCTGAAGCTTAAAAAACTGTATATAAGGAAACCTGATTTTGCATTGACAGACAGTCTCCTGAGAACATACAAACCGTGCTGTTGTACTTCTAGGACACTTGTTACTTGGTTGCAGCCAATAAATTCGATCTTTGACTTCACCTAGAAGACTCTGAGTTTCTGTGGTCTGAATCAGGAAAGTACCCGAGGTCTTTGGGTGTACCCTGGCACCGCTGGGTTACTGGATCAGTACCGGTTCTGAAAAACCCAGTACCTCAGGCGGCAGGATCAGCGTTACAGAGTTGCAGTAGTCGTCTTTGCTACTATGTTGCAGTTTTGCAGGCTTCCAGCGTGGTCAGCAGTCGATTCCTTGGCAGAAGGTGAAGAGAGAGATGCAGAGGAACTCGGATGAGCTCTTGCATTCGTTATCTAAAGTTTCCCCAGAGACAGAGACCCTAAATAGCCAGAAAAGAGGGTTTGGCTACCTAGGAGAGAGGATAGGCTACTAACACCTGAAGGAGCCTATCAGAAGGAGTCTCTGACGTCACCTGGTGGCACTGGCCACTCAGAGCAGTCCAGTGTGCCAGCAGCACCTCTGCTTCCAAGATGGCAGAGGTCTGGAGCACACTGGAGGAGCTCTGGGCACCTCCCAGGGGAGGTACAGGTCAGGGGAGTGGTCACTCCCCTTTCCTTTGTCCAGTTTCGTGCCAGAGCAGGGCTAAGGGGTCCCCTGAACCGGTGTAGACTGGCTTATGCAGAATTGGGCACATCTGTGCCCAAGAAAGCATTTCCAGAGGCTGGGGGAGGCTACTCCTCCCCTGCCTTCACACCATTTTCCAAAGGGAGAGGGTGTAACACCCTCTCTCAGAGGAAGTCCTTTGTTCTGCCATCCTGGGCCAGGCCTGGCTGGACCCCAGGAGGGCAGATGCCTGTCTGAGGGGTTGGCAGCAGCTGCAGTGAAACCCCAGGAAGGGCAGTTTGGCAGTACCAGGGTCTGTGCTACAGACCACTGGGATCATGGGATTGTGCCACCTATGCCAGGATGGCATAGAGGGGGCAATTCCATGATCATAGACATGTTACATGGCCATATTCGGAGTTACCATGGTGAAGCTACATATAGGTAGTGACCTATATGTAGTGCACGCGTGTAATGGTGTCCCCGCACTCACAAAGTCCGGGGAATTGGCCCTGAACAATGTGGGGGCACCTTGGCTAGTGCCAGGGTGCCCTCACACTAAGTAACTTTGCACCTAACCTTTACCAGGTAAAGGTTAGACATATAGGTGACTTATAAGTTACTTAAGTGCAGTGTAAAATGGCTGTGAAATAACGTGGACGTTATTTCACTCAGGCTGCAGTGGCAGGCCTGTGTAAGAATTGTCAGAGCTCCCTATGGGTGGCAAAAGAAATGCTGCAGCCCATAGGGATCTCCTGGAACCCCAATACCCTGGGTACCTCAGTACCATATACTAGGGAATTATAAGGGTGTTCCAGTAAGCCAATGTAAATTGGTAAAATTAGTCACTAGCCTGTTAGTGACAATTTGGAAAGAAATGAGAGAGCATAACCACTGAGGTTCTGATTAGTAGAGCCTCAGTGAGACAGTTAGTCACTACACAGGTAACACATTCAGGCACACTTATGAGCACTGGGGCCCTGGTGAACAGGGTCCCAGTGACACATTCAACTAAAACAACATATATACAGTGAAAAAATGGGGGTAACATGCCAGGCAAGATGGTACTTTCCTACACAACCCCCCCACAAACGAAGGACAATAAGACTAGCCATGACCTGATGAGTCTTCATTGTCTAAGTGGAAATATCTGGAGAGTCCATCTGCATTGGAGTGGCTACTCCCAGGTCTATGTTCCACTGTATAGTCCATTCCCTGTAGGGATATGGACCATCTCAACAATTTAGGATTTTCACCTTTCATTTATTTTAGCCAAAGTAGAGGTGTGTGGTCTGTTTGAACAATGAAGTGAGTGCCAAACAGGTATGGCCTCAACTTCTTCAGAGCCCAGACCACAGCAAAGGCCTCCCTCTCTATGGCAGACCAACGCTTTTCTCTAGGGGTCAACCTTCTACTAATAAAAGCAACAGGTTGATCCTGGCCCTCAGAATTAAGTTGTGATAGGACTGCCCCTACTCCTAATTCAGATGCATCAGTTTGGACATAGAGATTTTTAGAGTAACAAGGGCTTTTCAGGACAGGTGCAGAGCACATGGCCTGCTTCAGCGCCTCAAAAGCTTTCTGACAGTTTGCTGTCCATAATACCTTTTTAGGCATTTTCTTGGATGTGAGGTCATTAAGAGGGGCTGCAATGGAGCCATAGTTCTTAATGAACCTCCTGTAATACCCAGTGAGGCCTAGGAAGGCTCTCACCTGAGTCTGAGTGGTAGGGGGAACCCAATCAATAATTGTTTGGATTTTCCCCTGAAGTGGTGCAATCTGTTCCCCACCAACAAGGTGTCCCAGATAAACCACCTTACCCTGCCCTATCTGGCACTTTGAAGCCTTGATAGTGAGGCCTGCCTTCTGCAGGGCCTCCAAAACTTTCCATAGGTGGACCAGGTGATCATCCCAGCTGGAGCTAAAGACAGATATATCGTCCAAATATGCTGCACTGAAAGCCTCCAGCCCTTGCAGGACTGTGTTCACCAACCTTTGAAAAGTGGCAGGTGCATTTTTCAAACCAAAAGGCATTACAGTAAACTGGTAATGGCCTCCAATAGTTGAAAATGCAGTTTTAGGTTTAGCATCTTCTGACAATTTGATCTGCCAATACCCTGCAGTCAAATCAAAAGTGCTTAAATACTTGGCAGATGCCAGTGTATCTATGAGCTCATCTGCCCTGGGTATAGGGTGAGCATCAGTTTTGGTTACCAGGTTGAGACCTCTATAGTCTACACAAAACCGCATTTCCTTCTTTCCATCTTTGGAATGGGGTTTTGGTACCAGTACCACAGGAGAAGCCCATGGACTTTCAGAGTGCTCAACCACTCCTAGTTCTAACATTTTCTGCACCTCTTGCTTTATGCAGTCCCTGACATGGTCAGGCTGCCTATAGATCTTACTTTTGACAGGTAAACTGTCTCCAGTATCTATAGTGTGCTCACACCAAGAAGTGGTACCTGGCACAGTAGAGAAGAGTTCAGAGAATTGATCTAGGAGATTTATGCAATGGTCTTTCTGCTCAGCAGTAGTACAATCAGCCAAAACTACACCTTCCACAAGAGCATCTTGTTCTGTGGAACAGAAGAGATCAGGTAGAGGATCACTGTCTTCTTCCTGTCCCTCATCAGTTGCCATGAGCAGGGTGAGATCAGCCCTGTCATAGTAGGGTATCAGGCGGTTGACATGGAGCACCCTAAGGGGACTCCTGGCAGTGCCTAAGTCAACTAAATAGGTGACTTCTCCCTTTTTTTCAACAATTGTGTGGGGTCCACTCCATTTATCTTGGAGTGCTCTTGGGGCCACAGGCTCCAAGACCCACACTTTCTGCCCTGGTTTGTACTGAACCAAAACAGCCTTCTGATCATGCCATTGCTTCTGGAGCTCTTGGCTGGCCTGAAGGTTTTTACTGGCCTTTTTCATATACTCAGCCATCCTTGATCTGAGGTCAAGTACATAATCCACAATATCTTGCTTAGGAGCTTTTAAAGGTTGTTCCCAACCCTCCTTTACAAGTGTGAGTGGACCCCTAACAGGGTGACCAAAAAGAAGTTCAAAGGGGCTGAAGCCCACTCCTTTCTGGGGTACTTCCCTGTAGGCAAAAAGGAGGCATGGTAACAGGATATCCCATCTCCTGCGGAGATTTTCAGGGAGACCTATAATCATGCCTTTGAGAGTTTTATTAAATCTCTCCACCAGTCCATTTGTTTGTGGATGATAGGGTGTAGTGAACTTGTAAGTTACACCACACTCCTTCCACATGGCCTTTAAGTATGCAGACATGAAATTGCTTCCCCTGTCTGATACTACTTCCTTTGGGAAGCCCACCCTAGAAAATATTCCCAGGAGGGCCTTTGCCACTGCAGGTGCTGTAGTGGTCCTTAAAGGAATTGCTTCAGGGTATCTTGTGGCATGGTCCACTACCACCAAGATAAACCTATTGCCTGAAGCAGTAGGAAGGTCAAGGGGGCCAACTATGTCAACCCCTACCCTCTCAAAGGGAACCCCAACCACAGGCAGTGGAATAAGGGGTGCCTTTGGGGTGCCACCTGTCTTGCCACTGGCTTGACAGGTTTCACAGGACTTATAAAACTCTTTTGTGTCCTCAGACATCCTAGGCCAATGAAACAAGGGAACAAGCCTGTCCCAAGTTTTCATTTGACCCAGATGCCCAGCTAGGGGAATGTCGTGGGCAAGAGTTAGGAGGAACTTTCTGTACTCCTGAGGAATCACTAATCTCCTGGCAGCTCCAGGTTTAGGATCCCTATGCTCAGTGTACAAGAGGTTGTCCTCCCAGTAAACTCTGTGAGAGTCACTGACATCCCCATTAGCCTGTTTGACATCTTGCTGTCTTAGACCCTCTAATGTGGGACAGGTTTGCTGTGCCACACTCAGCTCCTCCCTGGCAGGCCCCCCTTCACCGAAAAGCTCAGCAGTGTCTGCTTCAAGCTCCTCTGGTGTAGGTTCTGCACAGGGAGGGAATTCTTCTTCCTCAGAAGTTGAATCCACTGTAGAGGGAGGGATAGTAGGAAGTGGTTTGCTTCTACTAGCCCTAGCTTTAGGGAGAACTTGGCCCATTGTTCCAGGATCCAAGCTTCCCTGTCCTTTTTGCTTTTTGGCCTGAGCCCTGGTTAAAGCAAAAATATGCCCTGGGATGCCCAGCATTGCTGCATGGGCCTCCAACTCCACATCTGACCAAGCTGATGTCTCCAAATCATTTCCTAGTAGACAGTCTACAGGTAAATCTGTGGCTACCACAACTTTCTTTGGACCAGTAACCCCCCCCCCCAGTTGAGATTTACAACAGCCATGGGGTGGCTAAGTGTGTTGTTGTGAGCATCGGTTACTTGGTACTGGTGACCAAGTAGGTGTTGTTCAGGGTGGACCAGTTTCTCTATGACCATAGTCACACTGGCTCCAGTGTCCCTGTAGGCCTGAACCTCAACACCATTTATTAGGGGTAGCTGCTTGTACTTATCCATATTAGGGGGACAAGCAACTAAGGTGGCTAAATCAATAGCCCCCTCAGAGACTAACTGTAGGAAGCTGGACTGGCTTGTAGTGAGTACCAAGGGGTACTTGCACCTTGCACCAGGCCCAGTTATCCCTTATTAGTGTATAGGGTGTCTAGCAGCTTAGGCTGATAGATAATGGTAGCTTAGCAGAGCAGCTTAGGCTGAACTAGGAGACGTGTGAAGCTACTACAGTACCACTTAGTGTCATATGCACAATATCATAAGAAAACACAATACACAGTTATACTAAAAATAAAGGTACTTTTTTTTTATGACAATATGCCAAAGTATCTTAGAGTGTACCCTCAGTGAGAGGATAGGAAATATACACAAGATATATATACACAATAGCAAAAATATGCAGTATAGTCTTAGAAAACAGTGCAAACAATGTATAGTTACAATAGGATGCAATGGGGAAACATAGGGATAGGGGCAACACAAACCATATACTCCAAAAGTGGAATGCGAACCACGAATGGACCCCAAACCTATGTGACCTTGTAGAGGGTCGCTGGGACTATTAGAAAATAGTGAGAGTTAGAAAAATAACCCTCCCCAAGACCCTGAAAAGTGAGTGCAAAGTGCACCAAAGTTCCCCTAAGGACAAAGTAGTCGTGTTAGAGGAATAATGCAGGAAAGACACAAACCAGCAATGCAACAACTGTGGATTTCCAATCTAGGGTACCTGTGGAACAAGGGGACCAAGTCCAAAAGTCACAAGCAAGTCGGAGATGGGCAGATGCCCAGGAAATGCCAGCTGCGGGTGCAAAGAAGCTTCGACTGGACAGAAGAAGCTGAGGTTTCTGCAGGAACGAAAAGGGCTAGAGACTTCCCCTTTCGTGGACGGATTCCTCTCGCCTTGGAGAGTCGTGCAGAAGTGTTTTCCCGCCATAAGGACGCCAACAAGCCTTGCTACACGCAAATCGTGCGTTTTGCGTTTTTGGACGCTGCTGGGGCCCAGAAGGGACCAGGAGGTCGCAAATTGGACCTGAAGAGAGAGGGGACGTCGAGCAAGACAAAGAGCCCTCACTGAAGCAGGTAGCTCTCGGAGAAGTGCCAGAAACAGGCACTATGAGGATGCGTGAAACGGTGCTCGCCGAAGTTGCACAAAGGAGTCCCACGTCGCCGGAGACCAACTTAGAAAGTCGTGCAATGCAGGTTAGAGTGCCGTGGACCCAGGCTTTGCTGTGCACAAAGGATTTCCGCCGGAAGTGCACAGGGGCCGGAGTAGCTGCAAAGTCGCGGTTCCCAGCAATGCAGCCCAGCGAGGTGAGGCAAGGACTTACCTCCACCAAACTTGGGCTGAAGAGTCACTGGACTGTGGGGGTCACTTGGACAGCGTTGCTGGATTCGAGGGACCTCGCTCGTCGTGCTGAGAGGAGACCCAAGGGACTGGTGATGCAGCTTTTTGGTGCCTGCGGTTGCAGGGGGAAGATTCCGTCGGCCCACGGGAGATTTCTTCGGAGCTTCTGGTGCAGAGAGGAGGCAGACTACCCCCACAGCATGCACAAGCAGGAAAACAGTCGAGAAGGCGGCAGGATCAGCGTTACAGAGTTGCAGTAGTCGTCTTTGCTACTATGTTGCAGGTTTGCAGGCTTCCAGCGCGGTCAGCGGTCGTTTCCTTATCAGAAGGTGAAGAGAGAGATGCAGAGGAACTCGGCTGAGCTCATGCATTCGTTATCTAAAGTTTCCCCAGAGACAGAGACCCTAAATAGCCAGAAAAGAGGGTTTGGCTACCTAGGAGAGAGGAAAGGCTACTAACACCTGAAGGAGCCTATCAGCAGGAGTCTCTGACGTCACCTGGTGGCACTGGCCACTCAGAGCAGTCCAGTGTGCCAGCAGCACCTCTGTTTCCAAGATGGCAGAGGTCTGGAGCACACTGGAGGAGCTCTGGACACCTCCCAGGGGAGGTGCAGGTCAGGGGAGTGGTCACTCCCCTTTCCTTTGTCCAGTTTCGCGCCAGAGCAGGGGCTAAGGGGTCCCTGAACCGGTGTAGACTGGCTTATGCAGAATTGGGCACATCTGTGCCCAACAAAGCATTTCCAGAGGCTGGGGGAGGCTACTCCTCCCCTGCCTTCACACCATTTTCCAAAGGGAGAGGGTGTCACACCCTCTCTCAGAGGAAGTTCTTTGTTCTGCCATCCTGGGCCAGGCCTGGCTGGACCCCAGGAGGGCAGCTGCCTGTCTGAGGGGTTGGCAGCAGCAGCAGCTGCAGTGAAACCCCAGGAAGGGCAGTTTGGCAGTACCAGGGTCTGTGCTACAGACCACTGGGATCATGGAATTGTACCAACAATGCCAGGATGGCATAGAGGGGGCAATTCCATGATCATAGATATGTTACATGGCCATATTCGGAGTTACCATGGTGAAGCTACATATAGGTAGTGACCTATATGTAGTGCACGCGTGTAATGGTGTCCCCGCACTCACAAAGTTCAGTGAATTGGTTCTGAACAATGTGGGGGCACCTTGGCTAGTGCCAGGGTGCCCTCACACTAAGTAACTTTGCACCTAACCTTTACCAGGTAAAGGTTAGACATATAGGTGACTTATAAGTTACTTAAGTGCAGTGTAAAATGGCTGTGAAATAACGTGGACGTTATTTCACTCAGGCTGCAGTGGCAGGCCTGTGTAAGAATTGTCAGAGCTCCCTATGGGTGGCAAAAGAAATGCTGCAGCCCATAGGGATCTCCTGGAACCCCAATACCCTGGGTACCTCAGTACCATGTACTAGGGAATTATAAGGGTGTTCCAGTAAGCCAATGTAAATTGGTAAAATTGGTCACTAGCCTGTTAGTGACAATTTGAAAGTAATGAGAGAGCATAACCACTGAGGTTCTGGTTAGCAGAGCCTCAGTGAGACAGTTAGGCACCACACAGGGAACATATACATGCACACCTATGAGCACTGGGGCCCTGTGTGACAGGGTCCCAGTGACACATACATATAGGCCACAAACCTATGAGCACTGGGGTCCTGACCAGCAGGATCCCAGTGACACATAACAAACATACTGAAAACATAGTGTTTTCACTATGAGCACTGAGGCCTGGCTATCAGGATCCCAGTGAGACAGTGAAAACAGTGACAAACACCCTGACATACACTCACAAACAGGCCAAAAGTGGGGGTAACAAGGCTAGAAAGAGGCTACCTTCTCACACAACCCCCCCCCAAACGAAGGACAATAAGGCTAACCTTGGCCAGTTGAGACTTTATTGTCTAAGTGGTGATAAGTAGAGAGTAGCTCTGCAATAGACTGGTTACTCCCTTTATCATCCACTATATGGTTACTTCCCTGTGGGGATGTAAACCACCCTGTTTGAAGTTTTTTAGCTAAGCAACAATGTGAAGATGTATTTTCAGAGTTTCTATCAGTAAGTTTTAGTTTAGAGCAGTGGGAATTGTCCACTGAACCTATTTGTAGTGATGGAAATGCCAGACAGGGATGCTGTCTCAGAAAAGCCATAGCTGGGCAAAAACTTTGTCCATATGGCTGGAAGAGAGAACAGGGATGCTGTTTCTCTTGGGTTGGAGCAGGGCAGGGATGCTGTCCTATCAGCTCCACACTAGGGCAGGGATGCTGTCCTAAGTGTTGTGAGGCAGTGCAGAGTTTCTGCACTAAAGTTTCTCTGGGAGGGTTGGAGGGATGCTCCATGTTAACTAAAATGGTGTTCTTTTTCTCACCAATGTTAGTTATCCCACAGAGAGGTACTTCCACCTCAGGGAGTACAGTTTTGCTAACTGATGATTCCCTTGGAACAGGTGCCACCCCAGGAGAGATTTCTCCCACCACAGGAATAGTATCCTGAATGGTAGGGTGGTTAGGGGATACTGTGATACCCTTTTTACCTGTTGATGGAGAGGGATCCTGAGTTTTCAGGCCTTCTCTCTTTTGCTTTTTCATTTCACTTGAAATGAGAGGGAACAATTCCTCAGGGATGCCCAGCATGGCTGCATGGGCATAAAACTCTACATCAGCCCAACCTGAGGCCTCTAGGTCATTACCTAAGAGACAGTCTACAGGTAAGCTAGGTGATACCACCACCTGCTTAGGGCCAGTAACTCCACCCCAACTAAACTGAATTATAGCTAAGGGAAGAAACTTAGTGGAGTTATGGACATCAATAATTTTATACTGTTGTCCAATGATGTGTTGTTCAGGAGGCACTAGGTTTTCAGTCACCAAAGTGAAACTGGCACCTGTGTCCCTGTAGGCCAAGGCCTCAACACCATTTATTGAAACTGTCTGCCTGTACTTATCCATTGTAAGGGGACAAGCAGCCAGTGTGGCAAGGCCAATGCCACTAGGTGTGACAGAAACTGTCTTGGGACTGATGACATCAGTTTTCACTATGGACCCATAAGTGAACCCAACTACACCCTTTGCTTGACTGTTGCCAGCAGTCCCACCACTAGTACCACTACTGCTAGGGGCACTAGAGCTTGATGTATTAGTGGTGGTAGGCTCAGGGGGTTTACCTGGACAGGACTTATCCCCTGGCCTATGGCCTCTGTTTTTACACACAAAGCACCAAGGCTTTTTAATGTGTGCAGGTTGGGAAGAAGAGGAAGAATTTGTTTTATCCCCACCCTCTGAAGAGTGTTTAAGATTTGAAGTGGGATCTTTGGTTTTACCCTTATCCCCATGCTTATCTTGAGATTTTTCACCATCTTTCTTCTTATTGCCATCTTTGTCACCCCCTGTATGAACTTTTCTGTTCACCCTTGTTCTGACCCATTTGTCTGCCTTCTTTCCCAATTCTTGGGGAGAGGTCAGATCAGAGTCTACCAGGTACTGGTGCAACAAATCAGACACACAATTATTAAGTATATGCTCTCTCAGGATTGTGTTATACAGGCTTTCATAATCAGTAACTTTACTGCCATGTAACCACCCCTCCAAGGCCTTCACTGCCTGGTCAATGAAATCAACCCAGTCTTGTGAAGACTCCTTTTTGGTCTCTCTGAACTTTATCCTGTACTGTTCAGTGGTTAAGCCATAACCCTCCAGGATTGCATTCTTAAGAACTGTAAAATTATTGGCATCATTTTCTTTCACAGTGAGGAGCCTATCCCTACCTTTTCCACTAAATGATAGCCATAGGATAGCAGCCCACTGCCTTTGAGGGACATCCTGTACAACACAGGCCCTCTCAAGTGCCGCAAACCACTTGTTAATGTCATCCCCCTCCTTATAAGGGGGAACTATCTTGTGCAGATTCCTGGAATCATGCTCTTTTGCAGGATGACTATGGGGAATACTGCTGCTGCCACCATGGGTATCTAAACCCAACTTCTGTCTTTCCTTCTCTAATTCTAAAGACTGTCTATCCAAATCCAGCTGTTGCTTCTTGAGCTTCAGTCTGGTTTGTTCCACTCTCAATCTATTGAGCTCCCTTTCTAACAATCTGTCATCAGGGTGGGTGGGAGGGACATTTCTAGATACAGAGGTATGATGGGAATGAACAGAAGGAGACCTGTCCCTTACAGAGGGCACCCTAACAGCTTGGCTACCAGTATAATGTGAGAGCACACCATCAGTATGGTGTGATTCAACCTCTGTACCAACTATGCTAGACTGTCTAGTAATGGGCAGGCTGAGAAGTTTCTTTCCTGAACCTTTTCCTGGGGGAGTCCCTGGATCAGATTGAGAACCATTAGCTACTTTTTCACCAGATTTGGCACTTATGGCCTTATCCTGTACTCTAAGCAAATTAATTAACAGTTCTAAGGAAGGATTCTTCCCTACACTCAAACCTCTCTCTATGCAGAGACTCCTTGCTCCTTTCCAGCTAAGGTGATCATATGCAAGTTTGGACAGTTCAACATTTTTTCCTGTGCCAGACATTTTTTAGAGAGAGTTAAAGTGATAGAAAAAGAAAAAAAAGTTTTCAGAACTTTTTGGAAAGACAGAAAAAACTTTTGAAACTTTTAAGAACTTTTTGAAAGTTTTAGAAGTACTTTTCAGCACTTAGAAAAGAGTGAAAAGAGGAAATGCAAGACTTTTTGGCTATGTGTATATACACTGACCTTGTTTTGTATATTTTTCTCTTATGAAAAGTACAATGACAAGAGTGGTAAGTAGTCTCAAGCACTTATCCCACCACTGCACAACCAATGTAGGAGGCTGGACTGGCTTGTAGTGAGTACCAAGGGGTACTTGCACCTTGCACCAGGCCCAGTTATCCCTTATTAGTGTATAGGGTGTCTAGCAGCTTAGGCTGATAGATAATGGTAGCTTAGCAGAGCAGCTTAGGCTGAACTAGGAGACGTGTGAAGCTACTACAGTACCACTTAGTGTCATATGCACAATATCATAAGAAAACACAATACACAGTTATACTAAAAATAAAGGTACTTTATTTTTATGACAATATGCCAAAGTATCTTAGAGTGTACCCTCAGTGAGAGGATAGGAAATATACACAAGATATATATACACAATAGCAAAAATATGCAGTATAGTCTTAGAAAACAGTGCAAACAATGTATAGTTACAATAGGATGCAATGGGGAAACATAGGGATAGGGGCAACACAAACCATATACTCCAAAAGTGGAATGCGAACCACGAATGGACCCCAAACCTATGTGACCTTGTAGAGGGTCGCTGGGACTATTAGAAAATAGTGAGAGTTAGAAAAATAACCCTCCCCAAGACCCTGAAAAGTGAGTGCAAAGTGCACCAAAGTTCCCCTAAGGACAAAGTAGTCGTGTTAGAGGAATAATGCAGGAAAGACACAAACCAGCAATGCAACAACTGTGGATTTCCAATCTAGGGTACCTGTGGAACAAGGGGACCAAGTCCAAAAGTCACAAGCAAGTCGGAGATGGGCAGATGCCCAGGAAATGCCAGCTGCGGGTGCAAAGAAGCTTCGACTAGACAGAAGAAGCTGAGGTTTCTGCAGGAACGAAAAGGGCTAGAGACTTCCCCTTTGGTGAACGGATCCCTCTCGCCTTGGAGAGTCGTGCAGAAGTGTTTTCCCGCCAGAAGGACGCCAACAAGCCTTGCTACACGCAAATCGTGCGTTTGGCGTTTTTGGACGCTGCTGGGGCCCAGAAGGGACCAGGAGGTCGCAAATTAGACCTGAAGAGAGAGGGGACGTCGAGCAAGACAAAGCGCCCTCACTGAAGCAGGTAGCATCCGGAGAAGTGCCAGAAACAGGCACTACGAGGATGCGTGAAACGGTGCTCGACCAAGTTGCACAAAGGAGTCCCACGTCGCCGGAGACCAACTTAGAAAGTCGTGCAATGCAGGTTAGAGTGCCGTGGACCCAGGCTTGGCTGTGCACAAAGGATTTCCGCCGGAAGTGCACAGGGGCCGGAGAAGCTGCAAAGTCGCGGTTCCCAGCAATGCAGCCCAGCGAGGTGAGGCAAGGACTTACCTCCACCAAACTTGGGCTGAAGAGTCACTGGACTGTGGGGGTCACTTGGACAGCATCGCTGGATTCGAGGGACCTCGCTCGTTGTGCTGAGAGGAGACCCAAGGGACCGGTGATGCAGCTTTTTGGTGCCTTCGGTTGCAGGGGGAAGATTCCGTCGACCCACGGGAGATTTCTTCGGAGCTTCTGGTGCAGAGAGGAGGCAGACTACCCCCACAGCATGCACAAGCAGGAAAACAGTCGAGAAGGCGGCAGGATCAGCGTTACAGAGTTGCAGTAGTCGTCTTTGCTACTATGTTGCAGGTTTGCAGGCTTCCAGCGCGGTCAGCGGTCGATTCCTTATCAGAAGGTGAAGAGAGAGATGCAGAGGAACTCGGCTGAGCTCATGCATTCCTAATCTAAAGTTTCCCCAGAGACAGAGACCCTAAATAGCCAGAAAAGAGGGTTTGGCTACCTAGGAGAGAGGAAAGGCTACTAACACCTGAAGGAGCCTATCAGCAGGAGTCTCTGACGTCACCTGGTGGCACTGGCCACTCAGAGCAGTCCAGTGTGCCAGCAGCACCTCTGTTTCCAAGATGGCAGAGGTCTGGAGCACACTGGAGGAGCTCTGGACACCTCCCAGGGGAGGTGCAGGTCAGGGGAGTGGTCACTCCCCTTTCCTTTGTCCAGTTTCGCGCCAGAGCAGGGGCTAAGGGGTCCCTGAACCGGTGTAGACTGGCTTATGCAGAATTGGGCACATCTGTGCCCAACAAAGCATTTCCAGAGGCTGGGGGAGGCTACTCCTCCCCTGCCTTCACACCATTTTCCAAAGGGAGAGGGTGTCACACCCTCTCTCAGAGGAAGTTCTTTGTTCTGCCATCCTGGGCCAGGCCTGGCTGGACCCCAGGAGGGCAGCTGCCTGTCTGAGGGGTTGGCAGCAGCAGCAGCTGCAGTGAAACCCCAGGAAGGGCAGTTTGGCAGTACCAGGGTCTGTGCTACAGACCACTGGGATCATGGAATTGTACCAACAATGCCAGGATGGCATAGAGGGGGCAATTCCATGATCATAGACATGTTACATGGCCATATTCGGAGTTACCATGGTGAAGCTACATATAGGTAGTGACCTATATGTAGTGCACGCGTGTAATGGTGTCCCCGCACTCACAAAGTTCAGTGAATTGGTTCTGAACAATGTGGGGGCACCTTGGCTAGTGCCAGGGTGCCCTCACACTAAGTAACTTTGCACCTAACCTTTACCAGGTAAAGGTTAGACATATAGGTGACTTATAAGTTACTTAAGTGCAGTGTAAAATGGCTGTGAAATAACGTGGACGTTATTTCACTCAGGCTGCAGTGGCAGGCCTGTGTAAGAATTGTCAGAGCTCCCTATGGGTGGCAAAAGAAATGCTGCAGCCCATAGGGATCTCCTGGAACCCCAATACCCTGGGTACCTCAGTACCATGTACTAGGGAATTATAAGGGTGTTCCAGTAAGCCAATGTAAATTGGTAAAATTGGTCACTAGCCTGTTAGTGACAATTTGAAAGTAATGAGAGAGCATAACCACTGAGGTTCTGGTTAGCAGAGCCTCAGTGAGACAGTTAGGCACCACACAGGGAACATATACATGCACACCTATGAGCACTGGGGCCCTGTGTGACAGGGTCCCAGTGACACATACATATAGGCCACAAACCTATGAGCACTGGGGTCCTGACCAGCAGGATCCCAGTGACACATAACAAACATACTGAAAACATAGTGTTTTCACTATGAGCACTGAGGCCTGGCTATCAGGATCCCAGTGAGACAGTGAAAACAGTGACAAACACCCTGACATACACTCACAAACAGGCCAAAAGTGGGGGTAACAAGGCTAGAAAGAGGCTACCTTCTCACACTAACACAGCCTCTGTGGTCTCCCTAACCAGACCAACCCCAACTAAGTTACCAATAGTGAGCCCAGCTACTCCCTTGGATTGGCTATTAGTAGGTTTGCTCCCACCACCACTGCTATTAGTAGGGACACTAGGGGTAGCAGTAGGGGTTGAAATGGTAGGAGGCTTGGTGCTTTTCTTTGGACAACTGGGATCTGTTGTCCAATGGCCTTTTACTTTACATAAATAGCACCATGGTTTCTTTTCTTTGTTTTGATTAAAGGAGGATTTGGACCCACCACCCCCACCAGAGTGTTTTTGTGGGCCTGATGAAGACTCATTTTTAGATTTGTCCCCACTCTTGTCAGAAGACTTACCATCCTTCTTTTTGTTGCCATCTTTGTCACCCCCTGTATGAACTTTTCTGTTCACCCTTGTTCTGACCCATTTGTCTGCCTTCTTTCCCAATTCTTGGGGAGAGGTCAGATCAGAGTCCACCAAGTACTGGTGCAACAAATCAGACACACAATGTGGGAGGCTGGACTGGCTTGTAGTGAGTACCAAGGGGTACTTACACCTTGCTCCAGGCCCAGGTATCCCTTATTAGTGTATAGGGTGTCTAGCAGCTTAGGCTGATAGATAATGGTAGCTTAGCAGAGCAGCTTAGGCTGAACTAGGAGACGTGTGAAGCTCATACAGTACCACTAGTGTCATATGCACAATAGCATAAGAAAACACAATACACAGTTATACTAAAAATAAAGGTACTTTATTTTTATGACAATATGCCAAAGTATCTCAGTGAGTACCCTCAGTATGAGGATAGCAAATATACACAAGATATATGTACACAATACCAAAAATATGCAGTATAGTATTAGAAAACAGTGCAAAGAATGTATAGTTACAATAGGATGCAATGGTAACACATAGAGATAGGGGCAACACAAACCCTATACTCCAAAAGTGGAATGCGAACCACGAATGGACCCCAAACCTATGTGACCTTGTAGAGGGTCGCTGGGACTGTAAGAAAACAGTGAGGGTTAGAAAAATAGCCCACCCCAAGACCCTGAAAAGTGAGTACAAAGTGCACTAAAGTTCCCCAAAGAGCACAGAAGTCGTGATAGGGGAATTCTGCAGGAAAGACCAACACCAGCAATGCAACAACGATGGATTTCCAGACGAGAGTACCTGTGGAACAAGGTGACCAAGTCCAAAAGTCACGATCAAGTCGAGAGTGGGCAGATGCCCAGGAAATGCCAGCTGTGGGTGCAAAGAAGCTGCTACTAGGACGTAGAAGCTGAGGATTCTGCAGGAACGACAAGGGCTAGAAACTTCCCCTTTGGAGGATGGATGTCCCACGTCGTGAAGAGTCGTGCAGAAGTGCTTTCCTGAAGAAAGACCGCAAACAAGCCTTGCTAGCTGCAAGTCGTGCGGTTAGGGTTTTTGGATGCTGCTGTGGCCCAGGAGGGACCAGGATGTCGCCAATTGCGTCAGGGTACAGAGCGTGCAACCAGGAAGACAAGGAGCCCTCTCAGAAGCAAGCAGCACCCGCAGAAGTGCCAGAACAGGCACTACAAAGAGCAGTGAAACGGTGCTCACCCGAAGTTGCACAAAGGAGTCCCAGGCTTGGCTGTGCACAAAGGATTTCCGCCGGAAGTGCAAAGAGGCCGGAGTAGCTGCAAAAGACGCAGTTCCCAGCAATGCAGTCTGGCGTGGGGAGGCAAGGACTTACCTCCACCAAACTTGGACTGAAGAGTCACTGGACTGTGGGGGTCACTTGGACAGAGTTGCTGGATTCAAGGGACCTCGCTCGTCGTGCTGAGAGGAGACCCAGGGGACCGGTGATGGAGTTCTTTGGTGCCTGCGGTTGCAGGGGGACGATTCCGTCGACCCACGGGAGATTTCTTCGGAGCTTCTAGTGCAGAGAGGAGGCAGACTACCCCCACAGCATGCACCACCAGGAAAACAGTCGAGAAGGCGGCAGGATCAGCATTACAGAGTTGCAGTAGTTGTCTTCGCTACTTTGTTGCAGTTTTGCAGGCTTCCAGCGCGGTCAGCAGTCGATTCCTTGGCAGAAGGTGAAGAGAGAGATGCAGAGGAACTCGGATGAGCTCTTGCATTCGTTATCTAAGGAATTCCCCAAAGCAGAGACCCTAAATAGCCATAAAAGAGGGTTTGGCTACTTAGGAGAGAAGATAGGCTAGCAACACCTGAAGGAGCCTATCAGAAGGAGTCTCTGACGTCACCTGCTGTCCCTTGCAACTCAGAGCAGTCCAGTGTGCCAGCAGCACCTCTGTTTCCAAGATGGCAGAGGTCTGGAGCACACTGGAGGAGCTCTGGGCACCTCCCAGGGGAGTTGCAGGTCAGGGGAGTGGTCACTCCCCTTTCCTTTGTCCAGTTTCGCGCCAGAGCAGGGCTGAGGGGTCCCTGAACCGGTGCAGACTGGCTTATGCAGAAATGGGCACCATCTGTGCCCATGAAAGCATTTCAAGAGGCTGGGGGAGGCTACTCCTCCCCTGCCTTCACACCTTTTTCCAAAGGGAGAGGGTGTAACACTCTCTCTCTGAGGAGGTCCTTTGTTCTGCCATCCTGGGCCAAGCCTGGCTGGACCCCAGGAGGGCAGAAACCTGTCTGAGGGGTTGGCAGCAGCAGCAGCAGCTGCAGTGAAACCCCGGGGAAAGGCAGTTTGGCAGTACCAGGGTCTGTGCTAGAGACCCGTGGCATCATGGGATTGTGCCAACAATGCCAGGATGGCATAGAGGGGGCAATTCCATGATCATAGACATGTTACATGGCCATATTCGGAGTTACCATTGTGAAGCTACACATAGGTAGTGACCTATATGTAGTGCACGTGTGTAATGGTGTCCCCGCACTCACAAAGTCCGGGGAATTTGCCATGAACAATGTGGGGGCACCTTGGCTAGTGCCAGGGTGCCCACACACTAAGTAACTTTCCACCTAACCTTTACCAGGTAAAGGTTAGACATATAGGTGACTTATAAGTTACTTAAGTGCAGTGGTAAATGGCTGTGAAATAACGTGGACGTTATTTCACTCAGGCTGCAGTGGCAGGCCTGTGTAAGAATTGTCAGAGCTCCCTATGGGTCACAAAAAAATGCTGCAGCCCATAGGGATCTCCTGGAATCCCAATACCCTGGATACCTCAGTATCATATACTAGGGAATTATAAGGGTGTTCCAGTATGCCAATGTAAATAGGTAAAATTGGTCACTAGCCTGTTAGTGACAATTTGAAAGAAATGAGAGAGCATAACCACTGAGGTTCTGATTAGCAGAGCCTCAGTGAGACAGTTAGTCATAACACAGGTAACACATACAGGGCACACTTATGAGCACTGGGGCCCTGGCTGGCAGGGTCCCAGTGACACATACAACTAAAACAACATATATACAGTGAAAAATGGGGGTAACATGCCAGGCAAGATGGTACTTTCCTACTCAACCTCCCCCCCAAACGAAGGACAATAAGACTAGCCATGACCTGATGAGTCTTCATTGTCTAAGTGGAAATATCTGGAGAGTCCATCTGCATTGGAGTGGGTACTCCCAGGTCTATGTTCCACTGTATAGTCCATTCCCTGTAGGGATATGGACCACCTCAACAATTTAGGATTTTCACCTTTCGTTTGTATTAGCCAAAGTAGAGGTTTGTGGTCTGTCTGAACAATGAAGTGAGTGCCAAACACGTATGGCCTCAACTTTTTCAGTGTCCAGACCACAGCAAAGGCCTCCCTCTCTATGGCAGACCAACGCTTTTCTCTAGGGGTCAACCTCCTGCTGATAAAAGCAACAGGTTGATCCTGGCCCTCAGAATTTAGTTTTGAAAGGACTGCCCCTACCCCTAATTCAGATGCATCAGTTTGGACAATGAATTTCTTGGAGAAACAGGGGCTTTTCAGGACAGGTGCAGAGCACATGGCCTGCTTCAGCTCCTCAAAAGCTTTCTGAGAGCTAGCTGTCCATAATACCTTCTAAGGCATTTTCTTTGAAGTGAGGTCATTAAGAGGGGCTGCAATGGAGCCATAGTTCTTTATGAACCTCCTATAGTACCCAATGAGGCCTAAAAAGGCTCTCACCTGAGTCTGAGTAGTAGGGGGAACCCAATCTATAATAGTTTGGATTTTCCCCTGTAGCGGTGCAATCTGTTCTCCACCAACCAGGTGTCCCAGATAAACCACCTTCCCCTGCCCTATCTGGCACTTTGAAGCCTTGATAGTGAGGCCTGCCTTTTGCAGGGCCTCTAAAACTTTCCATAGGTGGACCAGGTGATCATCCCAACTGGAGCTAAAGACAGCTATATCGTCCAGATATGCTGCACTAAAAGCTTCCAGCCCTCGCAGGACTGTATTCACCAACCTCTGAAAAGTGCCAGGTTAATTTTTCAATCCAAAAGACATTACTGTGAATTGGTAATGGCCTCCAATGGTTGAAAATGCAGTTTTTGCTTTTGCATCTTCTGATAATTTGTTTCAGGTCATGAGCTCGCCCCCCACGACCGCAGCACCAACCTGCTGCCTCCTGCCTCTGTCCCACGACCACGCTGCCGTTTGCGTGTTCGAGGCCCTCCTCCACCCGCAGGCATCCTCCTGCGCCTCATCCCTGGTGGCTAGTGGGCTCACTTGACCCGTGTGCCGCTTCCGCCGTCCCGTAAGTTGTTTTTCGTTTTTTCTGCGCCTCGCCGCCGGCGCTTCTGCCCCCATTGTGCCCCCCTGATTGCTGTCTCCCCGATCGTGTATTGTGCCAGTATTGTATTTCTTATTGTGTATTTTTTCGTATTGTGACTGCCTTGAATTTTGCCTCGATTTCTGTGCTTTTTTGCCCCTTGTGCGCTCCCCGATCCCTGCCGCTGCCTCCCTGCGGCCCCGTCCCCCTCGCGCCCCCATTTGCCGCTCCCTCCCGCCTCCCGCCTCCCAGCTGCTCCTCCCTCCCCCCTCCCTTCTTAATGGCTGGCGCTGCGCGTCGCGAGTGAGCGAACTCTGACCTGTTTCAGGTCCTGAGCTCGCCCCCCACGACCGCAGCGCCAACCTGCTGCCTCCTGCCTCTGTCCCACGACCACGCTGCCGTTTGCGTGTTCGAGGCCCTCCTCCACCCGCAGGCATCCTCCTGCGCCTCATCCCTGGTGGCTAGTGGGCTCACTTGACCCGTGTGCCGCTTCCGCCGTCCCGTAAGTTGTTTTTCGTTTTTTCTGCGCCTCGCCGCTGGCGCTTCTGCCCCCATTGTGCCCCCCTGATTGCTGTCTCCCCGATCGTGTATTGTGCCAGTATTGTATTTCTTATTGTGTATTTTTTCGTATTGTGACTGCCTTGAATTTTGCCTCGATTTCTGTGCTTTTTTGCCCCTTGTGCGCTCCCCGATCCCTGCCGCTGCCTCCCTGCGGCCCGCCCCCCTCGCGCCCCCATTTGCCGCTCCCTCCCGCCTCCCAGCTGCTCCTCCCTCCCCCCTCCCTTCTTAATGGCTGGCGCTGCGTGTCGCGAGTGAGCGAACTCTGACCTGTTTCAGGTCCTGAGCTCGCCCCCCACGACCGCAGCACCAACCTGCTGCCTCCTGCCTCTGTCCCACGACCACGCTGCCGTTTGCGTGTTCGAGGCCCTCCTCCACCCGCAGGCATCCTCCTGCGCCTCATCCCTGGTGGCTAGTGGGCTCACTTGACCCGTGTGCCGCTTCCGCCGTCCCGTAAGTTGTTTTTCGTTTTTTCTGCGCCTCGCCGCCGGCGCTTCTGCCCCCATTTTGCCCCCCTGATTGCTGTCTCCCCGATCGTGTATTGTGCCAGTATTGTATTTCTTATTGTGTATTTTTTCGTATTGTGACTGCCTTGAATTTTGCCTCGATTTCTGTGCTTTTTTGCCCCTTGTGCGCTCCCCGATCCCTGCCGCTGCCTCCCTGCGGCCCTGCCCCCCTCGCGCCCCCATTTGCCGCTCCCTCCCGCCTCCCAGCTGCTCCTCCCTCCCCCTCCCTTCTTAATGGCTGGCGCTGCGCGTCGTGAGTGAGCGAACTCTGACCTGTTTCAGGTCCTGAGCTCGCCCCCCACGACCGCAGCACCAACCTGCTGCCTCCTGCCTCTGTCCCACGACCACGCTGCCGTTTGCGTGTTCGAGGCCCTCCTCCACCCGCAGGCATCCTCCTGCGCCTCATCCCTGGTGGCTAGTGGGCTCACTTGACCCGTGTGCCGCTTCCGCCGTCCCGTAAGTTGTTTTTCGTTTTTTCTGCGCCTCGCCGCCGGCGCTTCTGCCCCCATTGTGCCCCCCTGATTGCTGTCTCCCCGATCGTGTATTGTGCCAGTATTGTATTTCTTATTGTGTATTTTTTCGTATTGTGACTGCCTTGAATTTTGCCTCGATTTCTGTGCTTTTTTGCCCCTTGTGCGCTCCCCGATCCCTGCCGCTGCCTCCCTGCGGCCCCGCCCCCCTCACACCCCCATTTGCCGCTCCCTCCCGCCTCCCAGCTGCTCCTCCCTCCCCCCTCCCTTCTTAATGGCTGGCGCTGCGCGTCGCGAGTGAGCGAACTCTGACCTGTTTCAGGTCCTGAGCTCGCCCCCCACGACCGCAGCACCAACCTGCTGCCTCCTGCCTCTGTCCCACGACCACGCTGCCGTTTGCGTGTTCGAGGCCCTCCTCCACCCGCAGGCATCCTCCTGCGCCTCATCCCTGGTGGCTAGTGGGCTCACTTGACCCATGTGCCGCTTCCGCCGTCCCGTAAGTTGTTTTTCGTTTTTTCTGCGCCTCGCCGCCGGCGCTTCTGCCCCCATTGTGCCCCCCTGATTGCTGTCTCCCCGATCGTGTATTGTGCCAGTATTGTATTTCTTATTGTGTATTTTTTCGTATTGTGACTGCCTTGAATTTTGCCTCGATTTCTGTGCTTTTTTGCCCCTTGTGCGCTCCCCGATCCCTGCCGCTGCCTCCCTGCGGCCCCGCCCCCCTTGCGCCCCCATTTGCCGCTCCCTCCCGCCTCCCGCCTCCCGCCTCCCGCCTCCCAGCTGCTCCTCCCTCCCCCCTCCCCCCTCCCTTCTTAATGGCTGGCGCTGCGCGTCCGCGCCGCTGGCACGCCGGAGGCGCGCCAGAGGCAAGCCCGTCTGCGCCCGTCCGCGCCTGGACCGCGCCCAGCGCCACCCCCCCTGGTCCTCGCGCCCCCCGCATCCGCTACTCGGCCAACGAACTCCGCGCTTTCAACCCCGGCTCCTCCACGGAGTGCTTCCTGGCGTCCCCGAAGCACACTAAAGGACCTTTTTCCCGCCGACCCTGCAATTTCTCCTGCATCAGAACGACAAAACCAACAACTAAAACTCTCAACCCCAACCACCTGAACTGCATCCTCCTCAACACCCGCTCCGCACGAAAACACGCCATCGAGCTCTGGGATTTGCTCGACTCCACTGCACCCGACGTGGCCTTCCTGACCGAAACCTGGTGGAACGACTCCTCGGCTCCGGACATCGCCATCGCCATACCGGACGGTTATAAAATCACCAGAAGAGACCGAACCAACGGAATCGGCGGCGGAATAGCCATCGCTCACAAAGCTACCCTCAAAATCCACACCCACACTGACGACACCCTCAAGACAGCCGAACACCTCCACTTCCAGATCCACACGGACCCCAACACGACCCTCAGAGGAACCCTCATATACCGCCCTCCAGGACCAAGAGCCCCCTTCAGCGACACCATCGCCGACCTCGCAAGCACCCACGCCCTCGCTTCCCCGGATTACATCCTCCTGGGAGACCTAAACTACCATCTGGAAAATAACAACGACGCCAACACCGCAGCACTGACCTCCAACCTCCTCAACCTCGGACTCCGCCAGCTGGTCAACACTCCCACCCACATCGCCGGACACACCCTCGACCCCCTCTTCACCTCAAGCAACCACATCTCTTTCAGCCACACCTCCAAACTCCACTGGACCGACCATCACTGCGTCCATTTCTCCTATAAGAAAATTACCAAGCAGCATCTCATCCATCTACCCCCCTACCGCCGCTGGAGCAAAGTCACCCAAGACCAACTGACCAGCACCCTCGTCAAAAACCCTCCACCCGACGCAGCCGACCCGAACACAGCTGCCATCAACCTCCATCAATGGATCCTCGAATGCGCTAACACCTTAGCCCCTCTCAAGAAACCCACCGCCAACCAAGGAAAGAAAAAACCAGCCTGGTTCACAGACGAACTGACCACCTCCAAAAGCCTTTGCCAGAAGCTCAAAAAGAAATGGATCCTAGAACGCACACCCGACAACCTCGCCTCCCTCAAAGACGCAAACCGTGAACATCACCAACGGATCCGCGTCGCCAAGCGCGCCCACTTCACCGAACGCATCAACAACAACGCCCACGACTGCAAAGAACTCTTCGGCATCGTGAAAGAACTCTCAAATCCAAAAGCCAACGCCAACGACATCCCGCCCTCCCAGAAACTCTGCGACGACCTCTCCACCTTCTTCCACCAGAAAATCGTGACCATCCACAACAGCTTCAACACCGGCCCACCGCCAGACCCCACCCCCGACGTCTCCACCCGCGACTGCCGCCTCACCGCCTGGTCCCACGTGGATGACGCAGAAACCACAACAACCATGAACACCATCCACTCAGGCTCCCCCACGGACCCATGCCCTCATCATGTTTTCAACTCAGCCAACGCCACCATCGCCCCCGAACTCCGCAAGATCATCAACCTCTCATTCACCTCCGCCACCTTCCCGGACAGCTGGAAACACGCAGAAATCCAACCCCTCCTCAAGAAACCCAAGGCCGACCCCAACGATCTCAAAAACTTCCTCCCGATCTCTCTCCTCCCTTTTCCAGCAAAAGTCATCGAGAAGATCGTCAACACACAACTCACCCACTTCCTCAAAGACAACTCCATCCTGGACCCCTCACAATCCGGTTTCAGACGAAACCACAGCACGGAGACTGCTCTCCTCGCCGCCACAGATGACATCAGACATCAAGTGGACAACGGCGAAACCTCGGCCCTCATCCTCCTCGACCTATCAGCCGCTTTCGACACAGTCTGCCACCGCACCCTACTGACCCGCCTCCAGGAAGCCGGCATCCAAGACAAAGCCCTCCACTGGATCTCTTCCTTTCTCTCCGACAGAACTCAGAGAGTCCGACTCTCCCCCTTTCGCTCCAAAGCCACCAACCTCATCTGCGGCGTCCCCCAAGGATCCTCCCTCAGCCCCACATTGTTCAACGTCTACATGGCCCCCCTCGCTAAACTGGCCCGCCAGCATCACCTCAGCATGATCTCCTACGCCGACGACACCCAGCTCGTCCTCTCCCTGACCAAAGACCCACTCACCGCCAAAACAAACCTCCACGAGGGACTAAAATCCATCGCTGAATGGATGAACAACAGTCGCCTGAAACTCAACTCCGACAAGACGGAAATCCTCATCCTCGGACGCTCTCCCTCGGCCTGGAACGACTCTTGGTGGCCCGCCGACCTCGGACCCCCACCCACCCCTGCCAGCCACGCAAGAAACCTCGGCTTCATCCTGGACCCGGCCCTCACCATGTCCAAACAGGTCAGCACCATCTCCTCCTCCTGTTTCAACACCCTCCGCATGCTCCGCAGAATCTTCAAGTGGATTCCAACAGAGTCCAGAAAGACGGTGACCCAAGCCCTCGTCAGCAGCAGACTGGACTACGGCAACGCACTCTACACAGGCATCCCAACCAAAGACATCAAACGACTCCAGCGCATCCAAAATGCTTCCGCCCGACTGATCCTCGACATACCCCGCCGATGAAACATCTCCCCTCACCTGAGGGCTCCCGGTGGAGAAGAGGATCACCTTTAAACTCCTCACCCACGCTCACAAGGCACTGCACAACACCGGACCTTCCTACCTCAACTCCAGACTAAACTTCTACGCTCCCACACGTCAACTTCGATCCGCCAACCTCGCCCTCGCCGTCGTCCCCCGAATCCAGCGCAAGACCTGCGGCGGCAGATCCTTCTCCTTCCTCGCCGCCAAGACCTGGAACTCTCTCCCCACATCTCTACGCCAGACCCAGGACCTCCTCGCCTTCAGGAGACTCCTCAAGACCTGGCTCTTCGACCGCTAACTGCAGCGCAGCCCCCCCCCCCCACCCCCCCCAGCGCCTCGAAACCCTGACGGGTACATAGCGCGCTTTATAAATATCGTGATTGATTGATTGATTGATTGATCTGCCAATACCCTGCAGTCAAGTAAAAAGTGCTTAGATACTTGGCAGATGCCAGTGTATCTATTAGCTCATCTGCCCTGGGTATAGGGTGAGCATCAGTTTTGGTTACCTGGTTGAGACCTCTGTAGTCTACACAAAACCGCATTTCCTTCTTTCCATCCTTGGAATTAGGTTTTGGTACAAGTACCACAGGAGAGGCCCATGGACTTTCAGAGTGCTCAACCACTCCCAGTTCAAGCATTTTCTGCACCTCTTGCTTTATGCAGTCTCTGACATGGTCAGGCTGCCTATAGATCTTACTTTTGACAGGCAAGCTGTCTCCAGTATCTATAGTGTGCTCACACCAAGAAGTGGTACCTGGCACAGTAGAGAAGAGTTCAGAAAACTGACCCAGGAGATTTATGCAGTGGTCTTTCTGCTCAGCAGTAAGACAATCTGCCAGTACTACACCTTCCACTAGAGCATCTTGTCCTGTGGAAGAGAAGAGATCAGGGAGAGGGTCACTCTCTTCTTCCTGTCCCTCATCAGTTGCCATGAGCAGGGTGAGATCAGCCCTGTCATAGTAGGGTTTCAGGCGATTGACATGGAGCACCCTAAGGGGACTCCTGGCAGTGCCTAAGTCAACTAAGTAGGTGACTTCACCCTTTTTCTCAACAATTGTGTGGGGTCCACTCCATTTATCTTGGAGTGCTCTTGGGGCCACAGGCTCCAAGACCCACACTTTCTGCCCTGGTTGGTACTGAACCAAAACAGCCTTCTGGTCATGCCATTGCTTTTGGAGCTCTTGGCTGGCCTGAAGGTTTTTACTGGCCTTTTTCATGTACTCAGCCATCCTTGATCTGAGGCCAAGTACATAGTCCACTATGTCTTGCTTTGGAGCTTTTAAAGGTTGTTCCCAAACCTCCTTAACAAGTGTTAGAGGACCTCTCACAGGGTGTCCAAATAGGAGTTCAAAGGGGCTGAAGCCCACTCCTTTTTGGGGTACCTCCCTGTAAGCAAAAAGGAGGCATGGTAAAAGGATATCCCATCTTCTGCGGAGTTTTTCAGGGAGTCCCATAATCATGCCTTTGAGAGTTTTGTTAAATCTCTCCACCAGTCCATTTGTTTGTGGATGATAGGGTGTAGTGAACTTGTATGTCACATCACACTCCTTCCACATGGCCTTTAAGTAACCAGACATGAAATTGCTTCGCCTGTCTGATACCACCTCTTTTGGGAAGCCCACCCTGGAAAAGATTCCCAGGAGGGCCTTTGCCACTGCAGGAGCTGTAGTGGTCCTTAAAGGAATTGCTTCAGGATATCTGGTGGCATGGTCCACTACCACCAAGATAAACCTATTTCCTGAAGCAGTAGGAGGGTCAAGAGGGCCAACTATGTCAACCCCTACCCTTTCAAAGGGAACCCCAACCACAGGCAGTGGAATAAGGGGTGCCTTTGGGGTGCCACCTGTCTTGCCACTGGCTTGACAGGTTTCACAGGACTTACAAAATTCCTTTGTGTCCTCTGACATTCTAGGCCAATGAAACAAGGGAACAAGCCTGTCCCAAGTTTTCATTTGCCCCAAATGTCCAGCTAAGGGAATGTCGTGGGCTAGAGTTAGGAGGAACTTTCTGTACTCCTGAGGAATCACCAATCTCCTGGCAGCTCCAGGTTTTGGATCCCTTGCTTCAGTGTACAAGAGGTTGTCCTCCCAGTAAACTTTGTGAGAGTCACTGACATCCCCATTTGCTTGTTTGACAGCTTGCTGCCTTAGACCCTCTAGTGTGGGACAGGTATGCTGTGCCACACTCAGCTCCTCCCTGGCAGGCCCCCCTTCACCCAAAAGCTCAGCAGTGTCTGCTTCCAGCTCCTCTGGTGTAGGTTCTGCACGGGGTTGAAATTCTTCTTCCTCAGAAAAAGAATCCACTGTAGAGGGAGGGATAGTAGGAAGTGCTTTACTTCTACTAGCCATAGCTTTAGGGAGCACTTGGTCCATTCTTCCAGGATCCAAGTCACCCTGTCCTTTTTGCTTTTTGGCCTGAGCCCTTGTCAAAGCAAAAATATGCCCTGTAATGCCCAGCATTGCTGCATGGGCCTCCAACTCCACATCTGACCAAGTTGATGTCTCTAAATCATTTCCAAGTAGACAGTCCACAGGTAAATCAGAGGCAACCACAACTTTCTTTGGACCAGTAACCCCCCCCCAGTTGAGATTTACAACAGCCATGGGGTGGCTAAGTGTGTTGTTGTGAGCATCGGTTACTTGGTACTGGTGACCAAGTAGGTGTTGTTCAGGGTTTACCAGTTTCTCTATAACCATTGTAACATTGGCACCTGTGTCCCTGTAGGCCTGAACCTCAACACCATTTATTAGGGGTAGTTGCTTGTACTTATCCATGTTAAGGGGACAAGCAACCAAGGTGGCTAAATCAATAGCCCCCTCGGAGACTAACAGCCTCTGTGGTCTCCCTAATTAGACCAACCCCAACTAAGTTACCAAAAGTGAACCCAGCTACTCCCTTGGATTGGCTATTAGTAGGTTTGCTCCCACCACCACTGCTATTAGTAGGGACACTAGGTGTAGCAGTAGGGGTTGTAGTGGTAGGAGGCTTGGTGCTTTTCTTTGGACAACTGGGATCTGTTGTCCAATGGCCTTTTATTTTACATAAATAGCACCATGGTTTCTTTTCTTTGTTTTGATTTGAAGAGGATTTGGGCCCACCACCCCCACCAGAGTGTTTTTGTGGGCCTGATAAAGACTCATTTTTATATTTGTCCCCACCCTTGTCAGAAGACTTACCATCCTTCTTCTTGCCATTTTGTCACCCCCTTTATGAACTTTTCTGTTCACCCTTGTTCTGACCCATTTGTCTGCCTTCTTTCCCAATTCTTGGGGAGAGGTCATATCAGAGTCCACCAGGTACTGGTGCAACAAATCAGACACACAGTTATTAAGTATATGCTCTCTCAGGATTACGTTATACAGGCTTTCATAATCAGTAACTTTACTGCCATGTAACCACCCCTCCAAGGCCTTCACTGAATGGTCAACAAAGTCTACCCAGTCTTGTGAAGACTCCTTTTTGGTTTCTCTGAACTTCATCCTGTACTGTTCAGTCGTTAAGCCATAACCATCTAGGAGTGCAATCTTAAGAACTTTGAAATCATTGGCTTCACTTTCTTTCACAGTAAGGAGCCTATCCCTACCCTTTCCACTAAATGATAGCCATAGGATAGCAGCCCACTGCCTTTGAGGGACATCCTGTACAACACAGGCCCTCTCAAGTGCAGCAAACCACTTGTTAATGTCATCCCCCTCCTTATAAGGGGGAACTATCTTGTGCAGATTCCTAGAATCATGCTCTTTTGCAGGATGACTATGGGGAATACTGCTGCTGCCACCATGGGTTTCTAAACCCAATTTCTGTCTTTCTCTTTCCACTTCTAAGGACTGCCTATCCAAATCCAGTTGTTGCTTCTTGAGCTTCAGTCTGGTTTGTTCCACTCTCAATCTATTGAGCTCCCTTTCTAACACTCTGTCATCAGGGTGGGTGGGTGGGACATGCCTTGAAACAGAAGTATGGTGCGAATGAACAGAGGGAGACCTGTCCCTAACAGAAGGCACCCTAACAGCTTGGCTAACAGAAACATCACTTCTACTATGGTGAGAAGGAATACTCTTACTGTGATGTGAGACAACACTATCAGTATGGTGTGACTCTACCTCAGTACCAACTATGCTAGGTTGTCTGATAATGGGCAGGCTGGGAAGTTTCCTTTCTAAATCTGTTGCTAGGGGTGCCCCAGGATCAGATTGGGAACCATCAGATAACTTTTCAACAGAAGTGCCACCTCTGGCCTTATCCTGTTCAACAAGCATATTTACCAATAGTTCTCTAGAGGGATTCTTCCCTACACTTAAACCTCTTTCTATGCAGAGACTCCTTGCTCTTTTCCAGCTAAGATGATCATAAGCAAGTTTGGACAGATCAACAGTTTGGCCTGTGCCAGACATTTTTAGAAAGTGTTTAAGTGGTAGAAAAAGTGAGAAAAAAAGTTTTTCAGAACTTTTGGAAAGACAGAAAAAATCTTTTTAAACTTTTTGAGAACTTTTTAGAAAGTTTAGAGGTACTTCTCAGCACTTGGAAAAGAAGTGAGAGAAGAAAAGCAAAACTTTTTGGTTAGGTGTACATACACTGAACTTGTTTTGTATATTTTTCTCTTATGAAAAGTACAATGACAAAAGTGGTAAGTAGTTGCAAGCACTTATCCCACCACTGCACAACCAATGTAGGAGGCTGGACTGGCTTGTAGTGAGTACCAAGGGGTACTTACACCTTGCACCAGGCCCAGGTATCCCTTATTAGTGTATAGGGTGTCTAGCAGCTTAGGCTGATAGATAATGGTAGCTTAGCAGAGCAGCTTAGGCTGAACTAGGAGACGTGTGAAGCTCATACAGTACCACTAGTGTCATATGCACAATATCATAAGAAAACACAATACACAGATATTCTAAAAATAAAGGTACTTTATTTTTATGACAATATGCCAAAGTATCTCAGTGAGTACCCTCAGTATGAGGATAGCAAATATACCCAAGATATATGTACACAATACCGAAAATATGCAGTATAGTATTAGAAAACAGTGCAAACAATGTATAGTTACAATAGGATGCAATGGGGACACATAGAGATAGGAGTAACACAAACCATATACTCCAAAAGTGGAATGCGAACCACGAATGGACCCCAAACCTATGTGACCTTGTAGAGGGTCGCTGGGACTGTAAGAAAGCAGTGAGGGTTAGAAAAATTTCCCACCCCAAGACCCTGAAAAGTGAGTGCAAAGTGCACTAAAGTTCCCCGAAGAGCACAGAAGTCGTGATAGGGGAATTCTGCAGGAAAGACCAACACCAGCAATGCAACAATGATGGATTTCCAGACGAGAGTACGTGTGGAACAAGAGGACCAAGTCCAAAAGTCACGATCAAGTCGAGAGTGGGCAGATGCCCAGGAAATGTCAGCTGTGAGTGCAAAGAAGCTGCTACTAGGACGTAGAAGCTGAGGATTATGCAGGAACGACAAGGGCTAGAAACTTCCCCTTTGGAGGATGGATGTCCCACGTCGAGAAGAGTCGTGCAGAAGTGTTTTCCTGAAGAAAGACCACAAACAAGCCTTGCTAGCTGCAAGTCGTGCGGTTAGGGTTTTTGGATGCTGCTGTGGCCCAGGAGGGACCAGGATGTCACCAAGTGTGTCAGGGGACAGAGGGGGCGCCCAGCAAGACAAGGAGCCCTCTCAGAGGCAGGCAGCACCCGCAGAAGTGCCGGAACAGGCACTACAAAGAGCAGTGAAACTGTGCTCACCCGAAGTTGCACAAAGGAATCCCACGCCGCCGGAGGACAACTCAGGAGGTCGTGCAATGCAGGTTAGAGTGCCGTGGACCCAGGCTTGGCTGTGCACAAAGGATTTCCGCCGGAAGTGCAAAGAGGCCGGAGTAGCTGCAAAAGACGCAGTTCCCAGCAATGCAGTCTGGCGTGGGGAGGCAAGGACTTACCTCCACCAAACTTGGACTGAAGAGTCACTGGACTGTGGGAGTCACTTGGACAGAGTTGCTGGATTCAAGGGACCTCGCTCGTCATGCTGAGAGGAGACCCAGGGTCTCTGACGTCACCTGGTGGCACTGGCCACTCAGAGCAGTCCAGTGTGCCAGCAGCACCTCTGTTTCCAAGATGGCAGAGGTCTGGAGCACACTGGAGGAGCTCTGGACACCTCCCAGGGGAGGTGCAGGTCAGGGGAGTGGTCACTCCCCTTTCCTTTGTCTAGTTTCGCGCCAGAGCAGGGCTAAGGGGTCCCCTGAACCGGTGTAGACTGGCTTATGCAGAATTGGGCACATTTGTGCCCAATAAAGCATTTCCAGAGGCTGGGGGAGGCTAGTCCTCCCCTGCCTTCACACCATTTTCCAAGGGGAGAGGGTGTAACACCCACTCTCAGAGGAAGTCCTTTGTTCTGCCATCCTGGGACAAGCCTGGCTTGACCACAGGGGTGCAGAAACCTGTCTGAGGGGTTGGCAGCAGCAGCAGCTGCAGTGAAACCCCAGGAAAGGCAGTTTGGCAGTACCAGGGTCTGTGCTACAGACCACTGGGATCATGGGATTGTGCCAACTATGCCAGGATGGCATAGAGGGGGCAATTCCATGATCATAGACATGTTACATGGCCATATTCGGAGTTACCATTGTGAAGCTACATATAGGTAGTGACCTATATGTAGTGCACGCGTGTCATGGTGTCCCCGCACTCACAAAGTTCAGGGAATTGGCTCTGAACAATGTGGGGGCACCTTGGCTAGTGCCAGGGCGCCCTCACACTAAGTAACTTTGCACCTAACCTTTACCAGGTAAAGGTTAGACATATAGGTGACTTATAAGTTACTTAAGTGCAGTGTAAAATGGCTGTGAAATAACGTGGACGTTATTTCACTCAGGCTGCAGTGGCAGGCCTGTGTAAGAATTGTCAGGGCTCCCTATGGCTGGCAAAAGAAATGCTGCAGCCCATAGGGATCTCCTGGAACCCCAATACCCTGGGTACCTCAGTACCATATACTAGGGAATTATAAGGGTGTTCCAGTAAGCCAATGTAAATTGGTAAAATTGGTCACTAGCCTGTTAGTGACAATTTGAAAGAAATGAGAGAGCATAACCACTGAGGTTCTGATTAGCAGAGCCTCAGTGAGACAGTTAGTCACTACACAGGTAACACATTCAGGCACACTTATGAGCACTGGGGCCCTGGAGAACAGGGTCCCAGTGACACATACAACTAAAACAACATATATACAGTGAAAAATGGGGGTAACATGCCAGGCAAGATGGTACTTTCCTACAGTAAGGAAGAATCCTTCCTTGGAATTGTTACTTAGCATGCTTAGAGAACAAGATAAGGCTAAAAGTGCCCCATCTGTTGAAAATGTAGCGAATGGTTCCCAATCTGATCCAGGGACTCCCCCAGGAAAAGATTCAGGAAAGAAACTTCCAAGCCTGCCCATTACTAGACAGTCTAGCATAGTTGGTACTGATGTTGAGTCACACCATACAGATAGTGTTGTCTCACATCATAGCAAGAGCATTCATTCTCATCACAGTAGAAATGATGTTTCTGTTAGCCAAGCTGGTAGGGTGCCCTCTGTAAGGGACAGGTCTCCTTCTGTCCATTCTCATCATACTTCTGTTTCAAGACATGTCCCTCCCACCCACCCTGATGACAGATTGTTAGAAAGGGAGCTCAATAGATTGAGAGTGGAACAAACCAGACTGAAGCTCGAGAAGCAACAGCTGGATTTGGAGAGACAGACTTTAGAAGTAGAGAAAGAGAGACAGAAACTGGGTTTAGAAACCCATGCTGGCAGCAGCAGTATTCCCCATAGTCATCCTGCAAAGGAGCATGATTCCAGGAATCTGCACAAGATAGTTCCCCCTTATAAGGAGGGGGATGACATTAACAAGTGGTTTGCTGCACTTGAGAGGGCCTGTGCTGTACAGGATGTCCCTCAAAAGCAGTGGGCTGCTATCCTATGGCTATCATTTAGTGGAAAAGGTAGGGATAGGCTCCTTACTGTGAAAGAAAATGAAGCTAATGATTACAAAGTTCTTAAGAAGGCACTCCTGGATGGTTATGGCTTAACCACTGAACAATACAGGATAAAGTTCAGAGAGACCAAAAAGGAGTCTTCACAAGACTGGGTTGATTTCATTGACCATTCAGTGAAGGCCTTGGAGCGGTGGTTACATGGCAGTAAAGTTACTGATTATGACAGCCTGTATAACTTGATCCTGAGAGAGCATATTCTTAATAATTGTGTGTCTGATTTGTTGCACTAGTACTTGGTGGACTCTGATCTGACCTCTCCCCAAGAATTGGGAAAGAAGGCAGACAAATGGGTCAGAACAAGGGTGAACAGAAAAGTTCATACAGGGGGTGACAAAGATGGCAACAAGAAGAAGGATGGTAAGTCTTCTGACACGGGTGGGGACAAATCTAAAAATGAGTCTTCATCAGGCCCACAAAAACACTCTGGTGGGGGTGGTGGGCCCAAATCCTCTTCTAATCAAAACAAGGAAAAGAAACCATGGTGCTATTTATGTAAAATAAAAGGCCATTGGACAACAGATCCCAGTTGTCCAAAGAAAAGCACCAAGCCTCCTACCACTACAACCCCTACTGCTACACCTAGGGCCTGATTCTAACTTTGGAGGACGGTGTTAAACCGTCCCAAAAGTGGCGGATATACCACCTACCGTATTACGAGTTCCATAGGATATAATGGACTCGTAATACGGTAGGTGGTATATCCGCCACTTTTGGGACGGTTTAACACCGTCCTCCAAAGTTAGAATCAGGCCCCTAGTGTCCCTACTAATAGCAGTGGTGGTGGGAGCAAACCTACTAATAGCCAATCCAAGGGAGTAGCTGGGCTCACTATTGGTAACTTAGTTGGGGTTGGTCTTGTTAGGGAGACCACAGAGGCTATATTAGTCTCTGAGGGGGCTATTGATCTAGCCACCTTAGTTGCTTGTCCCCTTAATATGGATAAGTACAAGCAGCTACCCCTAATAAATGGTGTTGAGGTTCAGGCCTACAGGGACACTGGTGCCAGTGTGACTATGGTCATAGAGAAACTAGTCCACCCTGAACAACACCTACTTGGTCACCAGTACCAAGTAACCAATGCTCACAATAACACAGTTAGCCACCCCATGGCTGTTGTAAATCTCAACTGGGGGGGGGGGGTTACTGGTCCAAAGAAAGTTGTGGTAGCCACAGATTTACCTGTAGACTGTCTACTAGGAAATGATTTGGAGACATCAGCTTGGTCAGATGTGGAGTTGGAGGCCCATGCAGCAATGCTGGGCATCCCAGGGCATATTTTTGCTTTAACCAGGGCTCAGGCCAAAAAGCAAAAAGGACAGGGAAGCTTGGATCCTGAAACAATGGACCAAGTGCTCCCTAAAGCTAGGGCTAGTAGAAGTAAAGCACTTCCTACTATCCCTCCCTCTACAGTGGATTCTACTTCTGAGGAAGAAGAATTTCCACCCTGTGCAGAACCTACACCAGAGGAGCTGGAAGCAGACACTGCTGAGCTTTTGGGTGAAGGAGGGCCTGCCAGGGACGAGCTGAGTGTGGCACAGCAAACCTGTCCCACACTAGACGGTCTAAGACAGCAAGCTGTCAAACAAGCTAATGGGGATGTCAGTAACTCTCACAGAGTTTACTGGGAGGACAACCTCTTGTACACTGAAGCAAGGGATCCTAAACCTGGAACTGCCAGGAGGTTAGTGATTCCTCAGGAGTACAGAAAGTTCCTCCTAACTCTAGCCCACGACATTCCCCTAGCTGGACATCTGGGGCAAATGAAAACTTGGGACAGGCTTGTTCCCCTGTTTCATTGGCCTAGGATGTCTGAGGACACAAAGGAATTTTGTAAGTCCTGTGAAACCTGTCAAGCCAGTGGCAAGACAGGTGGCACTCCAAAGGCACCCCTTATTCCACTGCCTGTGGTTGGGGTTCCCTTTGAAATGGTAGGGGTTGACATAGTTGGCCCCCTTGACCCTCCTACTGCTTCAGGCAATAGGTTTATCTTGGTGGTAGTGGACCATGCCACAAGATATCCTGAAGCAATTCCTTTAAGGACCACTACAGCACCTGCAGTGGCAAAGGCCCTCCTAGGAATATTTTCTAGGGTGGGCTTCCCAAAGGAAGTAGTATCAGACAGGGGAAGCAATTTCATGTCTGCATACTTAAAGGCCATGTGGAAGGAGTGCGGGGTGACTTACAAGTTCACTACACCCTATCATCCACAAACAAATGGACTGGTGGAGAGATTTAATAAAACTCTCAAAGGCATGATTATGGGTCTCTGTAGGAGGCTGGACTGGCTTGTAGTGAGTACCAAGGGGTACTTGCACCTTGCACCAGGCCCAGTTATCCCTTATTAGTGTATAGGGTGTCTAGCAGCTTAGGCTGATAGATAATGGTAGCTTAGCAGAGCAGCTTAGGCTGAACTAGGAGACGGGTGAAGCTACTACAGTATCACTTAGTGTCATATGCACAATATCATAAGAAAACACAATACACAGTTATACTAAAAATAAAGGTACTTTATTTTTATGACAATATGCCAAAGTATCTTAGAGTGTACCCTCAGTGAGAAGATAGGAAATATACACAAGATATATATACACAATAGCAAAAATATGCATTATAGTCTTAGAAAACAGTGCAAACAATGTATAGTTACAATAGGATGCAATGGGGAAACATAAGGATAGGGGCAACACAAACCATATACTCCAAAAGTGGAATGCGAACCACGAATGGACCCCAAACCTATGTGACCTTGTAGAGGGTCGCTGGGACTATCAGAAAATAGTGAGAGTTAGAAAAATAACCCTCCCCAAGACCCTGAAAAGTGAGTGCAAAGTGCACTAAAGTTCCCCTAAAGACAAAGAAGTCGTGTTAGAAGAATAATGCAGGAAAGACACAAACCAACAATGCAACAACGCTGGATTTCCCATCTGGGGTACCTGTGGAACAAGGGGACCAAGTCCAAAAGTCACGATCAAGTCGAGAGTGGGCAGATGCCCAGGAAATGCCAGCTGTGAGTGCAAAGAAGCTGCTACTAGGACGTAGAAGCTGAGGATTATGCAGGAACGACAAGGGCTAGAAACTTCCCCTTTGGAGGATGGATGTCCCACGTCGAGAAGAGTCGTGCAGAAGTGTTTTCCTGAAGAAAGACCACAAACAAGCCTTGCTAGCTGCAAGTCGTGCGGTTAGGGTTTTTGGATGCTGCTGTGGCCCAGGAGGGACCAGGATGTCACCAAGTGTGTCAGGGGACAGAGGGGGCGCCCAGCAAGACAAGGAGCCCTCTCAGAGGCAGGCAGCACCCGCAGAAGTGCCGGAACAGGCACTACAAAGAGCAGTGAAACGGTGCTCACCCGAAGTTGCACAAAGGAGTCCCACACCGCCGGAGGACAACTCAGGAGGTCGTGCAATGCAGGTTAGAGTGCCGTGGACCCAGGCTTGGCTGTGCACAAAGGATTTCCGCCGGAAGTGCAAAGAGGCCGGAGTAGCTGCAAAAGACGCAGTTCCCAGCAATGCAGTCTGGCGTGGGGAGGCAAGGACTTACCTCCACCAAACTTGGACTGAAGAGTCACTGGACTGTGGGAGTCACTTGGACAGAGTTGCTGGATTCAAGGGACCTCGCTCGTCGTGCTGAGAGGAGACCCAGGGTCTCTGACGTCACCTGGTGGCACTGGCCACTCAGACCAGTCCAGTGTGCCAGCAGCACCTCTGTTTCCAAGATGGCAGAGGTCTGGAGCACACTGGAGGAGCTCTGGACACCTCCCAGGGGAGGTGCAGGTCAGGGGAGTGGTCACTCCCCTTTCCTTTGTCTAGTTTCGCGCCAGAGCAGGGCTAAGGGGTCCCCTGAACCGGTGTAGACTGGCTTATGCAGAATTGGGCACATCTGGGCCCAAGAAAGCATTTCCAGAGGCTGGGGGAGGCTAGTCCTCCCCTGCCTTCACACCATTTTCCAAGGGGAGAGGGTGTAACACCCACTCTCAGAGGAAGTCCTTTGTTCTGCCATCCTGGGACAAGCCTGGCTTGACCACAGGGGGGCAGAAACCTGTCTGAGGGGTTGGCAGCAGCTGCAGTGAAACCCCAGGAAAGGCAGTTTGGCAGTACCAGGGTCTGTGCTACAGACCACTGGGATCATGGGATTGTGCCAACTATGCCAGGATGGCATAGAGGGGGCAATTCCATGATCATAGACATGTTACATGGCCATATTCGGAGTTACCATTGTGAAGCTACATATAGGTAGTGACCTATATGTAGTGCACGCGTGTAATGGTGTCCCCGCACTCACAAAGTTCAGGGAATTGGCTCTGAACAATGTGGGGGCACCTTGGCTAGTGCCAGGGTGCCCTCACACTAAGTACCTTTGCACCTAACCTTTACCAGGTAAAGGTTAGACATATAGGTGACTTATAAGTTACTTAAGTGCAGTGTAAAATGGCTGTGAAATAACGTGGACGTTATTTCACTCAGGCTGCAGTGGCAGGCCTGTGTAAGAATTGTCAAGGCTCCCTATGGGTGGCAAAAGAAATGCTGCAGCCCATAGGGATCTCCTGGAACCCCAATACCCTGGGTACCTCAGTACCATATACTAGGGAATTATAAGGGTGTTCCAGTAAGCCAATGTAAATTGGTAAAATTGGTCACTAGCCTGTTAGTGACAATTTGAAATAAATGAGAGAGCATAACCACTGAGGTTCTGATTAGCAGAGCCTCAGTGAGACAGTTAGTCACTACACAGGTAACACATTCAGGCACACTTATGAGCACTGGGGCCCTGGAGAACAGGGTCCCAGTGACACATACAACTAAAACAACATATATACAGTGAAAAATGGGGGTAACATGCCAGGCAAGATGGTACTTTCCTACAGTAGGGAAGAATCCTTCCTTGGAATTGTTACTTAACATGCTTAGAGAACAAGATAAGGCTAAAAGTGCCCCATCTGTTGAAAAAGTAGCTAATGGTTCCCAATCTGATCCAGGGACTCCCCCAGGAAAAGATTCAGGAAAGAAACTTCCAAGCCTGCCCATTACTAGACAGTCTAGCATAGTTGGTACTGATGTTGAGTCACACCATACAGATAGTGTTGTCTCACATCATAGCAAGAGCATTCATTCTCATCACAGTAGAAATGATGTTTCTGTTAGCCAAGCTGTTAGGGTGCCCTCTGTAAGGGACAGGTCTCCTTCTGTCCATTCTCATCATACTTCTGTTTCAAGACATGTCCCTCCCACCCACCCTGATGACAGATTGTTAGAAAGGGAGCTCAATAGATTGAGAGTGGAACAAACCAGACTGAAGCTCGAGAAGCAACAGCTGGATTTGGAGAGACAGACTTTAGAAGTAGAGAAAGAGAGACAGAAACTGGGTTTAGAAACCCATGGTGGCAGCAGCAGTATTCCCCATAGTCATCCTGCAAAGGAGCATGATTCCAGGAATCTGCACAAGATAGTTCCCCCTTATAAGGAGGGGGATGACATTAACAAGTGGTTTGCTGCACTTGAGAGGGCCTGTGCTGTACAGGATGTCCCTCAAAAGCAGTGGGCTGCTATCCTATGGCTATCATTTAGTGGAAAAGGTAGGGATAGGCTCCTTACTGTGAAAGAAAATGAAGCTAATGATTACAAAGTTCTTAAGAAGGCACTCCTGGATGGTTATGGCTTAACCACTGAACAATACAGGATAAAGTTCAGAGAGACCAAAAAGGAGTCTTCACAAGACTGGGTTGATTTCATTGACCATTCAGTGAAGGCCTTGGAGGGGTGGTTACATGGCAGTAAAGTTACTGATTATGACAGCCTGTATAACTTGATCCTGAGAGAGCATATTCTTAATAATTGTGTGTCTGATTTGTTGCACTAGTACTTGGTGGACTCTGATCTGACCTCTCCCCAAGAATTGGGAAAGAAGGCAGACAAATGGGTCAGAACAAGAGTGAACAGAAAAGTTCATACAGGGGGTGACAAAGATGGCAACAAGAAGAAGGATGGTAAGTCTTTTGACAAGGGTGGGGACAAATCTAAAAATGAGTCTTCATCAGGCCCACAAAAACACTCTGGTGGGGGTGGTGGGCCCAAATCCTCTTCTAATCAAAACATGGAAAAGAAACCATGGTGCTATTTATGTAAAATAAAAGGCCATTGGACAACAGATCCCAGTTGTCCAAAGAAAAGCACCAAGCCTCCTACCACTACAACCCCTACTGCTACACCTAGTGTCCCTACTAATAGCAGTGGTGGTGGGAGCAAACCTACTAATAGCCAATCCAAGGGAGTAGCTGGGCTCACTATTGGTAAGTTAGTTGGGGTTGGTCTTGTTAGGGAGACCACAGAGGCTATATTAGTCTCTGAGGGGGCTATTGATCTAGCCACCTTAGTTGCTTGTCCCCTTAATATGGATAAGTACAAGCAGCTACCCCTAATAAATGGTGTTGAGGTTCAGGCCTACAGGGACACTGGTGCCAGTGTGACTATGGTCATAGAGAAACTGGTCCACCCTGAACAACACCTACTTGGTCACCAGTACCAAGTAACCAATGCTCACAATAACACAGTTAGCCACCCCATGGCTGTTGTAAATCTCAACTGGGGGGGGGGGGTTACTGGTCCAAAGAAAGTTGTGGTAGCCACAGATTTACCTGTAGACTGTCTACTAGGAAATGATTTGGAGACATCAGCTTGGTCAGATGTGGAGTTGGAGGCCCATGCAGCAATGCTGGGCATCCCAGGGCATATTTTTGCTTTAACCAGGGCTCAGGCCAAAAAGCAAAAAGGACAGGGAAGCTTGGATCCTGAAACAATGGACCAAGTGCTCCCTAAAGCTAGGGCTAGTAGAAGTAAAGCACTTCCTACTATCCCTCCCTCTACAGTGGATTCTACTTCTGAGGAAGAATAATTTCCACCCTGTGCAGAACCTACACCAGAGGAGCTGGAAGCAGACACTGCTGAGCTTTTGGGTGAAGGAGGGCCTTCCAGGGACGAGCTGAGTGTGGCACAGCAAACCTGTCCCACACTAGAGGGTCTAAGACGGCAAGCTGTCAAACAAGCTAATGGGGATGTCAGTAACTCTCACAGAGTTTACTGGGAGGACAACCTCTTGTACACTGAAGCAAGGGATCCTAAACCTGGAACTGCCAGAAGGTTAGTGATTCCTCAGGAGTACAGAAAGTTCCTCCTAACTCTAGCCCACGACATTCCCCTAGCTGGACATCTGGGGCAAATGAAAACTTGGGACAGGCTTGTTCCCCTGTTTCATTGGCCTAGGATGTCTGAGGACACAAAGGAATTTTGTAAGTCCTGTGAAACCTGTCAAGCCAGTGGCAAGACAGGTGGCACTCCAAAGGCACCCCTTATTCCACTGCCTGTGGTTGGGGTTCCCTTTGAAATGGTAGGGGTTGACATAGTTGGCCCCCTTGACCCTCCTACTGCTTCAGGCAATAGGTTTATCTTGGTGGTAGTGGACCATGCCACAAGATATCCTGAAGCAATTCCTTTAAGGACCACTACAGCACCTGCAGTGGCAAAGGCCCTCCTAGGAATATTTTCTAGGGTGGGCTTCCCAAAGGAAGTAGTATCAGACAGGGGAAGCAATTTCATGTCTGCATACTTAAAGGCCATGTGGAAGGAGTGTGGGGTGACTTACAAGTTCACTACACCCTATCATCCACAAACAAATGGACTGGTGGAGAGATTTAATAAAACTCTCAAAGGCATGATTATGGGTCTCTGTAGGAGGCTGGACTGGCTTGTAGTGAGTACCAAGGGGTACTTGCACCTTGCACCAGGCCCAGTTATCCCTTATTAGTGTATAGGGTGTCTAGCAGCTTAGGCTGATAGATAATGGTAGCTTAGCAGAGCAGCTTAGGCTGAACTAGGAGACGGGTGAAGCTACTACAGTACCACTTAGTGTCATATGCACAATATCATAAGAAAACACAATACACAGTTATACTAAAAATAAAGGTACTTTATTTTTATGACAATATGCCAAAGTATCTTAGAGTGTACCCTCAGTGAGAAGATAGGAAATATACACAAGATATATATACACAATAGCAAAAATATGCAGTATAGTCTTAGAAAACAGTGCAAACAATGTATAGTTACAATAGGATGCAATGGGGAAACATAAGGATAGGGGCAACACAAACCATGTACTCCAAAAGTGGAATGCGAACCACGAATGGACACCAAACCTATGTGACCTTGTAGAGGGTCGCTGGGACTATTAGAAAATAGTGAGAGTTAGAAAAATAACCCTCCCCAAGACCCTGAAAAGTGAGTGCAAAGTGCACTAAAGTTCCCCTAAAGACAAAGAAGTCGTGTTAGAGGAATAATGCAGGAAAGACACAAACCAACAATGCAACAACGCTGGATTTCCCATCTGGGGTACCTGTGGAACAAGGGGACCAAGTCCAAAAGTCACAAGCAAGTCGGAGATGGGCATATGCCCAGGAAATGCCAGCTGCGGGTGCAAAGAAGCTTCCACTGGACAGAAGAAGCTGTGGTTTCTGCAGAAACGCAAAGGGCTAGAGACTTCCCCTTTGGAGGACACATCCCTCTCGCCTTGTAGAGTCGTGCAGAAGTATTTTCCCGCCGAAAGAACGCCAACAAGCCTTGATAGCTGCAAATCGTGTGGTTAGTGTTTTTGGACGCTGCTGTGGCCCTGGAAGGACCAGGAGGTCGCAAATTGGACCAGGAGAGAGAGGGGACGTCGAACAAAACAAGGAGTCCTTTCAGCAGCAGGTAGCACCCGGAGAAGTGCCAGAAACAGGCACTACGAGGATGCGTGAAACGGTGCTCACCCGAAGTCGCACAAAGGAGTCCCACGTCGCCGGAGACCAACTTAGAAAGTCGTGCAATGCAGGTTAGAGTGCCGTGGACCCAGGCTTGGCTGTGCACAAAGGATTTCCGCCGGAAGTGCACAGGGGCCGGAGTAGCTGCAAAAGTCGCGGTTCCCAGCAATGCAGCCCAGCGAGGTGAGGCAAGGACTTACCTCCACCAAACTTGGACTGAAGAGTCACTGGACTGTGGGGGTCACTTGGACAGAGTTGCTGGATTCGAGGGACCTCGCTCGTCGTGCTGAGAGGAGACCCAAGGGACCGGTAATGCAGCTTTTTGGTGCCTGCGGTTGCAGGGGGAAGATTCCGTCGACCCAAGGGAGATTTTTCCGGAGCTTCTGGTGCAGAGAGGAGGCAGACTACCCCCACAGCATGCACAAGCAGGAAAGCAGTCGAGAAGGCGGCAGGATCAGCGTTACAGAGTTGCAGTAGTCGTCTTTGCTACTATGTTGCAGGTTTGCAGGCTTCCAGCGCGGTCAGCAGTCGATTCCTTGGCAGAAGTTGAAGAGAGAGATGCAGAGGAACTCGGATGAGCTCTTGCATTCGTTATCTAAAGTTTCCCCAGAGACAGAGACCCTAAATAGCCAGAAAAGAGGGTTTGGCTACCTAGGAGAGAGGATAGGCTACTAACACCTGAAGGAGCCTATCAGAAGGAGTCTCTGACGTCACCTGGTGGCACTGGCCACTCAGAGCAGTCCAGTGTGCCAGCAGCACCTCTGTTTCCAAGATGGCAGAGGTCTGGAGCACACTGGAGGAGCTCTGGACACCTCCCAGGGGAGGTGCAGGTCAGGGGAGTGGTCACTCCCCTTTCCTTTGTCCAGTTTCGCGCCAGAGCAGGGCTAAGGGGTCCCCTGAACCGGTGTAGACTGGCTTATGCAGAATTGGGCACATCTGTGCCCAAGAAAGCATTTCCAGAGGCTGGGGGAGGCTACTCCTCCCCTGCCTTCACACCATTTTCTAAAGGGAGAGGGTGTAACACCCACTCTCAGAGGAAGTCCTTTGTTCTGCCATCCTGGGACAAGCCTGGCTTGACCCCAGGGGGGCAGAAACCTGTCTGAGGGGTTGGCAGCAGCTGCAGTGAAACCCCAGGAAAGGCAGTTTGGCAGTACCAGGGTCTGTGCTACAGACCACTGGGATCATGGGATTGTGCCAACTATACCAGGATGGCATAGAGGGGGCAATTCCATGATCATAGACATGTTACATGGCCATATTCGGAGTTACCATTGTGAAGCTACATATAGGTAGTGACCTATATGTAGTGCACGCGTGTAATGGTGTCCCCGCACTCACAAAGTTCAGGGAATTGGCTCTGAACAATGTGGGGGCACCTTGGCTAGTGCCAGGGTGCCCTCACACTAAGTAACTTTGCACCTAACCTTTACCAGGTAAAGGTTAGACATATAGGTGACTTATAAGTTACTTAAGTGCAGTGTAAAATGGCTGTGAAATAACGTGGACGTTATTTCACTCAGGCTGCAGTGGCAGGCCTGTGTAAGAATTGTCAGGGTTCCCTATGGGTGGCAAAAGAAATGCTGCAGCCCATAGGGATCTCCTGGAACCCCAATACCCTGGGTACCTCAGTACCATATACTAGGGAATTATAAGGGTGTTCCAGTAAGCCAATGTAAATTGGTAAAATTGGTCACTAGCCTGTTAGTGACAATTTGAAAGAAATGAGAGAGCATAACCACTGAGGTTCTGATTAGCAGAGCCTCAGTGAGACAGTTAGTCACTACACAGGTAACACATTCAGGCACACTTATGAGCACTGGGGCCCTGGAGAACAGGGTCCCAGTGACACATACAACTAAAACAACATATATACAGTGAAAAATGGGGGTAACATGCCAGGCAAGATGGTACTTTCCTACAGTAGGGAAGAATCCTTCCTTGGAATTGTTACTTAACATGCTTAGAGAACAAGATAAGGCTAAAAGTGCCCCATCTGTTGAAAAAGTAGCTAATGGTTCCCAATCTGATCCAGGGACTCCCCCAGGAAAAGATTCAGGAAAGAAACTTCCAAGCCTGCCCATTACTAGACAGTCTAGCATAGTTGGTACTGATGTTGAGTCACACCATACAGATAGTGTTGTCTCACATCATAGCAAGAGCATTCATTCTCATCACAGTAGAAATGATGTTTCTGTTAGCCAAGCTGTTAGGGTGCCCTCTGTAAGGGACAGGTCTGCTTCTGTCCATTCTCATCATACTTCTGTTTCAAGACATGTCCCTCCCACCCACCCTGATGACAGATTGTTAGAAAGGGAGCTCAATAGATTGAGAGTGGAACAAACCAGACTGAAGCTCGAGAAGCAACAGCTGGATTTGGAGAGACAGACTTTAGAAGTAGAGAAAGAGAGACAGAAACTGGGGTTAGAAACCCATGGTGGCAGCAGCAGTATTCCCCATAGTCATCCTGCAAAGGAGCATGATTCCAGGAATCTGCACAAGATAGTTCCCCCTTATAAGGAGGGAGATGACATTAACAAGTGGTTTGCTGCACTTGAGAGGGCCTGTGCTGTACAGGATGTCCCTCAAAAGCAGTGGGCTGCTATCCTATGGCTATCATTTAGTGGAAAAGGTAGGGATAGGCTCCTTACTGTGAAAGAAAATGAAGCTAATGATTACAAAGTTCTTAAGAAGGCACTCCTGGATGGTTATGGCTTAACCACTGAACAATACAGGATAAAGTTCAGAGAGACCAAAAAGGAGTCTTCACAAGACTGGGTTGATTTCATTGACCATTCAGTGAAGGCCTTGGAGGGGTGGTTACATGGCAGTAAAGTTTCTGATTATGACAGCCTGTATAACTTGATCCTGAGAGAGCATATTCTTAATAATTGTGTGTCTGATTTGTTGCACCAGTACTTGGTGGACTCTGATCTGACCTCTCCCCAAGAATTGGGAAAGAAGGCAGACAAATGGGTCAGAACAAGGGTGAACAGAAAAGTTCATACAGGGGGTGACAATGATGGCAACAAGAAGAAGGATGGTAAGTCTTCTGACAAGGGTGGGGACAAATCTAAAAATGAGTCTTCATCAGGCCCACAAAAACACTCTGGTGGGGGTGGTGGGCCCAAATCCTCTTCTAATCAAAACAAGGAAAAGAAACCATGGTGCTATTTATGTAAAATAAAAGGCCATTGGACAACAGATCCCAGTTGTCCAAAGAAAAGCACCAAGCCTCCTACCACTACAACCCCTACTGCTACACCTAGTGTCCCTACTAATAGCAGTGGTGGTGGGAGCAAACCTACTAATAGCCAATCCAAGGGAGTAGCTGGGCTCACTATTGGTAACTTAGTTGGGGTTGGTCTTGTTAGGGAGACCACAGAGGCTATATTAGTCTCTGAGGGGGCTATTGATCTAGCCACCTTAGTTGCTTGTCCCCTTAATATGGATAAGTACAAGCAGCTACCCCTAATAAATGGTGTTGAGGTTCAGGCCTACAGGGACACTGGTGCCAGTGTGACTATGGTCATAGAGAAACTGGTCCACCCTGAACAACACCTACTTGGTCACCAGTACCAAGTAACCGATGCTCACAATAACACACTTAGCCACCCCATAGCTGTTGTAAATCTCAACTGGGGGGGGGGTTACTGGTCCAAAGAAAGTTGTGGTAGCCACAGATTTACCTGTAGACTGTCTACTAGGAAATGATTTGGAGACATCAGCTTGGTCAGATGTGGAGTTGGAGGCCCATGCAGCAATGCTGGGCATCCCAGAGCATATTTTTGCTCTAACCAGGGCTCAGGCCAAAAAGCAAAAAGGACAGGGAAGCTTGGATCCTGGAACAATGGACCAAGTGCTCCCTAAAGCTAGGGCTAGTAGAAGTAAAGCACTTCCTACTATCCCTCCCTCTACAGTGGATTCTACTTCTGAGGAAGAAGAATTTCCACCCTGTGCAGAACCTACACCAGAGGAGCTGGAAGCAGACACTGCTGAGCTTTTGGGTGAAGGAGGGCCTGCCAGGGACGAGCTGAGTGTGGCACAGCAAACCTGTCCCACACTAGAGGGTCTAAGACAGCAAGCTGTCAAACAAGCTAATGGGGATGTCAGTAACTCTCACAGAGTTTACTGGGAGGACAACCTCTTGTACACTGAAGCAAGGGATCCTAAACCTGGAACTGCCAGGAGGTTAGTGATTCCTCAGGAGTACAGAAAGTTCCTCCTAACTCTAGCCCACGACATTCCCCTAGCTGGACATCTGGGGCAAATGAAAACTTGGGACAGGCTTGTTCCCCTGTTTCATTGGCCTAGGATGTCTGAGGACACAAAGGAATTTTGTAAGTCCTGTGAAACCTGTCAAGCCAGTGGCAAGACAGGTGGCACTCCAAAGGCACCCCTTATTCCACTGCCTGTGGTTGGGGTTCCCTTTGAAATGGTAGGGGTTGACATAGTTGGCCCCCTTGACCCTCCTACTGCTTCAGGTAATAGGTTTATCTTGGTGGTAGTGGACCATGCCACAAGATATCCTGAAGCAATTCCTTTAAGGACCACTACAGCACCTGGTGGCAAAGGCCCTCCTATGAATATTTTCTAGGGTGGGCTTCCCAAAGGAAGTAGTATCAGACAGGGGAAGCAATTTCATGTCTACATACTTAAAGGCCATGTGGAAGGAGTGTGGGGTGACTTACAAGTTCACTACACCCTATCATCCACAAACAAATGGACTGGTGGAGAGATTTAATAAAACTCTCAAAGGCATGATTATGGGTCTCTGTAGGAGGCTGGACTGGCTTGTAGTGAGTACCAAGGGGTACTTGCACCTTGCACCAGGCCCAGTTATCCCTTATTAGTGTATAGGGTGTCTAGCAGCTTAGGCTGATAGATAATGGTAGCTTAGCAGAGCAGCTTAGGCTGAACTAGGAGACGGGTGAAGCTACTACAGTACCACTTAGTGTCATATGCACAATATCATAAGAAAATACAATACACAGTTATACTAAAAATAAAGGTACTTTATTTTTATGACAATATGCCAAAGTATCTTAGAGTGTACCCTCAGTGAGAAGATAGGAAATATACACAAGATATATATACACAATAGCAAGAATATGCAGTATAGTCTTAGAAAACAGTGCAAACAATGTATAGTTACAATAGGATGCAATGGGGAAACATAAGGATAGGGGCAACACAAACCATATACTCCAAAAGTGGAATGCGAACCACGAATGGACCCCAAACCTATGTGACCTTGTAGAGGGTCGCTGGGACTATTAGAAAATAGTGAGAGTTAGAAAAATAACCCTCCCCAAGACCCTGAAAAGTGAGTGCAAAGTGCACTAAAGTTCCCCTAAAGACAAAGAAGTCGTGTTAGAGGAATAATGCAGGAAAGACACAAACCAACAATGCAACAACGCTGGATTTCCAATCTGGGGTACCTGTGGAACATGGAGACCAAGTCCAAAAGTCACAAGCAAGTCGGAGATGGGCATATGCCCAGGAAATGCCAGCTGCGGGTGCAAAGAAGCTTCCACTGGACAGAAGAAGCTGTGGTTTCTGCAGGAACGCAAAGGGCTAGAGACTTCCCCTTTAGAGGACACATCCCTCTCGCCTTGTAGAGTCGTGCAGAAGTATTTTCCCGCCGAAAGAACGCCAACAAGCCTTGATAGCTGCAAATCGTGTGGTTAGCGTTTTTGGACACTGCTGTGGCCCTGGAAGGACCAGGAGGTCGCAAATTGGACCAGGAGAGAGAAGGGACGTCGAGCAAAACAAGGAGCCCTCTCACCAGCAGGTAGCACCCGGAGAAGTGCCAGAAACAGGCACTACGAGGATGCATGAAACGGTGCTCACCCGAAGTCACACAAAGGAGTCCCACGTCGCCAGAGACCAACTTAGAAAGTCGTGCAATGCAGGTTAGAGTGCCGTGGACCCAGGCTTGGCTGTGCACAAAGGATTTCCGCCGGAAGTGCACAGGGGCCGGAGTAGCTGCAAAAGTCGCGGTTCCCAGCAATGCAGCCCAGCGAGGTGAGGCAAGGACTTACCTCCACCAAACTTGGACTGAAGAGTCACTGGACTGTGGGGGTCACTTGGACAGAGTCGCTGGATTCAAGGGACCTCGCTCGTCGTGCTGAGAGGAGACCCAAGGGACCGGTAATGCAGCTTTTTGGTGCCTGCGGTTGCAGGGGGAAGATTCCGTCGACCCAAGGGAGATTTTTTCGGAGCTTCTGGTGCAGAGAGGAGGCAGACTACCCCCACAGCATGCACAAGCAGGAAAGCAGTCGAGAAGGCGGCAGGATCAGCGTTACAGAGTTGCAGTAGTCGTCTTTGCTACTATGTTGCAGGTTTGCAGGCTTCCAGCGCGGTCAGCAGTCGATTCCTTGGCAGAAGGTGAAGAGAGAGATGCAGAGGAACTCGGATGAGCTCTTGCATTCGTTATCTAAAGTTTCCCCAGAGACAGAGACCCTAAATAGCCAGAAAAGAGGGTTTGGCTACCTAGGAGAGAGGATAGGCTACTAACACCTGAAGGAGCCTATCAGAAGGAGTCTCTGATGTCACCTGGTGGCACTGGCCACTCAGAGCAGTCCAGTGTGCCAGCAGCACCTCTGTTTCCAAGATGGCAGAGGTCTGGAGCACACTGGAGGAGCTCTGGACACCTCCCAGGGGAGGTGCAGGTCAGGGGAGTGGTCACTCCCCTTTCCTTTGTCCAGTTTCGCGCCAGAGCAGGGCTAAGGGGTCCCCTGAACCGGTGTAGACTGGCTTATGCAGAATTGGGCACATCTGTGCCCAAGAAAGCATTTCCAGAGGCTGGGGGAGGCTACTCCTCCCCTGCCTTCACACCATTTTCTAAAGGGAGAGGGTGTAACACCCACTCTCAGAGGAAGTCCTTTGTTCTGCCATCCTGGGACAAGCCTGGCTTGACCCCAGGGGGGCAGAAACCTGTCTGAGGGGTTGGCAGCAGCAGCAGCAGCTGCAGTGAAACCCCAGGAAAGGCAGTTTGGCAGTACCAGGGTCTGTGCTACAGACCACTGGGATCATGGGATTGTGCCAACTATGCCAGGATGGCATAGAGGGGGCAATTCCATGATCATAGACATGTTACATGGCCATATTCGGAGTTACCATTGTGAAGCTACATATAGGTAGTGACCTATATGTAGTGCACGCGTGTAATGGTGTCCCCGCACTCACAAAGTTCAGGGAATTGGCTCTGAACAATGTGGGGGCACCTTGGCTAGTGCCAGGGTGCTCTCACACTAAGTAACTTTGCACCTAACCTTTACCAGGTAAAGGTTAGACATATAGGTGACTTATAAGTTACTTAAGTGCAGTGTAAAATGGCTGTGAAATAACGTGGACGTTATTTCACTCAGGCTGCAGTGGCAGGCCTGTGTAAAAATTGTCAGGGCTCCCTATGGGTGGCAAAAGAAATGCTGCAGCCCATAGGGATCTCCTGGAACCCCAATACCCTGGGTACCTCAGTACCATATACTAGGGAATTATAAGGGTGTTCCAGTAAGCCAATGTAAATTGGTAAAATTGGTCACTAGCCTGTTAGTGACAATTTGAAAGAAATGAGAGAGCATAACCACTGAGGTTCTGATTAGCAGAGCCTTAGTGAGACAGTTAGTCACTACACAGGTAACACATTCAGGCACACTTATGAGCACTGGGGCCCTGGAGAACAGGGTCCCAGTGACACATACAACTAAAACAACATATATACAGTGAAAAATGGGGGTAACATGCCAGGCAAGATGGTACTTTCCTACAGTAGGGAAGAATCCTTCCTTGGAATTGTTACTTAACATGCTTAGAGAACAAGATAAGGCTAAAAGTGCCCCATCTGTTGAAAAAGTAGCTAATGGTTCCCAATCTGATCCAGGGACTCCCCCAGGAAAAGATTCAGGAAAGAAACTTCCAAGCCTGCCCATTACTAGACAGTCTAGCATAGTTGGTACTGATGTTGAGTCACACCATACAGATAGTGTTGTCTCACATCATAGCAAGAGCATTCATTCTCATCACAGTAGAAATGATGTTTCTGTTAGCCAAGCTGTTAGGGTGCCCTCTGTAAGGGACAGGTCTCCTTCTGTCCATTCTCATCATACTTCTGTTTCAAGACATGTCCCTCCCACCCACCCTGATGACAGATTGTTAGAAAGGGAGCTCAATAGATTGAGAGTGGAACAAACCAGACTGAAGCTCGAGAAGCAACAGCTGGATTTGGAGAGACAGACTTTAGAAGTAGAGAAAGAGAGACAGAAACTGGGTTTAGAAACCCATGGTGGCAGCAGCAGTATTCCCCATAGCCATCCTGAAAAGGAGCATGATTCCAGGAATCTGCACAAGATAGTTTCCCCTTATAAGGAGGGGGATGACATTAACAAGTGGTTTGCTGCACTTGAGAGGGCCTGTGCTGTACAGGATGTCCCTCAAAAGCAGTGGGCTGCTATCCTATGGCTATCATTTAGTGGAAAAGGTAGGGATAGGCTCCTTACTGTGAAAGAAAATGAAGCTAATGATTACAAAGTTCTTAAGAAGGCACTCCTGGATGGTTATGGCTTAACCACTGAACAATACAGGATAAAGTTCAGAGAGACCAAAAAGGAGTCTTCACAAGACTGGGTTGATTTCATTGACCATTCAGTGAAGGCCTTGGAGGGGTGGTTACATGGCAGTAAAGTTACTGATTATGACAGCCTGTATAACTTGATCCTGAGAGAGCATATTCTTAATAATTGTGTGTCTGATTTGTTGCACTAGTACTTGGTGGACTCTGATCTGACCTCTCCCCAAGAATTGGGAAAGAAGGCAGACAAATGGGTCAGAACAAGAGTGAACAGAAAAGTTCATACAGGGGGTGACAAAGATGGCAACAAGAAGAAGGATGGTAAGTCTTTTGACAAGGGTGGGGACAAATCTAAAAATGAGTCTTCATCAGGCCCACAAAAACACTCTGGTGGGGGTGGTGGGCCCAAATCCTCTTCTAATCAAAACAAGGAAAAGAAACCATGGTGCTATTTATGTAAAATAAAAGGCCATTGGACAACAGATCCCAGTTGTCCAAAGAAAAGCACCAAGCCTCCTACCACTACAACCCCTACTGCTACACCTAGTGTCCCTACTAATAGCAGTGGTGGTGGGAGCAAACCTACTAATAGCCAATCCAAGGGAGTAGCTGGGCTCACTATTGGTAACTTAGTTGGGGTTGGTCTTGTTAGGGAGACCACAGAGGCTATATTAGTCTCTGAGGGGGCTATTGATCTAGCCACCTTAGTTGCTTGTCCCCTTAATATGGATAAGTACAAGCAGCTACCCCTAATAAATGGTGTTGAGGTTCAGGCCTACAGGGACACTGGTGCCAGTGTGACTATGGTCATAGAGAAACTGGTCCACCCTGAACAACACCTACTTGGTCACCAGTACCAAGTAACCGATGCTCACAATAACACACTTAGCCACCCCATGGCTGTTGTAAATCTCAACTGGGGGGGGGGTTACTGGTCCAAAGAAAGTTGTGGTAGCCACAGATTTACCTGTAGACTGTCTACTAGGAAATGATTTGGAGACATCAGCTTGGTCAGATGTGGAGTTGGAGGCCCATGCAGCAATGCTGGGCATCCCAGAGCATATTTTTGCTTTAACCAGGGCTCAGGCCAAAAAGCAAAAAGGACAGGGAAGCTTGGATCCTGGAACAATGGACCAAGTGCTCCCTAAAGCTAGGGCTAGTAGAAGTAAAGCACTTCCTACTATCCCTCATTCTACAGTGGATTCTACTTCTGAGGAAGAAGAATTTCCACCCTGTGCAGAACCTACACCAGAGGAGCTGGAAGCAGACACTGCTGAGCTTTTGTGTGAAGGAGGGCCTGCCAGTGACGAGCTGAGTGTGGCACAGCAAACCTGTCCCACACTAGAGGGTCTAAGACAGCAAGCTGTCAAACAAGCTAATGGGGATGTCAGTAACTCTCACAGAGTTTACTGGGAGGACAACCTCTTGTACACTGAAGCAAGGGATCCTAAACCTGGAACTGCCAGGAGGTTAGTGATTCCTCAGGAGTACAGAAAGTTCCTCCTAACTCTAGCCCACGACATTCCCCTAGCTGGACATCTGGGGCAAATGAAAACTTGGGACAGGCTTGTTCCCCTGTTTCATTGGCCTAGGATGTCTGAGGACACAAAGGAATTTTGTAAGTCCTGTGAAACCTGTCAAGCCAGTGGCAAGACAGGTGGCACTCCAAAGGCACCCCTTATTCCACTGCCTGTGGTTGGGGTTCCCTTTGAAATGGTAGGGGTTGACATAGTTGGCCCCCTTGACCCTCCTACTGCTTCAGGTAATAGGTTTATCTTGGTGGTAGTGGACCATGCCACAAGATATCCTGAAGCAATTCCTTTAAGGACCACTACAACACCTGCAGTGGCAAAGGCCCTCCTATGAATATTTTCTAGGGTGGGCTTCCCAAAGGAAGTAGTATCAGGCTGGACTGGCTTGTAGTGAGTACCAAGGGGTACTTGCACCTTGCACCAGGCCCAGTTATCCCTTATTAGTGTATAGGGTGTCTAGCAGCTTAGGCTGATAGATAATGGTAGCTTAGCAGAGCAGCTTAGGCTGAACTAGGAGACGTGTGAAGCTACTACAGTACCACTTAGTGTCATATGCACAATATCATAAGAAAACACAATAACAGTTATACTAAAAATAAAGGTACTTTATTTTTATGACAATATGCCAAAGTATCTTAGAGTGTACCCTCAGTGAGAGGATAGGAAATATACACAAGATATATATACACAATAGCAAAAATATGCAGTATAGTCTTAGAAAACAGTGCAAACAATGTATAGTTACAATAGGATGCAATGGGGAAACATAGGGATAGGGGCAACACAAACCATATACTCCAAAAGTGGAATGCGAACCACGAATGGACCCCAAACCTATGTGACCTTGTAGAGGGTCGCTGGGACTATTAGAAAATAGTGAGAGTTAGAAAAATAACCCTCCCCAAGACCCTGAAAAGTGAGTGCAAAGTGCACTAAAGTTCCCCTAAGGACAAAGTAGTCGTATTAGAGGAATAATGCAGGAAAGACACAAACCAGCAATGCAACAACTGTGGATTTCCAATCTAGGGTACCTGTGGAACAAGGGGACCAAGTCCAAAAGTCACAAGCAAGTCGGAGATGGGCAGATGCCCAGGAAATGCCAGCTGCGTGTGCAAAGAAGCTTCGACTGGACAGAAGAAGCTGAGGTTTCTGCAGGAACGAAAAGGGCTAGAGACTTCCCCTTTGGTGGACGGATCCCACTCGCCTTGTAGAGTCGTGCAGAAGTGTTTTCCCGCCGGAAGGACGCCAACAAGCCTTGCTAGTCGCAAATCGTGCGTTTGGCGTTTTTGGACGCTGCCGGGGCCCAGGAGGGACCAGGAGGTCGCAAATTGGACCTGAAGAGAGAGGGGACGTCGCGCAAGACAAAGAGCCCTAACTGAAGCAGGTAGCTCCCAGAGAAGTGCCAGAAACAGGCACTACAAGGATGCGTGAAATGGTGCTCGCCGAAGTTGCACAAAGGAGTCCCACGTCGCCGGAGACCAACTTAGAAAGTCGTGCAATGCAGGTTAGAGTGCCGGGGACCCAGGCTTGGCTGTGCACAAAGGATTTCTGCCGGAAGTGCACAGGGGCTGGAGTAGCTGCAAAAGTCGCGGTTCCCAGCAATGCAATCTAGCGAGGTGAGGCAAGGACTTACCTCCACCAAACTTGTACTGAAGAGTCACTGGACTGTGGGGGTCACTTGGACAGAGTCGCTGGATTCGAGGGACCTCGCTCGTCGTGCTGAGAGGAGACCCAAGGGACCGGTAATGCAGCTTTTTGGTGCCTGCGGTTGCAGGGGGAAGATTCCGTCGACCCACAGGAGATTTCTTCGGAGCTTCTGGTGCAGAGAGGAGGCAGGCTACCCCCACAGCATGCACAAGCAGGAAAACAGTCGAGAAGGCGGCAGGATCAGCGTTACAGAGTTGCAGTAGTCGTCTTTGCTACTATGTTGCAGGTTTGCAGGCTTCCAGCGCGGTCAGCAGTCGTTTCCTTATCAGAAGGTGAAGAGAGAGATGCAGAGGAACTCGGATGAGCTCTTGCATTCGTTATCTAAAGTTTCCCCAGAGACAGAGACCCTAAATAGCCAGAAAAGAGGGTTTGGCTACCTAGGAGAGAGGATAGGCTACTAACACCTGAAGGAGCCTATCAGCAGGAGTCTCTAACGTCACCTGGTGGCACTGGCCACTCAGAGCAGTCCAGTGTGCCAGCAGCACCTCTGTTTCCAAGATGGCAGAGGTCTGGAGCACACTGGAGGAGCTCTGGACACCTCCCAGGGAAGGTGCAGGTCAGGGGAGTGGTCACTCCCCTTTCCTTTGTCCAGTTTCGCGCCAGAGCAGGGGCTAAGGGGTCCCTGAACCGGTGTAGACTGGCTTATGCAGAATTGGGCACCTCAGTGCCCAACAAAGCATTTCCAGAGGCTGGGGGAGGCTACTCCTCCCCTGCCTTCACACCATTTTCCAAAGGGAGAGGGTGTCACTCCCTCTCTCAGAGGAAGTTCTTTGTTCTGCCATCCTGGGCCAGGCCTGGCTGGACCCCAGGAGGGCAGCTGCCTGTCTGAGGGGTTGGCAGCAGCAGCAGCTGCAGTGAAACCCCAGGAAGGGCAGTTTGGCAGTACCAGCGTCTGTGCTACAGACCACTGGGATCATGGGATTGTGCCAACTATGCCAGGATGGCATAGAGGGGGTAATTCCATGATCATAGACATGTTACATGGCCATATTCGGAGTTACCATTGTGAAGCTACATATAGGTAGTGACCTATATGTAGTGAACGCGTGTAATGGTGTCCCCGCACTCACAAAGTTCAGGGAATTGGCTCTGAACAATGTGGGGGCACCTTGGCTAGTGCCAGGGTGCCCTCACACTAAGTAACTTTGCACCCAACCTTTACCAGGTAAAGGTTAGACATATAGGTGACTTATAAGTTACTTAAGTGCAGTGTAAAATGGCTGTGAAATAACGTAGACGTTATTTCACTCAGGCTGCAGTGGCAGGCATGTGTAAGAATTGTCAGAGCTCCCTATGGGTGGCAAAATAAATGCTGCAGCCCATAGGGATCTCCTGGAACCCCAATACCCTGGGTACCTCAGTACCATATACTAGGGAATTATAAGGGTGTTCCAGTAAGCCAATGTAAATTGGTAAAAATGGTCACTAGCCTGTCAGTGACAATTTGGAAAGAAATGAGAGAGCATAACCACTGAGGTTCTGATTAGCAGAGCCTCAGTGAGACAGTTAGTCACTACACAGGTAACACATTCAGGCACACTTATGAGCACTGGGGCCCTGGGTTACCAGGGTCCCAGTGACACATACAACTAAAACAACATATATACAGTGAAAAATGGGGGAAACATGCCAGGCAAGATGGTACTTTCCTACACAACCCCCCCCAAATGAAGGACAATAAGACTAGCCATGACCTGATGAGTCTTCATTGTCTAAGTGGAAATATCTGGAGAGTCCATCTGCATTGGAGTGGCTACTCCCAGGTCTATGTTCCACTGTATAGTCCATTCCCTGTAGGGATATGGACCACCTCAACAATTTAGGATTTTCACCTTTCATTTGTTTTAGCCAAAGTAGAGGTTTGTGGTCTGTCTGAACAATGAAGTGAGTGCCAAACAGGTATGGCCTCAACTTCTTCAGAGCCCAGACCACAGCAAAGGCCTCCCTCTCAATGGCAGACCAACGCTTTTCTCTAGGGGTCAACCTCCTACTAATAAAAGCAACAGGTTGATCCTGGCTCTCAGAATTAAGTTGTGATAGGACTGCCCCTACTCCTAATTCAGATGCATCAGTTTGGACATAGCATTTTTTAGAGTAACAAGGGCTTTTCAGGACAGGTGCAGAGCACATGGCCTGCTTCAGCTCCTCAAAAGCTTTCTGACAGTTTGCTGTCCATAATACCTTTTTAGGCATTTTCTTGGATGTGAGGTCATTAAGAGGGGCTGCAATGGAGCCATAGTTCTTAATGAACCTCCTGTAATACCCAGTGAGGCCTAGGAAGGCTCTCACCTGAGTTTGAGTGGTAGGGGGAACCCAATCAATAATAGTTTGGATTTTCCCCTGAAGTGGTGCAATCTGTTCCCCACCAACAAGGTGTTCCAGATAAACCACCTTACCCTGCCCTATCTGGCACTTTGAAGCCTTGATAGTGAGGCCTGCCTTTTGCAGGGCCTCCAAAACTTTCCATAGGTGGACCAGGTGATCATCCCAGCTGGAGTTAAAGACAGCTATATCGTCCAAATATGCTGCACTGAAAGCTTCCAGACCTTGCAGGACTGTGTTCACCAACCTCTGAAAAGTGGCAGGTGCATTTTTCAAACCAAAAGGCATTACAGTAAACTCGTAATGTCCTCCAATGGTAGAAAATGCAGTCTTAGGTTTAGCATCTTCTGACAATTTGATCTGCCAATACCCTGCAGTCAAATCAAAAGTGCTTAGATACTTGGCAGATGCCAGTGTATCTATGAGCTCATCTGCCCTGGGTATAGGGTGAGCATCAGTTTTGGTTACCAAGTTGAGACCTCTACAGTCTACACAAAACCGCATTTCCTTCTTTCCATCTTTAGAATTGGGTTTTGGTACCAGTACCACAGGAGAAGCCCATGGACTGTCAGAGTGCTCAACCACTCCTAGTTCCAACATTTTCTGAACTTTTTGCTTTATGCAGTCCCTGACATGGTCAGGCTGCCTATAGATCTTACTTTTGACAGGTAAACTGTCTCCAGTATCTATAGTGTGCTCACACCAAGAAGTGGTGCCTGGCACAGTAGAGAAGAGTTCTGAAAATTGTCCTAGGAGATTTATGCAATTGTCTTTCTGCTCAGCAGTAAGACAATCAGCCAAAACTACACCTTCCACAAGAGCATCTTGATCTGTGGAAGAGAAGAGATCAGGTAGAGGATCACTGTCTTCTTCCTGTCCCTCATCTGTTGCCATGAGCAGGGTGAGATCAGCCCTGTCATAGTAGGGTTTCAGGCGGTTGACATGGAGCACCCTAAGGGGACTCCTGGCAGTGCCTACGTCAACCAAGTAGGTGACTTCACCCTTCTTTTCAACAATTGTGTGGGGTCCACTCCATTTATCTTGGAGTACTCTTGGGGCCACAGGCTCCAAGACCCACACTTTCTGCCCTGGTTGGTACTGAACCAAAACAGCCTTCTGATCATGCCATTGCTTCTGGAGCTCTTGGCTGGCCTGAAGGTTTTTACTGGCCTTTTTCATGTACTCAGCCATCCTTGATCTGAGGCCAAGTACATAGTCCACAATATCCTGCTTAGGAGCTTTTAAAGGTTGTTCCCAACCCTCCTTTACAAGTGTGAGTGGACCCCTAACAGGGTGTCCAAAAAGAAGTTCAAAGGGGCTGAAGCCCACTCCTTTCTGGGGTACCTCCCCGTAGGCAAAAAGGAGGCATGGTAGAAGGATATCCCATCTCCTGCGGAGTTTTTCAGGGAGAGCCATAATCATGCCTTTGAGAGTTTTATTAAATCTCTCCACCAGTCCATTTGTTTGTGGATGATAGGGTGTTGTGAACTTGTACGTTACACCACACTCCTTCCACATGGCCTTTAAGTATGCAGACATGAAATTGCTTCCTCTGTCTGATACTACTTCCTTTGGGAAGCCCACCCTGGAAAATATTCCCAGGAGGGCCTTTGCCACTGCAGGAGCTGTAGTGGTCCTTAAAGGAATAGCTTCAGGATATCTTGTGGCATGGTCCACTACCACCAAGATAAACCTATTGCCTGAAGCAGTAGGAGGGTCAAGGGGGCCAACTATGTCAACCCCTACCCTTTCAAAGGGAACCCCAACCACAGGCAGTGGGATAAGGGGTGCCTTTGGGGTGCCACCTGTCTTGCGACTGGCTTGACAGGTTTCACAGGACTTACTAAATTCCTTTGTGTCCTCAGACATCCTAGGCCAATGAAACAGGGGAACAAGCCTGTCCCAAGTTTTCATTTGTCCTAGGTGCCCAGCTAAGGGAATGTCATGTGCCAGTGTTAGGAGGAACTTTCTGTACTCCTGAGGAATCACTAATCTCCTGGCAGCTCCAGGTTTAGGATCCCTATGCTCAGTGTACAAGAGGTTGTCCTCCCAGTAAACTCTGTGAGAGTCACTGACATCCCCATTAGCCTGTTTGACAGCTTGCTGTCTGAGACCCTCTAATGTGGGACAGGTTTGCTGTGCCACACTCAGCTCCTCTCTGGCAGGCCCCCCTTCACCCAAAAGCTCAGCAGTGTCTGCTTCCAGCTCTTCTGGTGTAGGTTCTGCACAGGGAGGGAATTCTTCTTCCTCAGAATTAGAATCCACTGTAGAGGGAGGGATAGTAGGAAGTGGTTTGCTTCTACTAGCCCTAGCTTTAGGGAGCACTTGGTCCATTGTTCCAGGATCCAAGCTTCCCTGTCCTTTTTGCTTTTTGGCCTGAGCCCTTGTCAAAGCAAAAATATGCCCTGGGATGCCCAGCATTGCTGCATGGGCCTCCAACTCCACATCTGACCAAGCTGATGTCTCCAAATCATTCCCTAATAGACAGTCTACAGGTAAATCTGAAGCTACCACAACTTTCTTTGGACCAGTTACCCCCCCCCAGTTGAGATTTACAACAGCCATGGGGTGGCTTTGTGTTATGTTGTGAGCATCGGTTACTTGGTACTGGTGTCCAAGTATGTGTTGTTCAGGGTGCACCAGTTTCTCAATCACCATTGTGACACTGGCACCTGTGTCCCTGTAGGCCTGGACCTCAACACCATTTATTAGGGTTAGTTGCATGTACTTCTCCAAGTTATGGGGGGAAGCAACCAAAGTGGCTAAATCAATAGCCCCTTCAGAGACTAAAGTAGCCTCTGTGGTCTCCCTAATCAGACCAACCCCAACTAAATTACCAAAAGTGAGCCCAGCTACTTCCTTGGATTGGCTATTAGTAGGTTTGCTCCCACCACCACTGCTATTAGTAGGGACACTAGGTGTAGCAGTAGGGGTTGTAGTGGTAGGAGCTGTGGTGCCTTTCTTTGGACAACTGGGATCTGTTGTCCAATGGCCTTTTATTTTACATAAATAGCACCATGGTTTCTTTTCCTTGTTCTGATTAAAGGAGGATTTGGACCCACCACCCCCACCAGAGTGTTTTTGTGGGCCTGATGAAGACTCATTTTTAGATTTGTCCCCACCCTTGTCAGAAGACTTACCATCCTTCTTTTTGTTGCCATCTTTGTCACCCCCTGTATGAACTTTTCTGTTCACTCTTGTTCTGACCCATTTGTCTGCCTTCTTTCCCAATTCTTGGGGAGAGGTCAGATCAGAGTCCACCAAGTACTGGTGCAACAAATCAGACACACAATTATTAAGAATATGCTCTCTCAGGATCAAGTTATACAGGCTGTCATAATCAGTAACTTTACTGCCATGTAACCACCCCTCCAAGGCCTTCACTGAATGGTCAATGAAATCAACCCAGTCTTGTGAAGACTCCTTTTTGTCTCTCTGAACTTTATCCTGTACTGTTCAGTGGTTAAGCCATAACCATCCAGGATTGCATTCTTAAGAACTTGGAAATTATTAGCATCATTTTCTTTCACAGTAAGGAGCCTATCCCTACCTTTTCCACTAAATGATAGCCATAGGATAGCAGCCCACTGCCTTTGAGGGACATCCTGTACAACACAGGCCCTCTCAAGTGCAGCAAACCACTAGTTAATGTCATCCCCCTCCTTATAAGGGGGAACTATCTTGTGCAGATTCCTGGAATCATGCTCTTTTGCAGGATGACTATGGAGAATACTGCTGCTGCCACCATGGGTATCTAAACCCAACTTCTGTCTTTCCTTCTCTAATTCAAAAGACTGTCTATCCAAATCCAGCTGTTGCTTTTTAAGCTTCAGTCTGGTTTGTTCCACCCTCAACTTATTGAGTTCCCTCTCTAACATTCTGTCATCAGGGTTGGTGGGAGGGACATTTCTAGAAACAGAGCTATGATGGGAATGAACAGAAGGAGACCTGTCCCTTACAGAAGGCACCCTAACAGCTTGGTTTACAGAAACATTACTACCAGTATGGTGAGAATAAATGCTTTTGCTATGATGTGAGACAACACTATTTATTTGGTGTGGCTCATCATCATTACCATCTATGCTAGATTGTCTAGTAATGGGCAGGCTAGGAAGTTTCTTTCCTGAATCTTTTCCTGGGGGAGTCCCTGAATCAGATTGGGAACTATTAGGTACTTTTTCAACAGATGGGGCACCTATGGCCTTATCCTGTTCTCTAAGCATGTTAAGTAACAGTTCCAAGGAAGGATTCTTCCCTACACTCAAACCTCTCTCTATACAGAGACTCCTTGCTTTTTTCCAGCTAAGGTTGTCATATGCAAGTTTGGACAGATCAACACTTTGGCCTGTGCCAGACATTTTTTAGAGAGAGTTAAAGTGATAGAAAAAGAGAAAAAAGTTTTCAGAACTTTTTGGAAAGACAGAAAAAACTTTTTAAACTTTTAAGAACTTTTTGAAAGTTTAGAAGTACTTTTCAGCACTTAGAAAAGAGTGAAAAGAGGAAATGCAAAACTTTTTGGCTATGTGTATATACACTGACCTTGTTTTGTATATTTTTCTCTTATGAAAAGTACAATGACAAGAGTGGTAAGTAGTCTCAAGCACTGATCTCACCACTGCACAACCAATGTAGGAGGCTGGACTGGCTTGTAGTGAGTACCAAGGGGTACTTGCACCTTGCACCAGGCCCAGTTATCCCTTATTAGTGTATAGGGTGTCTAGCAGCTTAGGCTGATAGATAATGGTAGCTTAGCAGAGCAGCTTAGGCTGAACTAGGAGACGTGTGAAGCTACTACAGTACCACTTAGTGTCATATGCACAATATCATAAGAAAACACAATACACAGTTATACTAAAAATAAAGGTACTTTATTTTTATGACAATATGCCAAAGTATCTTAGAGTGTACCCTCAGGGAGAGGATAGGAAATATACACAAGATATATATACACAATAGCAAAAATATGCAGTATAGTCTTAGAAAACAGTGCAAACAATGTATAGTTACAATAGGATGCAATGGGGAAACATAGGGATAGGGGCAACACAAACCATATACTCCAAAAGTGGAATGCGAACCACGAATGGACCCCAAACCTATGTGACCTTGTAGAGGGTCGCTGGGACTATTAGAAAATAGTGAGAGTTAGAAAAATAACCCTCCCCAAGACCCTGAAAAGTGAGTGCAAAGTGCACTAAAGTTCCCCTAAGGACAAAGTAGTCGTATTAGAGGAATAATGCAGGAAAGACACAAACCAGCAATGCAACAACTGTGGATTTCCAATCTAGGGTACCTGTGGAACAAGGGGACCAAGTCCAAAAGTCACAAGCAAGTCGGAGATGGGCAGATGCCCAGGAAATGCCAGCTGCGGGTGCAAAGAAGCTTCGACTGGACAGAAGAAGCTGAGGTTTCTGAAGGAACGAAAAGGGCTAGAGACTTCCCCTTTGGTGGACGGATTCCTCTCGCCTTGGAGAGTCGTGCAGAAGTGTTTTCCCGCCGGAAGGACGCCAACAAGCCTTGCTAGTCGCAAATCGTGCGTTTGACGTTTTTGGACGCTGCCGGGGCCCAGGAGGGACCAGGAGGTCGCAAATTGGACCTGAAGAGAGAGGGGACGTCGAGCAAGACAAAGAGCCCTCACTGAAGCAGGTAGCACCTAGAGAAGTGCCAGAAACAGGCACTACGAGGATGCGCGAAACGGTGCTCACCGAAGTTACACAAAGGAGTCCCACGTCGCCGCAGACCAACTTAGAAAGTTGTGCAATGCAGGTTAGAGTGCCGTGGACCCAGGCTTGGCTGTGCACAAAGGATTTCCGCCGGAAGTGCACAGGGGCCGGAGTAGCTGCAAAGTCGCGGTTCCCAGCAATGCAGCCCAGCGAGGTGAGGCAAGGACTTACCTCCACCAAACTTGGGCTGAAGAGTCACTGGACTGTGGGGGTCACTTGGACAGTGTCGCTGGATTCGAGGGACCTCGCTCGTCGTGCTGAGAGGAGAACCAAGGGACCGGTAATGCAGCTTTTTGGTGCCTGCGGTTGCAGGGGGAAGATTCCGTCGACCCACAGGAGATTTCTTCGGAGCTTCTGGTGCAGAGAGGAGGCAGGCTACCCCCACAGCATGCACAAGCAGGAAAACAGTCGAGAAGGCGGCAGGATCAGCGTTACAGAGTTGCAGTAGTCGTCTTTGCTACTATGTTGCAGGTTTGCAGGCTTCCAGCGCGGTCAGCAGTCGTTTCCTTATCAGAAGGTGAAGAGAGAGATGCAGAGGAACTCGGATGAGCTCTTGCATTCGTTATCTAAAGTTTCCCCAGAGACAGAGACCCTAAATAGCCAGAAAAGAGGGTTTGGCTACCTAGGAGAGAGGATAGGCTACTAACACCTGAAGGAGCCTATCAGCAGGAGTCTCTGACGTCACCTGGTGGCACTGGCCACTCAGAGCAGTCCAGTGTGCCAGCAGCACCTCTGTTTCCAAGATGGCAGAGGTCTGGAGCACACTGGAGGAGCTCTGGACACCTCCCAGGGAAGGTGCAGGTCAGGGGAGTGGTCACTCCCCTTTCCTTTGTCCAGTTTCGCGCCAGAGCAGGGGCTAAGGGGTCCCTGAACCGGTGTAGACTGGCTTATGCAGAATTGGGCACCTCAGTGCCCAACAAAGCATTTCCAGAGGCTGGGGGAGGCTACTCCTCCCCTGCCTTCACACTATTTTCCAAAGGGAGAGGGTGTCACTCCCTCTCTCAGAGGAAGTTCTTTGTTCTGCCATCCTGGGCCAGGCCTGGCTGGACCCCAGGAGGGCAGCTGCCTGTCTGAGGGGTTGGCAGCAGCAGCAGCTGCAGTGAAACCCCAGGAAGGGCAGTTTGGCAGTACCAGCGTCTGTGCTACAGACCACTGGGATCATGGGATTGTGCCAACTATGCCAGGATGGCATAGAGGGGGTAATTCCATGATCATAGACATGTTACATGGCCATATTCGGAGTTACCATTGTGAAGCTACATATAGGTAGTGACCTATATGTAGTGCACGCGTGTAATGGTGTCCCCGCACTCACAAAGTTCAGGGAATTGGCTCTGAACAATGTGGGGGCACCTTGGCTAGTGCCAGGGTGCCCTCACACTAAGTAACTTTGCACCCAACCTTTACCAGGTAAAGGTTAGACATATAGGTGACTTATAAGTTACTTAAGTGCAGTGTAAAATGGCTGTGAAATAACGTAGTCGTTATTTCACTCAGGCTGCAGTGGCAGGCATGTGTAAGAATTGTCAGAGCTCCCTATGGGTGGCAAAATAAATGCTGCAGCCCATAGGGATCTCCTGGAACCCCAATACCCTGGGTACCTCAGTACCATATACTAGGGAATTATAAGGGTGTTCCAGTAAGCCAATGTAAATTGGTAAAAATGGTCACTAGCCTGTCAGTGACAATTTGGAAAGAAATGAGAGAGCATAACCACTGAGGTTCTGATTAGCAGAGCCTCAGTGAGACAGTTAGTCACTACACAGGTAACACATTCAGGCACACTTATGAGCACTGGGGCCCTGGGTTACCAGGGTCCCAGTGACACATACAACTAAAACAACATATATACAGTGAAAAATGGGGGAAACATGCCAGGCAAGATGGTACTTTCCTACACAACCCCCCCCAAATGAAGGACAATAAGACTAGCCATGACCTGATGAGTCTTCATTGTCTAAGTGGAAATATCTGGAGAGTCCATCTGCATTGGAGTGGCTACTCCCAGGTCTATGTTCCACTGTATAGTCCATTCCCTGTAGGGATATGGACCACCTCAACAATTTAGGATTTTCACCTTTCATTTGTTTTAGCCAAAGTAGAGGTTTGTGGTCTGTCTGAACAATGAAGTGAGTGCCAAACAGGTATGGCCTCAACTTCTTCAGAGCCCAGACCACAGCAAAGGCCTCCCTCTCAATGGCAGACCAACGCTTTTCTCTAGGGGTCAACCTCCTACTAATAAAAGCAACAGGTTGATCCTGGCTCTCAGAATTAAGTTGTGATAGGACTGCCCCTACTCCTAATTCAGATGCATCAGTTTGGACATAGCATTTTTTAGAGTAACAAGGGCTTTTCAGGACAGGTGCAGAGCACATGGCCTGCTTCAGCTCCTCAAAAGCTTTCTGACAGTTTGCTGTCCATAATACCTTTTTAGGCATTTTCTTGGATGTGAGGTCATTAAGAGGGGCTGCAATGGAGCCATAGTTCTTAATGAACCTCCTGTAATACCCAGTGAGGCCTAGGAAGGCTCTCACCTGAGTTTGAGTGGTAGGGGGAACCCAATCAATAATAGTTTGGATTTTCCCCTGAAGTGGTGCAATCTGTTCCCCACCAACAAGGTGTTCCAGATAAACCACCTTACCCTGCCCTATCTGGCACTTTGAAGCCTTGATAGTGAGGCCTGCCTTTTGCAGGGCCTCCAAAACTTTCCATAGGTGGACCAGGTGATCATCCCAGCTGGAGTTAAAGACAGCTATATCGTCCAAATATGCTGCACTGAAAGCTTCCAGACCTTGCAGGACTGTGTTCACCAACCTCTGAAAAGTGGCAGGTGCATTTTTCAAACCAAAAGGCATTACAGTAAACTGGTAATGTCCTCCAATGGTAGAAAATGCAGTCTTAGGTTTAGCATCTTCTGACAATTTGATCTGCCAATACCCTGCAGTCAAATCAAAAGTGCTTAGATACTTGGCAGATGCCAGTGTATCTATGAGCTCATCTGCCCTGGGTATAGGGTGAGCATCAGTTTTGGTTACCAAGTTGAGACCTCTACAGTCTACACAAAACCGCATTTCCTTCTTTCCATCTTTAGAATTGGGTTTTGGTACCAGTACCACAGGAGAAGCCCATGGACTGTCAGAGTGCTCAACCACTCCTAGTTCCAACATTTTCTGAACTTCTTGCTTTATGCAGTCCCTGACATGGTCAGGCTGCCTATAGATCTTACTTTTGACAGGTAAACTGTCTCCAGTATCTATAGTGTGCTCACACCAAGAAGTGGTGCCTGGCACAGTAGAGAAGAGTTCTGAAAATTGTCCTAGGAGATTTATGCAATTGTCTTTCTGCTCAGCAGTAAGACAATCAGCCAAAACTACACCTTCCACAAGAGCATCTTGATCTGTGGAAGAGAAGAGATCAGGTAGAGGATCACTGTCTTCTTCCTGTCCCTCATCTGTTGCCATGAGCAGGGTGAGATCAGCCCTGTCATAGTAGGGTTTCAGGCGGTTGACATGGAGCACCCTAAGGGGACTCCTGGCAGTGCCTACGTCAACCAAGTAGGTGACTTCACCCTTCTTTTCAACAATTGTGTGGGGTCCACTCCATTTATCTTGGAGTACTCTTGGGGCCACAGGCTCCAAGACCCACACTTTCTGCCCTGGTTGGTACTGAACCAAAACAGCCTTCTGATCATGCCATTGCTTCTGGAGCTCTTGGCTGGCCTGAAGGTTTTTACTGGCCTTTTTCATGTACTCAGCCATCCTTGATCTGAGGCCAAGTACATAGTCCACAATATCCTGCTTAGGAGCTTTTAAAGGTTGTTCCCAACCCTCCTTTACAAGTGTGAGTGGACCCCTAACAGGGTGTCCAAAAAGAAGTTCAAAGGGGCTGAAGCCCACTCCTTTCTGGGGTACCTCCCCGTAGGCAAAAAGGAGGCATGGTAGAAGGATATCCCATCTCCTGCGGAGTTTTTCAGGGAGAGCCATAATCATGCCTTTGAGAGTTTTATTAAATCTCTCCACCAGTCCATTTGTTTGTGGATGATAGGGTGTTGTGAACTTGTACGTTACACCACACTCCTTCCACATGGCCTTTAAGTATGCAGACATGAAATTGCTTCCTCTGTCTGATACTACTTCCTTTGGGAAGCCCACCCTGGAAAATATTCCCAGGAGGGCCTTTGCCACTGCAGGAGCTGTAGTGGTCCTTAAAGGAATAGCTTCAGGATATCTTGTGGCATGGTCCACTACCACCAAGATAAACCTATTGCCTGAAGCAGTAGGAGGGTCAAGGGGGCCAACTATGTCAACCCCTACCCTTTCAAAGGGAACCCCAACCACAGGCAGTGGGATAAGGGGTGCCTTTGGGGTGCCACCTGTCTTGCGACTGGCTTGACAGGTTTCACAGGACTTACAAAATTCCTTTGTGTCCTCAGACATCCTAGGCCAATGAAACAGGGGAACAAGCCTGTCCCAAGTTTTCATTTGTCCTAGGTGCCCAGCTAAGGGAATGTCATGTGCCAGTGTTAGGAGGAACTTTCTGTACTCCTGAGGAATCACTAATCTCCTGGCAGCTCCAGGTTTAGGATCCCTATGCTCAGTGTACAAGAGGTTGTCCTCCCAGTAAACTCTGTGAGAGTCACTGACATCCCCATTAGCCTGTTTGACAGCTTGCTGTCTGAGACCCTCTAATGTGGGACAGGTTTGCTGTGCCACACTCAGCTCCTCTCTGGCAGGCCCCCCTTCACCCAAAAGCTCAGCAGTGTCTGCTTCCAGCTCTTCTGGTGTAGGTTCTGCACAGGGAGGGAATTCTTCTTCCTCAGAATTAGAATCCACTGTAGAGGGAGGGATAGTAGGAAGTGGTTTGCTTCTACTAGCCCTAGCTTTAGGGAGCACTTGGTCCATTGTTCCAGGATCCAAGCTTCCCTGTCCTTTTTGCTTTTTGGCCTGAGCCCTTGTCAAAGCAAAAATATGCCCTGGGATGCCCAGCATTGCTGCATGGGCCTCCAACTCCACATCTGACCAAGCTGATGTCTCCAAATCATTCCCTAATAGACAGTCTACAGGTAAATCTGAAGCTACCACAACTTTCTTTGGACCAGTTACCCCCCCCCAGTTGAGATTTACAACAGCCATGGGGTGGCTTTGTGTTATGTTGTGAGCATCGGTTACTTGGTACTGGTGTCCAAGTATGTGTTGTTCAGGGTGCACCAGTTTCTCAATCACCATTGTGACACTGGCACCTGTGTCCCTGTAGGCCTGGACCTCAACACCATTTATTAGGGTTAGTTGCATGTACTTCTCCAAGTTATGGGGGGAAGCAACCAAAGTGGCTAAATCAATAGCCCCTTCAGAGACTAAAGTAGCCTCTGTGGTCTCCCTAATCAGACCAACCCCAACTAAATTACCAAAAGTGAGCCCAGCTACTTCCTTGGATTGGCTATTAGTAGGTTTGCTCCCACCACCACTGCTATTAGTAGGGACACTAGGTGTAGCAGTAGGGGTTGTAGTGGTAGGAGCTGTGGTGCCTTTCTTTGGACAACTGGGATCTGTTGTCCAATGGCCTTTTATTTTACATAAATAGCACCATGGTTTCTTTTCCTTGTTCTGATTAAAGGAGGATTTGGACCCACCACCCCCACCAGAGTGTTTTTGTGGGCCTGATGAAGACTCATTTTTAGATTTGTCCCCACCCTTGTCAGAAGACTTACCATCCTTCTTTTTGTTGCCATCTTTGTCACCCCCTGTATGAACTTTTCTGTTCACTCTTGTTCTGACCCATTTGTCTGCCTTCTTTCCCAATTCTTGGGGAGAGGTCAGATCAGAGTCCACCAAGTACTGGTGCAACAAATCAGACACACAATTATTAAGAATATGCTCTCTCAGGATCAAGTTATACAGGCTGTCATAATCAGTAACTTTACTGCCATGTAACCACCCCTCCAAGGCCTTCACTGAATGGTCAATGAAATCAACCCAGTCTTGTGAAGACTCCTTTTTGTCTCTCTGAACTTTATCCTGTACTGTTCAGTGGTTAAGCCATAACCATCCAGGAGTGCATTCTTAAGAACTTGGAAATTATTAGCATCATTTTCTTTCACAGTAAGGAGCCTATCCCTACCTTTTCCACTAAATGATAGCCATAGGATAGCAGCCCACTGCCTTTGAGGGACATCCTGTACAACACAGGCCCTCTCAAGTGCAGCAAACCACTAGTTAATGTCATCCCCCTCCTTATAAGGGGGAACTATCTTGTGCAGATTCCTGGAATCATGCTCTTTTGCAGGATGACTATGGAGAATACTGCTGCTGCCACCATGGGTATCTAAACCCAACTTCTGTCTTTCCTTCTCTAATTCAAAAGACTGTCTATCCAAATCCAGCTGTTGCTTTTTAAGCTTCAGTCTGGTTTGTTCCACCCTCAACTTATTGAGTTCCCTCTCTAACATTCTGTCATCAGGGTTGGTGGGAGGGACATTTCTAGAAACAGAGCTATGATGGGAATGAACAGAAGGAGACCTGTCCCTTACAGAAGGCACCCTAACAGCTTGGTTTACAGAAACATTACTACCAGTATGGTGAGAATAAATGCTTTTGCTATGATGTGAGACAACACTATTTATTTGGTGTGGCTCATCATCATTACCATCTATGCTAGATTGTCTAGTAATGGGCAGGCTAGGAAGTTTCTTTCCTGAATCTTTTCCTGGGGGAGTCCCTGAATCAGATTGGGAACTATTAGGTACTTTTTCAACAGATGGGGCACCTATGGCCTTATCCTGTTCTCTAAGCATGTTAAGTAACAGTTCCAAGGAAGGATTCTTCCCTACACTCAAACCTCTCTCTATACAGAGACTCCTTGCTTTTTTCCAGCTAAGGTTGTCATATGCAAGTTTGGACAGATCAACACTTTGGCCTGTGCCAGACATTTTTTAGAGAGAGTTAAAGTGATAGAAAAAGAGAAAAAAGTTTTCAGAACTTTTTGGAAAGACAGAAAAAACTTTTTAAACTTTTAAGAACTTTTTGAAAGTTTAGAAGTACTTTTCAGCACTTAGAAAAGAGTGAAAAGAGGAAATGCAAAACTTTTTGGCTATGTGTATATACACTGACCTTGTTTTGTATATTTTTCTCTTATGAAAAGTACAATGACAAGAGTGGTAAGTAGTCTCAAGCACTGATCTCACCACTGCACAACCAATGAAGGAGGCTGGACTGGCTTGTAGTGAGTACCAAGGGGTACTTGCACCTTGCACCAGGCCCAGTTATCCCTTATTAGTGTATAGGGTGTCTAGCAGCTTAGGCTGATAGATAATGGTAGCTTAGCAGAGCAGCTTAGGCTGAACTAGGAGACGTGTGAAGCTACTACAGTACCACTTAGTGTCATATGCACAATATCATAAGAAAACACAATACACAGTTATACTAAAAATAAAGGTACTTTATTTTTATGACAATATGCCAAAGTATCTTAGAGTGTACCCTCAGGGAGAGGATAGGAAATATACACAAGATATATATACACAATAGCAAAAATATGCAGTATAGTCTTAGAAAACAGTGCAAACAATGTATAGTTACAATAGGATGCAATGGGGAAACATAGGGATAGGGGCAACACAAACCATATACTCCAAAAGTGGAATGCGAACCACGAATGGACCCCAAACCTATGTGACCTTGTAGAGGGTCGCTGGGACTATTAGAAAATAGTGAGAGTTAGAAAAATAACCCTCCCCAAGACCCTGAAAAGTGAGTGCAAAGTGCACTAAAGTTCCCCTAAGGACAAAGTAGTCGTATTAGAGGAATAATGCAGGAAAGACACAAACCAGCAATGCAACAACTGTGGATTTCCAATCTAGGGTACCTGTGGAACAAGGGGACCAAGTCCAAAAGTCACAAGCAAGTCGGAGATGGGCAGATGCACAGGAAATGCCAGCTGCGGGTGCAAAGAAGCTTCGACTGGACAGAAGAAGATGAGGTTTCTGAAGGAACGAAAAGGGCTAGAGACTTCCCCCTTGGTGGACGGATTCCTCTCGCCTTGGAGAGTCGTGCAAAAGTGTTTTCCCGCCGGAAGGACGCCAACAAGCCTTGCTAGTCGCAAATCGTGCGTTTGGCGTTTTTGGACGCTGCCGGGGCCCAGGAGGGACCAGGAGGTCGCAAATTGGACCTGAAGAGAGAGGGGACGTCGAGCAAGACAAAGAGCCCTCACTGAAGCAGGTAGCACCTAGAGAAGTGCCAGAAACAGGCACTACGAGGATGCGCGAAACGGTGCTCACCGAAGTTACACAAAGGAGTCCCACGTCGCCGCAGACCAACTTAGAAAGTTGTGCAATGCAGGTTAGAGTGCCGTGGACCCAGGCTTGGCTGTGCACAAAGGATTTCCGCCGGAAGTGCACAGGGGCCGGAGTAGCTGCAAAGTCGCGGTTCCCAGCAATGCAGCCCAGCGAGGTGAGGCAAGGACTTACCTCCACCAAACTTGGGCTGAAGAGTCACTGGACTGTGGGGGTCACTTGGACAGTGTCGCTGGATTCGAGGGACCTCGCTCGTCGTGCTGAGAGGAGAACCAAGGGACCGGTAATGCAGCTTTTTGGTGCCTGCGGTTGCAGGGGGAAGATTCCGTCGACCCACAGGAGATTTCTTCGGAGCTTCTGGTGCAGAGAGGAGGCAGGCTACCCCCACAGCATGCACAAGCAGGAAAACAGTCGAGAAGGCGGCAGGATCAGCGTTACAGAGTTGCAGTAGTCGTCTTTGCTACTATGTTGCAGGTTTGCAGGCTTCCAGCGCGGTCAGCAGTCGTTTCCTTATCAGAAGGTGAAGAGAGAGATGCAGAGGAACTCGGATGAGCTCTTGCATTCGTTATCTAAAGTTTCCCCAGAGACAGAGACCCTAAATAGCCAGAAAAGAGGGTTTGGCTACCTAGGAGAGAGGATAGGCTACTAACACCTGAAGGAGCCTATCAGCAGGAGTCTCTGACGTCACCTGGTGGCACTGGCCACTCAGAGCAGTCCAGTGTGCCAGCAGCACCTCTGTTTCCAAGATGGCAGAGGTCTGGAGCACACTGGAGGAGCTCTGGACACCTCCCAGGGGAGGTGCAGGTCAGGGGAGTGGTCACTCCCCTTTCCTTTGTCCAGTTTCGCGCCAGAGCAGGGGCTAAGGGGTCCCTGAACCGGTGTAGACTGGCTTATGCAGAATTGGGCACCTCTGTGCCCAACAAAGCATTTCCAGAGGCTGGGGGAGGCTACTCCTCCCCTGCCTTCACACCATTTTCCAAAGGGAGAGGGTGTCACACCCTCTCTCAGAGGAAGTTCTTTGTTCTGCCATCCTGGGCCAGGCCTGGCTGGACCCCAGGAGGGCAGCTGCCTGTCTGAGGGGTTGGCAGCAGCAGCAGCTGCAGTGAAACCCCAGGAAGGGCAGTTTGGCAGTACCAGGGTCTGTGCTACAGACCACTGGGATCATGGGATTGTGCCAACTATGCCAGGATGGCATAGAGGGGGTAATTCCATGATCATAGACATGTTACATGGCCATATTCGGAGTTACCATTGTGAAGCTACATATAGGTAGTGACCTATATGTAGTGCACGCGTGTAATGGTGTCCCCGCACTCACAAAGTTCAGGGAATTGGCTCTGAACAATGTGGGGGCACCTTGGCTAGTGCCAGGGTGCCCTCACACTAAGTAACTTTGCACCCAACCTTTACCAGGTAAAGGTTAGACATATAGGTGACTTATAAGTTACTTAAGTGCAGTGTAAAATGGCTGTGAAATAACGTGGACGTTATTTCACTCAGGCTGCAGTGGCAGGCCTGTGTAAGAATTGTCAGAGCTCCCTATGGGTGGCAAAAGAAATGCTGCAGCCCATAGGGATCTCCTGGAACCCCAATACCCTGGGTACCTCAGTACCATATACTAGGGAATTATAAGGGTGTTCCAGTAAGCCAATGTAAATTGGTACAAATTACCACTAGCCTGTCAGTGACAATTTGGAAAGAAATGAGAGAGCATAACCACTGAGGTTCTGATTAGCAGAGCCTCAGTGAGACAGTTAGTCACTACACAGGTAACACATTCAGGCACACTTATGAGCACTGGGGCCCTGGGTTACCAGGGTCCCAGTGTCACATACAACTAAAACAACATATATACAGTGAAAAATGGGGGTAACATGCCAGGCAAGATGGTACTTTCCTACAGACAGGGGAAGCAATTTCATGTCTACATACTTAAAGGCCATGTGGAAGGAGTGTGGGGTGACTTACAAGTTCACTACACCCTATCATCCACAAACAAATGGACTGGTGGAGAGATTTAATAAAACTCTCAAAGGCATGATTATGGGTCTCTGTAGGAGGCTGGACTGGCTTGTAGTGAGCACCAAGGGGTACTTGCACCTTGCACCAGGCCCAGTTATCCCTTATTAGTGTATAGGGTGTCTAGCAGCTTAGGCTGATAGATAATGGTAGCTTAGCAGAGCAGCTTAGGCTGAACTAGGAGACGGGTGAAGCTACTAGAGTACCACTTAGTGTCATATGCACAATATCATAAGAAAACACAATACACAGTTATACTAAAAATAAAGGTACTTTATTTTTATGACAATATGCCAAAGTATCTTAGAGTGTACCCTCAGTGAGAAGATAGGAAATATACACAAGATATATATACACAATAGCAAAAATATGCAGTATAGTCTTAGAAAACAGTGCAAACAATGTATAGTTACAATAGGATGCAATGGGGAAACATAAGGATAGGGGCAACACAAACCATATACTCCAAAAGTGGAATGCGAACCACGAATGGACCCCAAACCTATGTGACCTTGTAGAGGGTCGCTGGGACTATTAGAAAATAGTGAGAGTTAGAAAAATAACCCTCCCCAAGACTCTGAAAAGTGAGTGCAAAGTGCACTAAAGTTCCCCTAAAGACAAAGAAGTCGTGTTAGAGGAATAATGCAGGAAAGACACAAACCAACAATGCAACAACACTGGATTTCCAATCTGGGGTACCTGTGGAACAAGGGGACCAAGTCCAAAAGTCACAAGCAAGTCGGAGATGGGCATATGCCCAGGAAATGCCAGCTGCTGGTGCAAAGAAGCTTCCACTGGACAGAAGAAGCTGTGGTTTCTGCAGGAACGCAAAGGGCTAGAGACTTCCCCTTTGGAGAAAACATCCCGCTCGCCTTGTAGAGTCGTGCAGAAGTGTTTTCCCGCTGAAAGAATGCCAACAAGCCTTGCTAGCTGCAAATCGTGTGGTTAGCGTTTTTGGACGCTGCTGTGGCCCTGGAAGGACCAGGAGGTCGCAAATTAGACCAGGAGAGAGAGGGGACGTCGGGCAAAACAAGGAGCCCTTTCAGCAGCAGGTAGCACCCGGAGAAGTGCCAGAAACAGGCACTACAAGGATGCGTGAAATGGTGCTCACCCGAAGTCGCACAAAGGAGTCCCACGTCGCCGGAGACCAACTTAGAAAGTCGTGTAATGCAGGTTAGAGTGCCGTGGACCCAGGCTTGGCTGTGCACAAAGGATTTCCGCCGGAAGTGCACAGGGGCCGGAGTAGCTGCAAAAGTCGCGGTTCCCAGCAATGCAGCCCAGCGAGGTGAGGCAAGGACTTACCTCCACCAAACTTGGACTGAAGAGTCACAGGACTGTGGGGGTCACTTGGACAGAGTTGCTGGATTCGAGGGACCTCGCTCGTCGTGCTGAGAGGAGACCCAAGTGACCGGTAATGCAGCTTTTTGGTGCCTGCGGTTGCAGGGGGAAGATTCCGTCGACCCAAGGGAGATTTTTTCGGAGCTTCTGGTGCAGAGAGGAGGCAGACTACCCCCACAGCATGCACAAGCAGGAAAGCAGTCGAGAAGGCGGCAGGATCAGCGTTACAGAGTTGCAGTAGTCGTCTTTGCTACTATGTTGCAGGTTTGCAGGCTTCCAGCGCGGTCAGCAGTCGATTCCTTGGCAGAAGGTGAAGAGAGAGATGCAGAGGAACTCGGATGAGCTCTTGCATTCGTTATCTAAAGTTTCCCCAGAGACAGAGACCCTAAATAGCCAGAAAAGAGGGTTTGGCTACCTAGGAGAGAGGATAGGCTATTAACACCTGAAGGAGCCTATCAGAAGGAGTCTCTGACGTCACCTGGTGGCACTGGCCACTCAGAGCAGTCCAGTGTGCCAGCAGCACCTCTGTTTCCAAGATGGCAGAGGTCTGGAGCACACTGGAGGAGCTCTGGACACCTCCCAGGGGAGGTGCAGGTCAGGGGAGTGGTCACTCCCCTTTCCTTTGTCCAGTTTCGCGCCAGAGCAGGGCTAAGGGGTCCCCTGAACCGGTGTAGACTGGCTTATGCAGAATTGGGCACATCTGTGCCCAAGCAAGCATTTCCAGAGGCTGGGGAGGCTACTCCTCCCCTGCCTTCACACCATTTTCTAAAGGGAGAGGGTGTAACACCCACTCTCAGAGGAAGTCCTTTGTTCTGCCATCCTGGGACAAGCCTGGCTTGACCCCAGGGGGGCAGAAACCTGTCTGAGGGGTTGGCAGCAGCAGCAGCTGCATGGAAACCCCAGGAAAGGCAGTTTGGCAGTACCAGGGTCTGTGCTACAGACCACTGGGATCATGGGATTGTGCCAACTATGCCAGGATGGCATAGAGGGGGCAATTCCATGATCATAGACATGTTACATGGCCATATTCGGAGTTACCATTGTGAAGCTACATATAGGTAGTGACCTATATGTAGTGCACGCGTGTAATGGTGTCCCCGCACTCACAAAGTTCAGGGAATTGGCTCTGAACAATGTGGGGGCACCTTGGCTAGTGCCAGGGTGCCTTCACACTAAGTAACTTTGCACCTAACCTTTACCAGGTAAAGGTTAGACATATAGGTGACTTATAAGTTACTTAAGTGCAGTGTAAAATGGCTGTGAAATAACGTGGACGTTATTTCACTCAGGCTGCAGTGGCAGGCCTGTGTAAGAATTGTCAGGGTTCCCTATGGGTGGCAAAAGAAATGCTGCAGCCCATAGGGATCTCCTGGAACCCCAATACCCTGGGTTCCTCAGTACCATATACTAGGGAATTATAAGGGTGTTCCAGTAAGCCAATGTAAATTGGTAAAATTGGTCACTAGCCTGTTAGTGACAATTTGAAAGAAATGAGAGAGCATAACCACTGAGGTTCTGATTAGCAGAGCCTCAGTGAGACAGTTAGTCACTACACAGGTAACACATTCAGGCACACTTATGAGCACTGGGGCCCTGGAGAACAGGGTCCCAGGGACACATACAACTAAAACAACATATATACAGTGAAAAATGGGGGTAACATGCCAGGCAAGATGGTACTTTCCTACAGTAGGGAAGAATCCTTCCTTGGAATTGTTACTTAACATGCTTAGAGAACAAGATAAGGCTAAAAGTGCCCCATCTGTTGAAAAAGTAGCTAATGGTTCCCAATCTGATCCAGGGACTCCCCCAGGAAAAGATTCAGGAAAGAAACTTCCAAGCCTGCCCATTACTAGACAGTCTAGCATAGTTGGTACTGATGTTGAGTCACACCATACAGATAGTGTTGTCTCACATCATAGCAAGAGCATTCATTCTCATCACAGTAGAAATGATGTTTCTGTTAACCAAGCTGTTAGGGTGCCCTCTGTAAGGGACAGGTCTCCTTCTGTCCATTCTCATCATACTTCTGTTTCAAGACATGTCCTTCCCACCCACCCTGATGACAGATTGTTAGAAAGGGAGCACAATAGATTGAGAGTGGAACAAACCAGACTGAAGCTCGAGAAGCAACAGCTGGATTTGGAGAGACAGACTTTAGAAGTAGAGAAAGCGAGACAGAAACTGGGTTTAGAAACCCATGGTGGCAGCAGCAGTATTCCCCATAGTCATCCTGCAAAGGAGCATGATTCCAGGAATCTGCACAAGATAGTTCCCCCTTATAAGGAGGGGGATGACATTAACAAGTGGTTTGCTGCACTTGAGAGGGCCTGTGCTGTACAGGATGTCCCTCAAAAGCAGTGGGCTGCTATCCTATGGCTATCATTTAGTGGAAAAGGTAGGGATAGGCTCCTTACTGTGAAAGAAAATGAAGCTAATGATTACAAAGTTCTTAAGAAGGCACTCTTGGATGGTTATGGCTAAACCACTGAACAATACAGGATAAAGTTCAGAGAGACCAAAAAGGAGTCTTCACAAGACTGGGTTGATTTCATTGACCATTCAGTGAAGGCCTTGGAGGGGTGGTTACATGGCAGTAAAGTTACTGATTATGACAGCCTGTATAACTTGATCCTGAGAGAGCATATTCTTAATAATTGTGTGTCTGATTTGTTGCACTAGTACTTGGTGGACTCTGATCTGACCTCTCCCCAAGAATTGGGAAAGAAGGCAGACAAATGGGTCAGAACAAGGGTGAACAGAAAAGTTCATACAGGGGGTGACAATGATGGCAACAAGAAGAAGGATGGTAAGTCTTCTGACAAGGGTGGGGACAAATCTAAAAATGAGTCTTCATCAGGCCCACAAAAACACTCTGGTGGGGGTGGTGGGCCCAAATCCTCTTCTAATCAAAACAAGGAAAAGAAACCATGGTGCTATTTATGTAAAATAAAAGGCCATTGGACAACAGATCCCAGTTGTCCAAAGAAAAGCACCAAGCCTCCTACCACTACAACCCCTACTGCTACACCTAGTGTCCCTACTAATAGCAGTGATGGTGGGAGCAAACCTACTAATAGCCAATCCAAGGGAGTAGCTGGGCTCACTATTGGTAACTTAGTTGGGGTTGGTCTTGTTAGGGAGACCACAGAGGCTATATTAGTCTCTGAGGGGGCTATTGATCTAGCCACCTTAGTTGCTTGTCCCCTTAATATGGATAAGTACAAGCAGCTACCCCTAATAAATGGTGTTGAGGTTCAGGCCTACAGGGACACTGGTGCCAGTGTGACTATGGTCATAGAGAAACTGGTCCACCCTGAACAACACCTACTTGGTCACCAGTACCAAGTAACCGATGCTCACAATAACACACTTAGCCACCCCATGGCTGTTGTAAATCTCAACTGGGGGGGGGGTTACTGGTCTAAAGAAAGTTGTGGTAGCCACAGATTTACCTGTAGACTGTCTACTAGGAAATGATTTGGAGACATCAGCTTGGTCAGATGTGGAGTTGGAGGCCCATGCAGCAATGCTGGGCATCCCAGAGCATATTTTTGCTTTAACCAGGGCTCAGGCCAAAAAGCAAAAAGGACAGGGAAGCTTGGATCCTGGAACAATGGACCAAGTGCTCCCTAAAGCTAGGGCTAGTAGAAGTAAAGCACTTCCTACTATCCCTCCCTCTACAGTGGATTCTACTTCTGAGGAAGAAGAATTTCCACCCTGTGCAGAACCTACACCAGAGGAGCTGGAAGCAGACACTGCTGAGCTTTTGGGTGAAGGAGGGCCTGCCAGGGACGAGCTGAGTGTGGCACAGCAAACCTGTCCCACACTAGAGGGTCTAAGACAGCAAGCTGTCAAACAAGCTAATGGGGATGTCAGTAACTCTCACAGAGTTTACTGGGAGGACAACCTCTTGTACACTGAAGCAAGGGATCCTAAACCTGGAACTGCCAGGAGGTTAGTGATTCCTCAGGAGTACAGAAAGTTCCTCCTAACTCTAGCCCACGACATTCCCCTAGCTGGACATCTGGGGCAAATGAAAACTTGGGACAGGCTTGTTCCCCTGTTTCATTGGCCTAGGATGTCTGAGGACACAAAGGAATTTTGTAAGTCCTGTGAAACCTGTCAAGCCAGTGGCAAGACAGGTGGCACTCCAAAGGCACCCCTTATTCCACTGCCTGTGGTTGGGGTTCCCTTTGAAATGGTAGGGGTTGACATAGTTGGCCCCCTTGACCCTCCTACTGCTTCAGGTAATAGGTTTATCTTGGTGGTAGTGGACCATGCCACAAGATATCCTGAAGCAATTCCTTTAAGGACCACTACAGCACCTGGTGGCAAAGGCCCTCCTATGAATATTTTCTAGGGTGGGCTTCCCAAAGGAAGTAGTATCAGACAGGGGAAGCAATTTCATGTCTACATACTTAAAGGCCATGTGGAAGGAGTGTGGGGTGACTTACAAGTTCACTACACCCTATCATCCACAAACAAATGGACTGGTGGAGAGATTTAATAAAACTCTCAAAGGCATGATTATGGGTCTCTGTAGGAGGCTGGACTGGCTTGTAGTGAGTACCAAGGGGTACTTGCACCTTGCACCAGGCCCAGTTATCCCTTATTAGTGTATAGGGTGTCTAGCAGCTTAGGCTGATAGATAATGGTAGCTTAGCAGAGCAGCTTAGGCTGAACTAGGAGACGGGTGAAGCTACTACAGTACCACTTAGTGTCATATGCACAATATCATAAGAAAATACAATACACAGTTATACTAAAAATAAAGGTACTTTATTTTTATGACAATATGCCAAAGTATCTTAGAGTGTACCCTCAGTGAGAAGATAGGAAATATACACAAGATATATATACACAATAGCAAAAATATGCAGTATAGTCTTAGAAAACAGTGCAAACAATGTATAGTTACAATAGGATGCAATGGGGAAACATAAGGATAGGGGCAACACAAACCATATACTCCAAAAGTGGAATGCGAACCACGAATGGACCCCAAACCTATGTGACCTTGTAGAGGGTCGCTGGGACTATTAGAAAATAGTGAGAGTTAGAAAAATAACCCTCCCCAAGACCCTGAAAAGTGAGTGCAAAGTGCACTAAAGTTCCCCTAAAGACAAAGAAGTCGTGTTAGAGGAATAATGCAGGAAAGACACAAACCAACAATGCAACAATGCTGGATTTCCAATCTGGGGTACCTGTGGAACAAGGAGACCAAGTCCAAAAGTCACAAGCAAGTCGGAGATGGGCATATGCCCAGGAAATGCCAGCTGCGGGTGCAAATAAGCTTCCACTGGACAGAAGAAGCTGTGGTTTCTGCAGGAACGCAAAGGGCTAGAGACTTCCCCTTTAGAGGACACATCCCTCTCGCCTTGTAGAGTCGTGCAGAAGTGTCTTCCCGCCGAAAGAACGCCAACAAGCCTTGCTAGCTGCAAATCATGTGGTTGGCGTTTTTGGATGCTGCTGTGGCCCTGGAAGGACCAGGAGGTCGCAAATTGGACCAGGAGAGAGAGGGGACGTCGAGCAAAACAAGGAGCCCTCTCAGCAGCAGGTAGCACCCAGAGAAGTGCCAGAAACAGGCACTACAAGGATGCGTGAAACGGTGCTCACCCGAAGTCGCACAAAGGAGTCCCACGTCGCCGGAGACCCACTTAGAAAGTCGTGTAATGCAGGTTAGAGTGCCGTGGACCCAGGGTTGGCTGTGCACAAAGGATTTCCGCCGGAAGTGCACAGGGGCCGGAGTAGCTGCAAAAGTCGCGGTTCCCATCAATGCAGCCCAGCGAGGTGAGGCAAGGACTTACCTCCACCAAACTTGGACTGAAGAGTCACTGGACTGTGGGGGTCACTTGGACAGAGTCGCTGGATTCAAGGGACCTCGCTCGTCGTGCTGAGAGGAGACCCGAGGGACCGGTAATGCAGCTTTTTGGTGCCTGCGGTTGCAGGGGGAAGATTCCGTCGACCCAAGGGAGATTTTTTCGGAGCTTCTGGTGCAGAGAGGAGGCAGACTACCCCCACAGCATGCACAAGCAGGAAAGCAGTCGAGAAGGCGGCAGGATCAGCGTTACAGAGTTGCAGTAGTCGTCTTTGCTACTATGTTGCAGGTTTGCAGGCTTCCAGCGCGGTCAGCAGTCGATTCCTTGGCAGAAGGTGAAGAGAGAGATGCAGAGGAACTCGGATGAGCTCTTGCATTCGTTATCTAAAGTTTCCCCAGAGACAGAGACCCTAAATAGCCAGAAAAGAGGGTTTGGCTACCTAGGAGAGAGGATAGGCTACTAACACCTGAAGGAGCCTATCAGAAGGAGTCTCTGACGTCACCTGGTGGCACTGGCCACTCAGAGCAGTCCAGTGTGCCAGCAGCACCTCTGTTTCCAAGATGGCAGAGGTCTGGAGCACACTGGAGGAGCTCTGGACACCTCCCAGGGGAGGTGCAGGTCAGGGGAGTGGTCACTCCCCTTTCCTTTGTCCAGTTTCGCGGCAGAGCAGGGCTAAGGGGTCCCCTGAACCGGTGTAGACTGGCTTATGCAGAATTGGGCACATCTGTGCCCAAGAAAGCATTTCCAGAGGCTGGGGGAGGCTACTCCTCCCCTGCCTTCACACCATTTTCTAAAGGGAGAGGGTGTAACACCCACTCTCAGAGGAAGTCCTTTGTTCTGCCATCCTGGGACAAGCCTGGCTTGACCCCAGGGGGGCAGAAACCTGTCTGAGGGGTTGGCAGCAGCAGCAGCAGCTGCAGTGAAACCCCAGGAAAGGCAGTTTGGCAGTACCAGGGTCTGTGCTACAGACCACTGGGATCATGGGATTGTGCCAACTATGCCAGGATGGCATAGAGGGGGCAATTCCATGATCATAGACATGTTACATGGCCATATTCGGAGTTACCATTGTGAAGCTACATATAGGTAGTGACCTATATGTAGTGCACGCGTGTAATGGTGTCCCCGCACTCACAAAGTTCAGGGAATTGGCTCTGAACAATGTGGGGGCACCTTGGCTAGTGCCAGGGTGCCCTCACACTAAGTAACTTTGCACCTAACCTTTACCAGGTAAAGGTTAGACAAATAGGTGACTTATAAGTTACTTAAGTGCAGTGTAAAATGGCTGTGAAATAACGTGGACGTTATTTCACTCAGGCTGCAGTGGCAGGCCTGTGTAAGAATTGTCAGGGCTCCCTATGGGTGGCAAAAGAAATGCTGCAGCCCATAGGGATCTCCTGGAGCCCCAATACCCTGGGTACCTCAGTACCATATACTAGGGAATTATAAGGGTGTTCCAGTAAGCCAATGTAAATTGGTAAAATTGGTCACTAGCCTGTTAGTGACAATTTGAAAGAAATGAGAGAGCATAACCACTGAGGTTCTGATTAGCAGAGCCTTAGTGAGACAGTTAGTCACTACACAGGTAACACATTCAGGCACACTTATGAGCACTGGGGCCCTGGAGAACAGGGTCCCAGTGACACATACAACTAAAACAACATATATACAGTGAAAAATGGGGGTAACATGCCAGGCAAGATGGTACTTTCCTACAGTAGGGAAGAATCCTTCCTTGGAATTGTTACTTAACATGCTTAGAGAACAAGATAAGGCTAAAAGTGCCCCATCTGTTGAAAAAGTAGCTAATGGTTCCCAATCTGATCCAGGGACTCCCCCAGGAAAAGATTCAGGAAAGAAACTTCCAAGCCTGCCCATTACTAGACAGTCTAGCATAGTTGGTACTGATGTTGAGTCACACCATACAGATAGTGTTGTCTCACATCATAGCAAGAGCATTCATTCTCATCACAGTAGAAATGATGTTTCTGTTAGCCAAGCTGTTAGGGTGCCCTCTGTAAGGGACAGGTCTCCTTCTGTCCATTCTCATCATACTTCTGTTTCAAGACATGTCCCTCCCACCCACCCTGATGACAGATTGTTAGAAAGGGAGCTCAATAGATTGAGAGTGGAACAAACCAGACTGAAGCTCGAGAAGCAACAGCTGAATTTGGAGAGACAGACTTTAGAAGTAGAGAAAGAGAGACAGAAACTGGGTTTAGAAACCCATGGTGGCAGCAGCAGTATTCCCCATAGTCATCCTGCAAAGGAGCATGATTCCAGGAATCTGCACAAGATAGTTCCCCCTTATAAGGAGGGGGATGACATTAACAAGTGGTTTGCTGCACTTGAGAGGGCCTGTGCTGTACAGGATGTCCCTCAAAAGCAGTGGGCTGCTATCCTATGGCTATCATTTAGTGGAAAAGGTAGGGATAGGCTCCTTACTGTGAAAGAAAATGAAGCTAATGATTACAAAGTTCTTAAGAAGGCACTCCTGGATGGTTATGGCTTAACCACTGAACAATACAGGATAAAGTTCAGAGAGACCAAAAAGGAGTCTTCACAAGACTGGGTTGATTTCATTGACCATTCAGTGAAGGCCTTGGAGGGGTGGTTACATGGCAGTAAAGTTACTGATTATGACAGCCTGTATAACTTGATCCTGAGAGAGCATATTCTTAATAATTGTGTGTCTGATTTGTTGCACCAGTACTTGGTGGACTCTGATCTGACCTCTCCCCAAGAATTGGGAAAGAAGGCAGACAAATGGGTCAGAACAAGGGTGAACAGAAAAGTTCATACAGAGGGTGACAATGATGGCAACAAGAAGAAGGATGGTAAGTCTTCTGACAAGGGTGGGGACAAATCTAAAAATGAGTCTTCATCAGGCCCACAAAAACACTCTGGTGGGGGTGGTGGGCTCAAATCCTCTTCTAATCAAAACAAGGAAAAGAAACCATGGTGCTATTTATGTAAAATAAAAGGCCATTGGACAACAGATCCCAGTTGTCCAAAGAAAAGCACCAAGCCTCCTACCACTACAACCCCTACTGCTACACCTAGTGTCCCTACTAATAGCAGTGGTGGTGGGAGCAAACCTACTAATAGCCAATCCAAGGGAGTAGCTGGGCTCACTATTGGTAACTTAGTTGGGGTTGGTCTTGTTAGGGAGACCACAGAGGCTATATTAGTCTCTGAGGGGGCTATTGATCTAGCCACCTTAGTTGCTTGTCCCCTTAATATGGATAAGTACAAGCAGCTACCCCTAATAAATGGTGTTGAGGTTCAGGCCTACAGGGACACTGGTGCCAGTGTGACTATGGTCATAGAGAAACTGGTCCACCCTGAACAACACCTACTTGGTCACCAGTACCAAGTAACCGATGCTCACAATAACACACTTAGCCACCCCATGGCTGTTGTAAATCTCAACTGGGAGGGGGGTTACTGGTCCAAAGAAAGTTGTGATAGCCACAGATTTACCTGTAGACTGTCTACTAGGAAATGATTTGGAGACATCAGCTTGGTCAGATGTGGAGTTGGAGGCCCATGCAGCAATGCTGGGCATCCCAGAGCATATTTTTGCTTTAACCAGGGCTCAGGCCAAAAAGCAAAAAGGACAGGGAAGCTTGGATCCTGGAACAATGGACCAAGTGCTCCCTAAAGCTAGGGCTAGTAGAAGTAAAGCACTTCCTACTATCCCTCCCTCTACAGTGGATTCTACTTCTGAGGAAGAAGAATTTCCACCCTGTGCAGAACCTACACCAGAGGAGCTGGAGGCAGACACTGCTGAGCTTTTGGGTGAAGGAGGGCCTGCCAGGGACGAGCTGAGTGTGGCACAGCAAACCTGTCCCACACTAGAGGGTCTAAGACAGCAAGCTGTCAAACAAGCTAATGGGGATGTCAGTAACTCTCACAGAGTTTACTGGGAGGACAACCTCTTGTACACTGAAGCAAGGGATCCTAAACCTGGAACTGCCAGGAGGTTAGTGATTCCTCAGGAGTACAGAAAGTTCCTCCTAACTCTAGCCCACGACATTCCCCTAGCTGGACATCTGGGGCAAATGAAAACTTGGGACAGGCTTGTTCCCCTGTTTCATTGGCCTAGGATGTCTGAGGACACAAAGGAATTTTGTAAGTCCTGTGAAACCTGTCAAGCCAGTGGCAAGACAGGTGGCACTCCAAAGGCACCCCTTATTCCACTGCCTGTGGTTGGGGTTCCCTTTGAAATGGTAGGGGTTGACATAGTTGGCCCCCTTGACCCTCCTACTGCTTCAGGTAATAGGTTTATCTTGGTGGTAGTGGACCATGCCACAAGATATCCTGAAGCAATTCCTTTAAGGACCACTACAGCACCTGCAGTGGCAAAGGCCCTCCTATGAATATTTTCTAGGGTGGGCTTCCCAAAGGAAGTAGTATCAGACAGGGGAAGCAATTTCATGTCTGCATACTTAAAGGCCATGTGGAAGGAGTGTGGGGTGACTTACAAGTTCACTACACCCTATCATCCACAAACAAATGGACTGGTGGAGAGATTTAATAAAACTCTCAAAGGCATGATTATGGGTCTCTGTAGGAGGCTGGACTGGCTTGTAGTGAGTACCAAGGGGTACTTGCACCTTGCACCAGGCCCAGTTATCCCTTATTAGTGTATAGGGTGTCTAGCAGCTTAGGCTGATAGATAATGGTAGCTTAGCAGAGCAGCTTAGGCTGAACTAGGAGACGGGTGAAGCTACTACAGTACCACTTAGTGTCATATGCACAATATCATAAGAAAACACAATACACAGTTATACTAAAAATAAAGGTACTTTATTTTTATGACAATATGCCAAAGTATCTTAGAGTGTACCCTCAGTGAGAGGATAGGAAATATACACAAGATATATATACACAATAGCAAAAATATGCAGTATAGTCTTAGAAAACAGTGCAAACAATGTATAGTTACAATAGGATGCAATGGGGAAACATAGGGATAGGGGCAACACAAACCATATACTCCAAAAGTGGAATGCGAACCACGAATGGACCCCAAACCTATGTGACCTTGTAGAGGGTCGCTGGGACTATTAGAAAATAGTGAGAGTTAGAAAAATAACCCTCCCCAAGACCCTGAAAAGTGAGTGCAAAGTGCACTAAAGTTCCCCTAAAGACAAAGAAGTCGTGTTAGAGGAATAATGCAGGAAAGACACAAACCAACAATGCAACAACACTGGATTTCCAATCTGGGGTACCTGTGGAACAAGGGGACCAAGTCCAAAAGTCAAAAGCAAGTCGGAGAGGGGCATATGCCCAGGAAATGCCAGCTGCGGGTGCAAAGAAGCTTCCACTGGACAGAAGAAGCTGTGGTTTCTGCAGGAATGCAAAGGGCTAGAGACTTCCCCTTTGGAGGACACATCCCTCTCGCCTTGTAGAGTCGTGCAGAAGTGTTTTCCCGCCGAAGGAACGCCAACAAGCCTTGCTAGCTGCAAATCGTGTGGTTAGCGTTTTTGGACGCTGCTGTGGCCCTGGAAGGACCAGGAGGTCGCAAATTGGACCAGGAGAGAGAGGGGACGTCGAGCAAGACAAGAAGCCCTCTCAGCAGCAGGTAGCACCCAGAGAAGTGCCAGAAACAGGCACTACGAGGATGCGTGAAACGGTGCTCACCCGAAGTCGCACAAAGGAGTCCCACGTCGCCGGAGACCAACTTAGAAAGTCGTGCAATGCAGGTTAGAGTGCCGTGGACCCAGGCTTGGCTGTGCACAAAGGATTTCCGCCGGAAGTTAACAGGGGCCGGAGTAGCTGCAAAAGTCGCGGTTCCCAGCAATGCAGCCTAGCGAGGTGAGGCAAGGACTTACCTCCACCAAACTTGGGGGCTGATTCTGACCTTGGCGGTCTTTTCGCAAGACCGCCGAGTTACCGCCGCGGTAAAGACCGCCGACCGCGGCGGTATGCCGCGGCGCATATTCCGACCGCTGGGAGCGTTCCGCCGGAAAACCGCCAGCAGCCACACTGGCGGTCGGCGGGAAAGTGGAGACTGGTCAACCTCCACCGCCACGCCATCAGAACACCGCCCACAGAATTACGACCCACATTTCTGTGTGGCGGTCTTCTGTTGGCGGTCACGTCCCTATGGCTCCCTTCGCCTCCCGGAGGACCAACGCAAGGTAAGTTGATCGTCCGTGAGGGGAGGGGGTGGGGGGGGTGTTGTGTGATGTGTGCGTGCATGGGGGTGTGTAGAGGGGGTGTGTGAGTGCGTGCATGCGGGCGGGGGGTGCTGCTGTGCCTATGGGCAATGTGTGTAGTTCGGCGGGTGCGCATGTTGGCATGTATGTGTGCGGGTATGTGCCCCCGTTGTGTATGTGTGTGTGTAGGGGGTGTGCATATGTGCATGTTGGGGGTGCGTGCATGTCGGGGTGCGTGTATGTGCATGTCGGGGTGGGGGGGGCAGGGGGTTTGTAACATCTCTGGGGGGTGGCAGGGGGTGGAGGGTGTGGGGGGGGGACTCGTGGGGGGTAGTGGGGGGTGGGGGAGACCCCTATCAGTGCCAGGGATGGAATTCCCTGGCCCCGATAGTGCCTACCGCCATGGTTCGCATGGCGGTTCCCGACCGCCAAAAACCGCGGCGGTAAGCAGGGTCATGATGCGGTTGGCGGTCTTGGGTCGACCGCCGGGCCGGAGTGCGCAAACTCCAGTCCGTCGGTCATGACCGCCGTGGCGGTCGGAGTGGGAAAGTGTCGGTCGATCGCGGCGGTGACCGCCGCGGTCAGAATGCCATTTTTTGGACCGCCGGTCTGTTCGCGGTCCGACCGCCGCCTCTCCGCCGACCGCCGGGGTTAGAATCACCCCCTTGGTCTGAAGAGTCACTGGACTGTGGGGGTCACTTGGACAGAGTCGCTGGATTCGAGGGACCTCGCTCGTTGTGCTGAGAGGAGACCCAAGGGACCGGTAATGCAGCTTTTTGGTGCCTGCGGTTGCAGGGGGAAGATTCCGTCGACCCACAGGAGATTTCTTCTGAGCTTCTGGTGCAGAGAGGAGGCAGACTACCCCCACAGCATGCACAAGCAGGAAAGCAGTCGAGAAGGCGGCAGGATCAGCGTTACAGAGTTGCAGTAGTCGTCTTTGCTACTATGTTGCAGGTTTGCAGGCTTCCAGCGCGGTCAGCAGTCGATTCCTTGGCAGAAGGTGAAGAGAGAGATGCAGAGGAACTCGGATGAGCTCTTGCATTCGTTATCTAAAGTTTCCCCAGAGACAGAGACCCTAAATAGCCAGAAAAGAGGGTTTGGCTACCTAGAAGAGAGGATAGGCTACTAACACCTGAAGGAGCCTATCAGAAGGAGTCTCTGACGTCACCTGGTGGCACTGGCCACTCAGAGCAGTCCAGTGTGCCAGCAGCACCTCTGTTTCCAAGATGGCAGAGGTCTGGAGCACACTGGAGGAGCTCTGGACACCTCCCAGGGGAGGTGCAGGTCAGGGGAGTGGTCACTCCCCTTTCCTTTGTCCAGTTTCGCGCCAGAGCAGGGCTAAGGGGTCCCCTGAACTGGTGTAGACTGGCTTATGCAGAATTGGGCACATCTGTGCCCAACAAAGCATTTCCAGAGGCTGGGGGAGGCTACTCCTCCCCTGCCTTCACACCATTTTCCAAAGGGAGAGGGTGTAACACCCTCTCTCAGAGGAAGTCCTTTGTTCTGCCATCCTGGGCCAGGCCTGGCTGGACCCCAGGAGGGCCGATGCCTGTCTGAGGGGTTGGCAGCAGCAGCAGCTGCAGTGAAACCCCAGGAAGGGCAGTTTGGCAGTACCAGGGTCTATTCTACAGACCACTGGGATCATGGGATTGTGCCAACTATGCCAGGATGGTATAGAGGGGGCAATTCCATGATCATAGACATGTTACATGGCCATATTCGGGGTTACCATTGTGAAGCTACATATAGGTAGTGACCTATATGTAGTGCACGCGTGTAATGGTGTCCCCGCACTCACAAAGTCCGGGGAATTGGCCCTGAACAATGTGGTGGCACCTTGGCTAGTGCCAGGGTGCACTCACACTAAGTAACTTAGCACCCAACCTTTACCAGGTAAAGGTTAGACATATAGGTGACTTATAAGTTACTTAAGTGCAGTGTAAAATGGCTGTGAAATAACGTGGACGTTATTTCACTCAGGCTGCAGTGGCAGGCCTGTGTAAGAATTGTCAGAGCTCCCTATGGGTGGCAAAAGAAATGCTGCAGCCCATAGGGATCTCCTGGAAACCCAATACCCTGGGTACCTGAGTACCATATACTAGGGAATTATAAGGGTGTTCCAGTAAGCCAATGTGAATTGGTAAAAATGGTCACTAGCCTGTTAGTGACAATTTGGAAAGAAATGAGAGAGCATAACCACTGAGGTTCTGATTAGCAGAGTCTCAGTGAGACAGTTAGTCACTACAGATGTAACACATTCAGGCACACTTATGAACACTGGGGCCCTGGTGAACAGGGTCCCAGTGACACATACAACTAAAACAACATATATACAGTGAAAAATGGGGGTAACCTGCCAGGCAAGATGGTCCTTTCCTACACAACCCCCCCCCAAACGAAGGACAATAAGACTAGCCATGACCTGATGAGTCTTAATTGTCTAAGTGGAAATATCTGGAGAGTCCATCTGCATTGGAGTGGCTACTCCCAGGTCTATGTTCCACTGTATAGCCCATTCCCTGTAGGGATATGGACCACCTCAACAATTTAGGATTTTCACCTTTCATTTGTTTTAGCCAAAGTAGAGGTTTGTGGTCTGTCTGAACAATGAAGTGAGTGCCAAACAGGTATGGCCTCAACTTCTTCAGAGCCCAGACCACAGCAAAGGCCTCCCTCTCTATGGCAGACCAACGCTTTTCTCTAGGGGTCAACCTCCTACTAATAAAAGCAACAGGTTGATCCTGGCCCTCAGAATTAAGTTGTGATAGGACTGCCCCTACTCCTAATTCAGATGCATCAGTTTGGACATAGAATTTTTTAGAGTAACAAGGGCTTTTCAGGACAGGTGTAGAGCACATGGCCTGCTTCAGCTCCTCAAAAGCTTTCTGACAGTTTGCTGTCCATAATACCTTTTTAGGCATCTTTTTGGAAGTGAGGTCATTAAGAGGGGCTGCAATGGAGCCATAGTTCTTAATGAACCTCCTGTAATACCCAGTGAGGCCTAGGAAGGCTCTTACCTGAGTCTGAGTGGTAGGGGGAACCCAATCAATAATTGTTTGGATTTTCCCCTGAAGTGGTGAAATCTGTTCCCCACCAACAAGGTGTCCCAGATAAACCACCTTACCCTGCCCTATCTGGCACTTTGAAGCCTTGATAGTGAGGCCTGCCTTTTGCAGGGCCTCCAAAACTTTCCATAGGTGGACCAGGTGATCATCCCAGCTGGAGCTAAAGACAGCTATATCGTCCAAATATGCTGCACTGAAAGCTTCCAGCCCTTGCAGGACTGTGTTCACCAACCTCTGAAAAGTGGCAGGTGCATTTTTCAAACCAAAAGGCATTACAGTAAACTGGTAATGTCCTCCAATGGTTGAAAATGTAGTCTTAGGTTTAGCATCTTCTGACAATTTGATCTGCCAATACCCTGCAGTCAAGTCAAAAGTGCTTAGATACCTGGCAGATGCCAGTGTATCTATGAGCTCATCTGCCCTGGGTATAGGGTGAGCATCAGTTTTGGTTACCAAGTTGAGACCTCTATAGTCTAAACAAAACCGCATTTCCTTCTTTCCATCTTTGGAATGGGGTTTTGGTACAAGTACCACAGGAGAAGCCCATGGACTGTCAGAGTGCTCAACCACTCCTAGTTCTAACATTTTCTGGACTACTTGCTTTATGCAGTCCCTGACATGGTCAGGCTGCCTATAGATCTTACTTTTGACAGGCAAGCTGTCTCCAGTATCTATAGTGTGCTCACACCAAGAAGTGGTACCTGGCACAGTAGAGAAGAGTTCAGAGAATTGATCTAGGAGGGTTATGCAATTGTCTTTCTGCTCAGCAGTAAGACAATCAGCCAAAACTACACCTTCCACCAGAGCATCTTGTTCTGTGGAAGAGAAGAGATCAGGTAGAGGATCACTGTCTTCTTCCTGTCCCTCATCTGTTGCCATGAGCAGGGTGAGATACGCCCTGTCATAATAGGGTTTCAGGCGGTTTACATGGAGTACCCTAAGGGGACTCCTTGCAGTGCCTAACTCAACTAAATAGGTGACCTCTCCCTTTTTCTCAACAATTGTGTGGGGTCCACTCCATTTATCTTGGAGTGCTCTTGGGGCCACAGGCTCCAAGACCCACACTTTCTGCCCTGGTTGGTACTGAACCAAAACAGCCTTCTGATCATGCCATTGCTTCTGGAGCTCTTGGCTGGCCTGAAGGTTTTTACTGGCCTTTTTCATGTACTCAGCCATTCTTGATCTGAGGCCAAGTACATAATCCACAATATCCTGCTTAGGAGCTTTTAAAGGTTGTTCCCAACCCTCCTTTACAAGTGTGAGTGGACCCCTAACAGGGTGTCCAAAAAGAAGTTCAAAGGGGCTAAAGCCCACTCCTTTCTGGGGTAACTCCCTGTAGGCAAAAAGGAGGCATGGTAGAAGGATATCCCATCTCCTGCGGAGTTTTTCAGGGAGACCCATAATCATGCCTTTGAGAGTTTTATTAAATCTCTCCACCAGTCCATTTGTTTGTGGATGATAGGGTGTTGTGAACTTGTACGTTACACCACACTCCTTCCACATGGCCTTTAAGTATGCAGACATGAAATTGCTTCCCCTGTCTGATACCACTTCCTTTGGGAAGCCCACCCTGGAAAATATTCCCAGGAGGGCCTTTGCCACTGCAGGTGCTGTAGTGGTCCTTAAAGGAATAGCTTCAGGATATCTTGTGGCATGGTCCACTACCACCAAGATAAACCTATTGCCTGAAGCAGTAGGAGGGTCAAGGGGGCCAACTATGTCAACCCCTACCCTTTCAAAGGGAACCCCAACCACAGGCAGTGGAATAAGGGGTGCCTTTGGGGTGTCACCTGTCTTGCCACTGGCTTGACAGGTTTCACAGGACTTACAAAATTCCTTTGTGTCCTCAGACATTCTAGGCCAATGAAACAGGGGAACAAGCCTGTCCCAAGTTTTCATTTGTCCTAGATGCCCAGCTAGGGGAATGTCATGTTCCAGGGTTAGGAGGAACTTTCTGTACTCCTGAGGAATCACTAATCTCCTGGCAGCTCCAGGTTTAGGATCCCTATGCTCAGTGTACAAGAGGTTGTCCTCCCAGTAAACTCTGTGAGAGTCACTGACATCCCCATTAGCCTGTTTGACAGCTTGCTGTCTGAGACCCTCTAATGTGGGACAGGTTTGCTGTGCCACATTCAGCTCCTCTCTGGCAGGCCCCCCTTCACCCAAAAGCTCAGCAGTGTCTGCTTCCAGCTCCTCTGGTGTAGGTTCTGCACAGGGAGGGAATTCTTCTTCCTGAGAAGTAGAATCCACAGTAGAGGGAGGGATAGTAGGAAGTGGTTTGCTTCTACTAGCCCTAGCTTTAGGGAGCGCTTGGTCCATTGTTCCAGGATCCAAGCTTCCCTGTCCTTTTTGCTTTTTGGCCTGAGCCCTTGTCAAAGCAAAAATATGCCCTGGGATGCCCAGCATTGCTGCATGGGCCTCCAACTCCACATCTGACCAAGCTGATGTCTCCAAATCATTTCCTAGTAGACAGTCTACAGGTAAATCTGTGGCTACCACAACTTTCCTTGGACCAGTAACCCCCCCCCAGTTGAGATTAACAACTGCCATGGGGTGGCTAAGTGTGTTGTTGTGAGCATCGGTTACTTGGTACTGGTGACCAAGTAGGTGTTGTTCAGGGTGGACCAGTTTCTCTATGACCATAGTCACACTGGCACCAGTGTCCCTGTAGGCCTGAACCTCAACACCATTTATTAGGGGTAGCTGCTTGTACTTATCCATATTAAGGGGACAAGCAACTAAGGTGGCTAAATCAATAGCCCCCTCAGAGACTAACACCGCCTCTGTGGCCTCCCTAACAAGGCCAACCCCAACTAAGTTACCAATAGTGAGCCCAGCTACTCCCTTGGATTGGCTATTAGTAGGTTTGCTCCCACCACCACTGCTATTAGTAGGGACACTAGGGGTAGCAGTAGGGGTTGTAGTGGTAGGAGCATTGGTGCTTTTCTTTGGACAACTGGGATCTATTGTCCAATGGCCTTTTATTTTACATAAATAGCACCATGGTTTCTTTTCCTTGTTCTGATTAAAAGAGGATTTGGGCCCACCACCCCCACCAGAGTGTTTTTGTGGGCCTGATGAAGAGTCATTTTTAGATTTGTTCCCACCCTTGTCAGAAGACTTACCATCCTTCTTTTTGTTGCCATCTTTCTCACCCCCTGTATGAACTTTTCTGTTCACCCTTGTTCTGACCCATTTGTCTGCCTTCTTTCCCAATTCTTGGGGAGAGGTCAGATCAGAGTCCACCAAGTACTGGTGCAACAAATCAGACACACAATTATTAAGAATATGCTCTCTCAGGATCAAGTTATACAGGCTGTCATAATCAGTAACTTTACTGCCATGTAACCACCCCTCCAAGGCCTTCACTGAATGGTCAATGAAATCAACCCAGTCTTGTGAAGACTCCTTTTTGGTCTCTCTGAACTTTATCCTGTATTGTTCAGTGGTTAAGCCATAACCATCCAGGAGTGCATTCTTAAGAACTTGGAAATTATTAGCATCATTTTCTTTCACAGTAAGGAGCCTATCCCTACCTTTTCCACTAAATGATAGCCATAGGATAGCAGCCCACTGCCTTTGAGGGACATCCTGTACAACACAGGCCCTCTCAAGTGCAGCAAACCACTTGTTAATGTCATCCCCCTACTTATAAGGGGGAACTATCTTGTGCAGATTCCTGGAATCATGCTCTTTTGCAGGATGACTATGGGGAATACTGCTGCTGCCACCATGGGTTTCTAAACCCAATTTCTGTCTTTCCTTCTCTAGTTCAAAAGACTGTCTATCCAAATCCAGCTGTTGCTTTTTAAGCTTCAGTCTGGTTTGTTCCACCCTCAACTTATTGAGTTCCCTCTCTAACATTCTGTCATCAGGGTTGGTGGGAGGGACATTCCTAGACACAGAGGTATGATGGGAATGAACAGAAGGAGACCTGTCCCTTACAGAAGCCACCCTAACAGCTTGGCTAACAGAAACATCACTACCAGTATGGTGAGAATAAATGCTTTTGCTATGATGTGAGACAACACTATTTGTATGGTGTGGCTCATCATCATTACCAACTATGCTAGACTGTCTAGTAATGGGCAGGATAAGAAGTTTCTTTCCTGAAACTTTTCCTGGGGGAGTCCCTGGATCAGATTGAGAACCATTAGCTACTTTTTCAACAGATGGGGCACTTTTAGCCTTATCTTGTTCTCTAAGCATATTAATTAACAGTTCCAAGGAAGGATTCTTCCCTACACTCAAACCTCTCTCTATGCAGAGACTCCTTGCTCCTTTCCAGCTAAGGTGATCATATGCAAGTTTGGACAGATCAACATTTTGGCCTGTGCCAGACATTTTTAGAGAGAGTTAAAGTGATAGAAAAAGAGAAAAAAGTTTTCAGAACTTTTTAGAAAGACAGAAAAAAAAACTTTTTAAACTTTTAAGAACTTTTTGAAAGTTTAGAAGTACTTTTCAGCACTTTGAAAAGAGGAAATGCAAAAGTTTTTGGCTATGTGTATATACACTGACCTTGTTTTGTATATTTTTCTCTTATGAAAAGTACAATGACAAGAGTGGTAAGTAGTCTCAAAGCACTTATCCCACCACTGCACAACCAATGTAGGAGGCTGGACTGGCTTGTCGTGAGTACCAAGGGGTACTTGCACCTTGCACCAGGCCCAGTTATCCCTTATTAGTGTATAGGGTGTCTAGCAGCTTAGGCTGATAGATAATGGTAGCTTAGCAGAGCAGCTTAGGCTGAACTAGGAGACGGGTGAAGCTACTACAGTACCACTTAGTGTCATATGCACAATATCATAAGAAAACACAATACACAGTTATACTAAAAATAAAGGTACTTTATTTTTATGACAATATGCCAAAGTATCTTAGAGTGTACCCTCAGTGAGAGGATAGGAAATATACACAAGATATATATACACAATAGCAAAAATATGCAGTATAGTCTTAGAAAACAGTGCAAACAATGTATAGTTACAATAGGATGCAATGGGGAAACATAGGGATAGGGGCAACACAAACCATATACTCCAAAAGTGGAATGCGAACCACGAATGGACCCCAAACCTATGTGACCTTGTAGAGGGTCGCTGGGACTATTAGAAAATAGTGAGAGTTAGAAAAATAACCCTCCCCAAGACCCTGAAAAGTGAGTGCAAAGTGCACTAAAGTTCCCCTAAAGACAAAGAAGTCGTGTTAGAGGAATAATGCAGGAAAGACACAAACCAACAATGCAACAACGCTGGATTTCCAATCTGGGGTACCTGTGGAACAAGGGGACCAAGTCCATAAGTCACAAGCAAGTCGGAGATGGGCAGATGCCCAGGAAATGCCAGCTGAGGGTGCAAAGAAGCTTCCACTGGACAGAAGAAGCTGTGGTTTCTGCAGGAACACAAAGGGCTAGAGACTTCCCCTTTGGAGGACGCATCCCGCTCGCCTTGTAGAGTCGTGCAGATGTGTTTTCCCGCCGAAAGAACGCCAACAAGCCTTGCTAGCTGCAAATCGTTTGGTTAGCGTTTTTGGACGCTGCTGTGGCCCTGGAAGGACCAGGAGGTCGCAAATTGGACCAGGAGAGAGAGGGGACGTCACGCAAGAAAAGGAGCCCTCTCAGCAGCAGGTAGCACCTGGAGAAGTGCCAGAAACAGGCACTATGAGGATGCGTGAAACGGTGATCACCCGAAGTCGCACAAAGGAGTCCCACGTCGCCGGAGACCAACTTAGAAAGTCGTGCAATGCAGGTTAGAGTGCCGTGGACCCAGGCTTGGCTGTGCACAAAGGATTTCCGCCGGAAGTGAACAGGGGCCGGAGTAGCTGCAAAGTCGCGGTTCCCAGCAATGCAGCCCAGCGAGGTGAGGCAAGGACTTACCTCCACCAAACTTGGGCTGAAGAGTCACTGGACTGTGGGGGTCACTTGGACAGAGTTTCTGGATTCGAGGGACCTCGCTCGTCGTGCTGAGAGGAGACCCAAGGGACCGGTAATGCAGCTTTTTGGTGCCAGCGGTTGCAGGGGGAAGATTCCGTCGACCCACAGGAGATTTCTTCGGAGCTTCTGGTGCAGAGAGGAGGCAGGCTACCCCCACAGCATGCACAAGCAGGAAAACAGTCGAGAAGGCGGCAGGATCAGCGTTACAGAGTTGCAGTAGTCGTCTTTGCTACTATGTTGCAGGTTTGCAGGCTTCCAGCGCGGTCAGCGGTCGTTTCCTTATCAGAAGGTGAAGAGGGAGATGCAGAGGAACTCGGATGAGCTCTTGCATTCGTTATCTGAAGTTTCCCCAGAGACAGAGACCCTAAATAGCCAGAAAAGAGGGTTTGGCTACCTAGGAGAGAGGATAGGCTACTAACACCTGAAGGAGCCTATCAGCAGGAGTCTCTGACGTCACCTGGTGGCACTGGCCACTCAGAGCAGTCCAGTGTGCCAGCAGCACCTCTGTTTCCAAGATGGCAGAGGTCTGGAGCACACTGGAGGAGCTCTGGACACCTCCCAGGGGAGGTGCAGGTCAGGGGAGTGGTCACTCCCCTCTCCTTTGTCCAGTTTCGCGCCAGAGCAGGGGCTAAGGGGTCCCTGAACCGGTGTAGACTGGCTTATGCAGAATTGGGCACATCTGTGCCCAAGAAAGCATTTCCAGAGGCTGGGGGAGGCTACTCCTCCCCTGCCTTCACACCATTTTCCAAAGGGAGAGGGTGTCACACCCTCTCTCAGAGGAAGTTCTTTGTTCTGCCATCCTGGGCCAGGCCTGGCTGGACCCCAGGAGGGCAGATGCCTGTCTGAGGGGTTGGCAGCAGCAGCAGCTGCAGTGAAACCCCAGGAAGGGCAGTTTGGCAGTACCAGGGTCTGTGCTACAGACCACTGGGATCATGGGATTGTGCCAACTATGCCAGGATGGCATAGAGGGGGCAATTCCATGATCATAGACATGTTACATGGCCATATTCGGAGTTACCATTGTGAAGCTACATATAGGTAGTGACCTATATGTAGTGCACGCGTGTAATGGTGTCCCCGCACTCACAAAGTTCAGGGAATTGGCTCTGAACAATGTGGGGGCACCTTGGCTAGTGCCAGGGTGCCCTCACACTAAGTAACTTTGCACCTAACCTTTACCAGGTAAAGGTTAGACATATAGGTGACTTATAAGTTACTTAAGTGCAGTGTAAAATGGCTGTGAAATAACGTGGACGTTATTTCACTCAGGCTGCAGTGGCAGGCCTGTGTAAGAATTGTCAGAGCTCCCTATGGGTGGCAAAAGAAATGCTGCAGCCCATAGGGATCTCCTGGAACCCCAATACCCTGGGTACCTCAGTACCATATACTAGGGAATTATAAGGGTGTTCCAGTAAGCCAATGTAAATTGGTAAAATTGGTCACTAGCCTGTTAGTGACAATTTGAAAGTAATGAGAGAGCATAACCACTGAGGTTCTGGTTAGCAGAGCCTCAGTGAGACAGTTGGGCACCACACAGGGAACATATACATGCACACCTATGAGCACTGGGGCCCTGTGTGACAGGGTCCCAGTGACACATACATATAGGCCACAACCTTATGAGCACTGGGGTCCTGACCAGCAGGGTCCCAGTGACACATAACAAACATACCGAAAACATAGTGTTTTCACTATGAGCACTGGGGCCTAGCCATCAGGATCCCAGTGAGACAGTGAAAACAGTGACAAACATCCTGACATACACTCACAAACAGGCCAAAAGTGGGGGTAACAAGGCTAGAAAGAGGCTACTTTCTCACAAACCCCCCCCCAAACGAAGGACAATAAGACTAGCCATGACCTGATGAGTCTTCATTGTCTAAGTGGAAATATCTGGAGAGTCCACCTGCATTGGAGTGGCTACTCCCAGGTCTATGTTCCACTGTATAGTCCATTCCCTGTAGGGATATGGACCACCTCAACAATTTAGGATTTTCACCTTTCATTTGTTTTAGCCAAAGTAGAGGTTTGTGGTCTGTCTGAACAATGAAGTGAGTGCCAAACAGGTATGGCCTCAACTTCTTCAGTGCCCAGACCACAGCAAAGGCCTCCCTCTCAATGGCAGACCAACGCTTTTCTCTAGGGGTCAACCTCCTACTAATAAAAGCAACAGGTTGATCCTGGCCCTCAGAATTAAGTTGTGATAGGACTGCCCCTACTCCTAATTCAGATGCATCAGTTTGGACATAGAATTTGTTAGAGTAACAAGGGCTTTTCAGGACAGGTGCAGAGCACATGGCCTGCTTCAGCTCCTCAAAAGCTTTCTGACAGTTTGCTGTCCATAATACCTTTTTAGGCATTTTCTTGGATGTGAGGTCATTAAGAGGGGCTGCAATGGAGCCATAGTTCTTAATGAACCTCCTGTAATACCCAGTGAGGCCTAGGAAGGCTCTCACCTGAGTATGTGTAGTAGGGGGAACCCAATCAATAATTGTTTGGATTTTCCCCTGTATCGGTGCAATCTGTTCCCCACCAACAAGGTGTCCCAGATAAACCACCTTACCCTGCCCTATCTGGCACTTTGAAGCCTTGATAGTGAGGCCTGCCTTTTGCAGGGCCTCCAAAACTTTCCATAGGTGGACCAGGTGATCATCCCAGCTGGAGCTAAAGACAGCTATATCGTCCAAATATGCTGCACTGAAAGCTTCCAGCCCTTGCAGGACTGTGTTCACCAACCTCTGAAAAGTGGCAGGTGCATTTTTCAAACCAAAAGGCATTACAGTAAACTGGTAATGTCCTCCAATGGTTGAAAATGCAGTCTTAGGTTTAGCATCTTCTGACAATTTGATCTGCCAATACCCTGCAGTCAAGTCAAAAGTGCTTAGATACTTGGCAGATGCCAGTGTATCTATGAGCTCATCTGCCCTGGGTATAGGGTGAGCATCAGTTTTGGTTACCAAGTTGAGACCTCTATAGTCTACACAAAACCGCATTTCCTTCTTTCCATCTTTGGAATGGGGTTTTGGTACCAGTACCACAGGAGAAGCCCATGGACTGTCAGAGTACTCAACCACTCCTAGTTCTAACATTTTCTGGACCTCTTGCTTTATGCAGTCCCTGACATGGTCAGGCTGCCTATAGATCTTACTTTTGACAGGCAAGCTGTCTCCAGTATCTATAGTGTGCTCACACCAAGAAGTGGTACCTGGCACAGTAGAGAAGAGTTCAGAGAATTGATGTAGGAGGTTTATGCAATTGTCTTTCTGCTCAGCAGTAAGACAATCAGCCAAAACTACCCCTTCCACAAGAGCATCTTGTTCTGTGGAAGAGAAGAGATCAGGTAGAGGATCACTGTCTTCTTCCTGTCCCTCATCAGTTGCCATGAGCAGGGTGAGATCAGCCCTGTCATAGTAGGGTTTCAGGCGGTTGACATGGAGCACCCTAAGGGGACTCCTGGCAATGCCTAAGTCAACTAAATAGGTGACTTCTCCCTTCTTTTCAACAATTGTGTGGGGTCCACTCCATTTATCTTGGAGTGCTCTTGGGGCCACAGGCTCCAAGACCCACACTTTCTGCCCTGGTTGGTACTGAACCAAAACAGCCTTCTGATCATGCCATTGCTTCTGGAGCTCTTGGCTGGCCTGAAGGTTTTTACTGGCCTTTTTCACGTACTCAGCCATCCTTGATCTGAGGCCAAGTACATAATCCACAATATCCTGCTTAGGAGCTTTTAAAGGTTGTTCCCAACCCTCCTTTACAAGTGTGAGGGGACCCCTAACAGGGTGTCCAAAAAGAAGTTCAAAGGGGCTGAAGCCCACTCCTTTCTGGGGTACCTCCCTGTAGGCAAAAAGGAGGCATGGTAGAAGGATATCCCATCTCCTGCGGAGTTTTTCAGGGAGACCCATAATCATGCCTTTGAGAGTTTTATTAAATCTCTCTACCAGTCCATTTGTTTGTGGATGATAGGGTGTTGTGAACTTGTACGTTACACCACACTCCTTCCACATGGCCTTTAAGTATGCAGACATGAAATTGCTTCCCCTGTCTGATACCACTTCCTTTGGGAAGCCCACCCTTGAAAATATTCCCAGGAGGGCCTTTGCCACTGCAGGTGCTGTAGTGGTCCTTAAAGGAATAGCTTCAGGATATCTTGTGGCATAGTCCACTACCACTAAGATGAATCTATTGCCTGAAGCAGTAGGAGGGTCAAGGGGGCCAACTATGTCAACCCCTACCCTTTCAAAGGGAACCCCAACCACAGGCAGTGGAATAAGGGGTGCCTTTGGGGTGCCACCTGTCTTGCCACTGGCTTGACAGGTTTCACAGGACTTACAAAATTCCTTTGTGTCCTCAGACATTCTAGGCCAATGAAACAGGGGAACAAGCCTGTCCCAAGTTTTCATTTGTCCTAGATGCCCAGCTAGGGGAATGTCATGTGCCAGGGTTAGGAGGAACTTTCTGTACTCCTGAGGAATCACTAATCTCCTGGCAGCTCCAGGTTTAGGATCCCTATGCTCAGTGTACAAGAGGTTGTCCTCCCAGTAAACTCTGTGAGAGTCACTGACATCCCCATTAGCCTGTTTGACAGCTTGCTGTCTGAGACCCTCTAATGTGGGACAGGTTTGCTGTGCCACACTCAGCTCCTCTCTGGCAGGCCCCCCCTTCACCCAAAAGCTCAGCAGTGTCTGCTTCCAGCTCCTCTGGTGTAGGTTCTGCACAGGGAGGGAATTCTTCTTCCTCAGAAGTAGAATCCACTGTAGAGGGAGGGATAGTAGGAAGTGGTTTGCTTCTACTAGCCCTAGCTTTAGGGAGCACTTGGTCCATTGTTCCAGGATCCAAGCTTCCCTGTCCTTTTTGCTTTTTGGCCTGAGCCCTTGTCAAAGCAAAAATATGCCCTGGGATGCCCAGCATTGCTGCATGGGCCTCCAACTCCACATCTGACCAAGCTGATGTCTCCAAATCATTCCCTAATAGACAGTCTACAGGTAAATCTGAAGCTACCACAACTTTCTTTGGACCAGTAACCCCCCCCCAGTTGAGATTAACAACAGCCATGGGGTGGCTAAGTGTGTTGTTGTGAGCATCGGTTACTTGGTACTGGTGACCAAGTAGGTGTTGTTCAGGGTGGACCAGTTTCTTTATGACCATAGTCACACTGGCACCAGTGTCCCTGTAGGCCTGAACCTCAACACCATTTATTAGGGGTAGCTGCTTGTACTTATCCATATTAAGGGGACAAGCAACTAAGGTGGCTAAATCAATAGCCCCCTCAGAGACTAACACAGACTCTGTGGCCTCCCTAACAAGGCCAACCCCAACTAAGTTACCAATAGTGAGCCCAGCTACTCCCTTGGATTGGCTATTAGTAGGTTTGCTCCCACCACCACTGCTATTAGTAGGGACACTAGGTGTAGCAGTAGGGGTTGTAGTGGTAGGAGGCTTGGTGCCTTTCTTTGGACAACTGGGATCTGTTGTCCAATGGCCTTTTATTTTACATAAATAGCACCATGGTTTCTTTTCCTTGTTCTGATTAAAAGAGGATTTGGACCCACCACCTCCACCAGAGTGTTTTTGTGGGCCTGATGAAGACTCATTTTTAGATTTGTCCCCACCCTTGTCAGAAGACTTACCATCCTTCTTTTTGTTGCCATCTTTGTCACCCCCTGTATGAACTTTTCTGTTCACCCTTGTTCTGACCCATTTGTCTGCCTTCTTTCCCAATTCTTGGGGAGAGGTCAGATCAGAGTCCACCAAGTACTGGTGCAACAAATCAGACACACAATTATTAAGAATATGCTCTCTCAGGATCAAGTTATACAGGCTGTCATAATCAGTAACTTTACTGCCATGTAACCACCCCTCCAAGGCCTTCACTGAATGGTCAATAAAATCAACCCAGTCTTGTGAAGACTCCTTTTTGGTCTCTCTGAACTTTATCCTGTATTGTTCAGTGGTTAAGCCATAACCATCCAGGAGTAAATTCTTAAGAACTTGGAAATTATTAGCATCATTTTCTTTCACAGTAAGGAGCCTATCCCTACCTTTTCCACTAAATGATAGCCATAGGATAGCAGCCCACTGCCTTTGAGGGACATCCTGTACAACACAGGCCCTCTCAAGTGCTGCAAACCACTTGTTAATGTCATCCCCCTCCTTATAAGGGGGAACTATCTTGTGCAGATTCCTGGAATCATGCTCTTTTGCAGGATGACTATGGGGAATACTGCTGCTGCCACCATGGGTTTCTAAACCCAGTTTCTGTCTCTCCTTCTCTACTTCTAAAGTCTGTCTATCCAAATCCAGCTGTTGCTTCTTGAGCTTCAGTCTGGTTTGTTCCACTCTCAATCTATTGAGCTCCCTTTCTAACAATCTGTCATCAGGGTGGGTGGGAGGGGCATGCCTTAAAACAGAAGTATGGTGAGAATGGACAGAAGGAGACCTGTCCCTTACAGAAGCCACCCTAACAGCTTGGCTAACAGAAACATCACTACCAGTATGGTGAGAATAAATGCTTTTGCTATGATGTGAGACAACACTATTTGTATGGTGTGGCTCATCATCATTACCAACTATGCTAGACTGTCTAGTAATGGGCAGGCTAGGAAGTTTCTTTCCAGAATCTTTTCCTGGGGGAGTCCCTGGATCAGATTGAGAACCATTAGCTACTTTTTCAACAGATGGGGCACTTCTAGCCTTATCCTGTTCTCTAAGCATTTTAATTACCAGTTCTAAGGAAGGATTCTTCCCTACACTCAAACCTCTCTCTACACAGAGACTCCTTGCTCCTTTCCAGCTAAGGTGGTCATATGCAAGTTTGGACAGATAAACATTTTGGCCTGTGCCAGACATTTTTAGAGAGAGTTAAAGTGATAGAAAAAGAGAAAAAGTTTGTCAGAGCTTTTAGAAAGACAGAGAAAAAAAACTTTTAAAACTTTTTAGAACTTTTTAGAAAGTTAGAAGTACTTTTCAGCACTTAGAAAAGAGTGAAAAGAGGAAATGCAAAACTTTTTGGCTATGTGTATATACACTGACCTTGTTTTGTATATTTTTCTCTTATGAAAAGTACAATGACAAGAGTGGTAAGTAGTCTCAAAGCACTTATCCCACCGCTGCACAACCAATGTAGGAGGCTGGACTGGCTTGTAGTGAGTACCAAGGGGTACTTGCACCTTGCACCAGGCCCAGTTATCCCTTATTAGTGTATAGGGTGTCTAGCAGCTTAGGCTGATAGATAATGGTAGCTTAGCAGAGCAGCTTAGGCTGAACTAGGAGATGTGTGAAGCTACTACAGTACCACTTAGTGTCATATGCCCAATATCATAAGAAAACACAATACACAGTTATACTAAAAATAAAGGTACTTTATTTTTATGACAATATGCCAAAGTATCTTAGAGTGTACCCACAGTGAGAGGATAGGAAATATACACAAGATATATATACACAATAGCAAAAATATGCAGTATAGTCTTAGAAAACAGTGCAAACAATGTATAGTTACAATAGGATGCAATGGGGAAACATAGGGATAGGGGCAACACAAACCATATACTCCAAAAGTGGAATGCGAACCACGAATGGACCCCAAACCTATGTGACCTGGTAGAGGGTCGCTGGGACTATTAGAAAATAGTGAGAGTTAGAAAAATAACCCTCCCCAAGACCCTGAAAAGTGAGTGCAAAGTGCACTAAAGTTCCCCTAAGGACAAAGAAGTCGTGTTAGAGGAATAATGCAGGAAAGACACAAACCAACAATGCAACAACTGTGGATTTCCAATCTAGGGTACCTGTGGAACAAGGGGACCAAGTCCAAAAGTCACAAGCAAGTCGGAGATGGGCAAATGCCCAGGAAATGCCAGCTGCGGGTGCAAAGAAGCTTCTACTGGACAGAAGAAGCTGAGGTTTCTGCAGGAACGAAAAGGGCTAGAGACTTCCCCTTTGGTGGACGAATCCCTCTCGCCGTGGAGAGTCGTGCAGAAGTATTTTTCTGCCCAAAGAACGCCAACAAGCCTTGCTAGATGCAAATCGTGCGTTTAACGTTTTTGGACACTGCTGTGGCCCTGGAGGGACCAGGAGGTCGCAAATTGGACCAGGAAAGGGAGGGGACGTCGAGGAAGACAAGGAGCCCTCTCAGCAGCCGGTAGCACCCAGAGAAGTGCCAGAAACAGGCACTACGAGGATGCGTGAAACAGTGCTCACCCGAAGTTACACAAAGGAGTCCCACGTTGCCGGAGACCAACTTAGAAAGTCGTGCAATGCAGGTTAGAGTGCCGTGGACCCAGGCTTGGCTGTGCACAAAGGATTTCCGCCGGAAGTGCACAGGGGCCGGAGTAGCTGCAAAAGTCGCGGTTCCCAGCAATGCAGCCCAGCGAGGTGAGGCAAGGACTTACCTCCACCAAACTTGGACTGAAGAGTCACTGGACTGTGGGGGTCACTTGGACAGAGTCGCTGGATTCGAGGGACCTCGCTCGTCGTGCTGAGAGGAGACCCAAGGGACCGGTAATGCAGCTTTTTGGTGCCTGCGGTTGCAGGGGGAAGATTCCGTCGACCCACGGGAGATTTCTTCGGAGCTTCTGGTGCAGAGAGGAGGCAGACTACCCCCACAGCATGCACAAGCAGGAAAACAGTCGAGAAGGCGGCAGGATCAGCGTTACAGAGTTGCAGTAGTCGTCTTTGCTACTATGTTGCAGGTTTGCAGGCTTCCAGCGCGGTCAGCAGTCGATTCCTTGTCAGAAGGTGAAGAGAGAGATGCAGAGGAACTCGGATGAGCTCTTGCATTCGTTATCTAAAGTTTCCCCAGAGACAGAGACCCTAAATAGCCAGAAAAGAGGGTTTGGCTACTTAGGAGAGAGGATAGGCTACTAACACCTGAAGGAGCCTATCAGCAGGAGTCTCTGACGTCACCTGGTGGCACTGGCCACTCAGAGCAGTCCAGTGTGCCAGCAGCACCTCTGTTTCCAAGATGGCAGAGGTCTGGAGCACACTGGGGGAGCTCTGGACACCTCCCAGGGGAGGTGCAGGTCAGGGGAGTGGTCACTCCCCTTTCCTTTGTCAAGTTTTGCGCCAGAGCAGGGGCTAAGGGGTCCCTGAACCGGTGTAGACTGGCTTATGCAGAATTGGGCACATCTGTGCCCAAGAAAGCATTTCCAGAGGGTGGGGGAGGCTACTCCTCCCCTGCCTTCACACCATTTTCCAAAGGGAGAGGGTGTAACACCCTCTCTCAGAGGAAGTCCTTTGTTCTGCCATCTTGGGCCAGGCCTGGCTGGACCCCAGGAGGGCAGATGCCTGTCTGAGGGGTTGGCAGCAGCAGCAGCTGCAGTGAAACCCCAGGAAGGGCAGTTTGGCAGTACCAGGGTCTGTGCTACAGACCACTGGGATCATGGGATTGTGCCAACTATGCCAGGATGGCATAGAGGGGGCAATTCCATGATCATAGACATGTTACATGGCCATATTCGGAGTTACCATTGTGAAGCTACATATAGGTAGTGACCTATATGTAGTGCACACGTGTAATGGTGTCCCCGCACTCACAAAGTTCAGGGAATTGGCTCTGAACAATGTGGGGGCACCTTGGCTAGTGCCAGGGTGCCCTCACACTAAGTAACTTTGCACCTAACCTTTACCAGGTAAAGGTTAGACATATAGGTGACTTATAAGTTACTTAAGTGCAGTGTAAAATGGCTGTGAAATAACGTGGACGTTATTTCACTCAGGCTGCAGTGGCAGGCCTGTGTAAGAATTGTCAGAGCTCCCTATGGGTGGCAAAAGAAATGCTGCAGCCCATAGGGATCTCCTGGAACCCCAATACCCTGGGTACCTCAGTACCATATACTAGGGAAATATAAGGGTGTTCCAGTAAGCCAATGTAAATTGGTAAAAATGGTCACTAGCCTGTTAGTGACAATTTGGAAAGAAATGAGAGAGCATAACCCCTGAGGTTCTGATTAGCAGAGCCTCAGTGAGACAGTTAGTCACTACACAGGTAACACATTCAGGCACACTTATGAGCACTGGGGCCCTGGGTTACCAGGGTCCCAGTGACACATACAACTAAAACAACATATATACAGTGAAAATGGGGGTAACATGCCAGGCAAGATGGTACTTTCCTACACTGCCTACATTTCTCCTGCATTTCTCTGTAAGCAGATAAAGGTATCCAAACCTTTCTGTCATCATTACTTCCAAAAGGCACATTTTCTAAATATGCACAACAAAAATTATTTCTCAAAGCACTATCAGGCAGTTTAGCTACACATGCATTTTCAAACATGGTCTGCCGTTGTAGTAGGCTGGACTGGCTTGTAGTGAGTACCAAGGGGTACTTGCACCAGGCCCAGTTATCCCTTATTAGTGTATAGGGTGTCTAGCAGCTTAGGCTGATAGATAATGGTAGCTTAGCAGAGCAGCTTAGGCTGAACTAGGAGACGTGTGAAGCTACTACAGTACCACAAGTGTCACTTGCAAATATATCATAAGAAAACACAATACAGTTATACTAAAAACAGAGGTACTTTATTTTTATGACAATATGCCAAAGTATCTTAGAGTGTACCCGCAGTGAGAGGATAGGAAATATACACAAGATATATATACACAATAGCAAAAATATGCAGTATAGTCTTAGAAAACAGTGCAAACAATGTATAGTTACAATAGGATGCAATGGGGAAACATAGGGATAGGGGCAACACAAACCATATACTCCAAAAGTGGAATGCGAACCACGAGTGGACCCCAAACCTATGTGACCTTGTAGAGGGTCGCTGGGACTATTAGAAAATAGTGAGAGTTAGAAAAATAACCCTCCCCAAGACCCTGAAAAGTGAGTGCAAAGTGCACTGAAGTTCCCCTAAGGATAATGAAGTCGTGTTAGAGGAATAATGCAGGAAAGACACAACCCAACAATGCAACAACGCTGGATTTCCAATCTGGGGTACCTGTGGAACAAGGGACCAAGTCCAAAAGTCACAAGCAAGTCGGAGATGGGCAGATGCCCAGGAAATGCCAGCTGCGGGTGCAAAGAAGCTTCTACTGGACAGAAGAAGCTGTGGTTTCTGCAGGAACGCAAAGGGCTAGAGACTTCCCCTTTGGAGGACAAATCCCTCTCGCCTTGTAGAGTTGTGCAGACGTGTTTTCCCGCCGAAAGAATGCCAACAAGCCTTGATAGCTGCAAATCGTGCGGTTAGCGTTTTTGGACACTGCAGTGGCCCATGAGGGACCAGGAGGTCGCAAATTGGACCAGGAGAGAGAGGGGACGTCGAGAAAGACAAGGAGCCCTCTCAGCAGCAGGTAGCACCCAGAGAAGTGCCAGAAACAGGCACTACGAGGATGCGTGAAACAGTGCTCACCCGAAGTTACACAAAGGAGTCCCACGTCGCCGGAGACCAACTTAGAAAGTCGTGCAATGCAGGTTAGAGTGCCGTGGACCCAGGCTTGGCTGTGCTCAAAGGATTTCTGCCGGAATTGCACAGGGGCCGGAGTAGCTGTAAAAGTCGCGGTTCCCAGCAATGCAGTCTAGCGAGGTGAGGCAAGGACTTACCTCCACCAAACTTGGACTGAAGAGTCACTGGACTGTGGGGGTCACTTGGACAGAGTTGCTGGATTCGAGGGACCTCGCTCGTCGTGCTGAGAGGAGACCCAAGGGACCGGTAATGCAGCTTTTTGGTGCCTGCGGTTGCAGGGGGAAGATTCCGTCGACCCACGGGAGATTTCTTCGGAGCTTCTAGTGCAGAGAGGAGGCAGACTACCCCCACAGCATGCACCACCAGGAAAACAGTCGAGAAGGCGGCAGGATCAGCGTTACAGAGTTGCAGTAGTTGTCTTTGCTACTTTGTTGCAGTGTTGCAGGCTTCCAGCGCGGTCAGCAGTCGATTCCTTGGCAGAAGGTGAAGAGAGAGATGCAGAGGAACTCGGCTGAGCTCTTGCATTCGTTATCTAAAGTTTCCCCAGAGACAGAGACCCTAAATAGCCAGAAAAGAGGGTTTGGCTACCTAGGAGAGAGGATAGGCTAGCAACACCTGAAGGAGCCTATCACAAGGAGTCTCTGACGTCACCTGGTGGCACTGGCCACTCAGAGCAGTCCAGTGTGCCAGCAGCACCTCCGTTTCCAAGATGGCAGAGGTCTGGAGCACACTGGAGGAGCTCTGGACACCTCCCATGGGAGGTGCAGGTCAGGGGAGTGGTCACTCCCCTTTCCTTTGTCCAATTTCTCGCCAGAGCAGGGCTAAGGGGTCCCCTGAACCGGTGTAGACTGGCTTATGCAGAATTGGGCACATCTGTGCCCAAGAAAGCATTTCCAGAGGCTGGGGGAGGCTACTCCTCCCCTGCCTTCACACCATTTTCCAAAGGGAGAGGGTGTAACACCCTCTCTCAGAGGAAGTCCTTTGTTCTGCCATCCTGGGCCAGGCCTGGCTGGACCCCAGGAGGGCAGATGCCTGTCTGAGGGGTTGGCAGCAGCAGCAGCTACAGTGAAACCCCAGGAAGGGCAGTTTGGCAGTACCAGGGTCTGTGCTACAGACCACTGGGATCATGGGATTGTGCCAACTATGCCAGGATGGCATAGAGGGGGCAATTCCATGATCATAGACATGTTACATGGCCATATTCGGAGTTACCATTGTGAAGCTACATATAGGTAGTGACCTATATGTAGTGCACGCGTGTAATGGTGTCCTCGCACTCACAAAGTCCGGGGAATTGGCCCTGAACAATGTGGGGGCACCTTGGCTAGTGCCAGGGTGCCCTCACACTAAGTAACTTTGCACCTAACCTTTACCAGGTAAAGGTTAGACATATAGGTGACTTATAAGTTACTTAAGTGCAGTGTAAAATGGCTGTGAAATAACGTGGATGTTATTTCACTCAGGCTGCAGTGGCAGGCCTGTGTAAGAATTGTCAGAGCTCCCTATGGGTGGCAAAAGAAATGCTGCAGCCCATATGGATCTCCTGGAACCCCAATACCCTGGGTACCTCAGTACCATATACTAGGGAATTATAAGGGTGTTCCAGTATGCCAATGTAAATTGGTAAAATTGGTCACTAGCCTGTTAGTGACAATTTGGAAAGAAATGAGAAAGCATAACCACTGAGGTTCTGATTAGCAGAGCCTCAGTGAGACAGTTAGTCATAACACAGGTATCACATTCAGGCACACTTATGAGCACTGGGGCCCTGGCTGGCAGGGTCCCAGTGACACATACAACTAAAACAACATATATACAGTGAAAAATGGGGGTAACATGGCAGGCAAGATGGTACTTTCCTACACAATCCCCCCCCCCCCAAATGAAGGACAATAAGACTAGCCATGACCTGATGAGTCTTCATTGTCTAAGTGGAAATATCTGGAGAGTCCATCTGCATTGGAGTGGCTACTCCCAGGTCTATGTTCCACTGTATAGTCCATTCCCTGTAGGGATATGGACCACCTCAATAATTTAGGATTTTCACCTTTCATTTGTTTTAGCCAAAGTAGAGGTTTGTGGTCTGTCTGAACAATGAAGTGAGTGCCAAACAGATATGGCCTCAACTTCTTCAGTGCCCAGACCACAGCAAAGGCCTCCCTCTCTATGGCAGACCAACTCTTTTCTCTAGGGGTCAACCTCCTACTAATAAAAGCAACAGGTTGATCCTGGCCCTCAGAATTAAGTTGTGATAGGACTGCCCCTACTCCTAATTCAGATGCATCAGTTTGGACAAATAATTTTTTAGAGTAACAAGGGCTTTTCAGGACAGGTGCAGAGCACATGGCCTGCTTCAGCTCCTCAAAAGCTTTCTGACAGCTAGCTGTCCACAATACCTTCTTAGGCATTTTCTTGGATGTGAGGTCATTAAGAGGGGCTGCACTGGAGCCATAGTTCTTAATGAACCTCCTGTAATACCCAGTGAGGCCTAAAAAGGCTCTCACCTGGGTCTGAGTAGTAGGGGGAACCCAATCTATAATAGTTTGGATTTCCCCTGAAGTGGTGCAATCTGGTCTCCACCAACAAGGTGTCCCAGATAAACCACCTTCCCCTGCCCTATCTGGCACTTTGAAGCCTTGATAGTGAGGCCTGCCTTTTGCAGGGCCTCCAATACTTTCCATAGGTGGACCAGGTGATCATCCCAACTGGAGCTAAAGCTGTCTCCAGTATCTATAGTGTGCTCACACCAAGAAGTGGTACCTGGCACAGTAGAGAAGAGTTCAGAAAACTGACCCAGGAGATTTATGCAATGGTCTCTCTGCTCAGCAGTGAGACAATCAGCCAAAACTACACCTTCCACTATAGCATCTTGTTCTGTGGAAGAGAAGAGATCAGAGAGAGGGTCACTCTCTTCTTCCTGTCTTTCATCAGTTGCCATGAGCAGGGTGAGATCAGACCTGTCATAGTAGGGTTTCAGGCGATTGACATGGAGCACCACAAGGGGACTCCTGGCAGTGCCTAAGTCAACTAAGTAGGTGACTTCACCCTTTTTCTCAACAATTGTGTGGGGTCCACTCCATTTATCTTGGAGTGCTCTTGGGGCCACAGGCTCCAAGACCCACACTTTCTGCCCTGGTTGGTACTGAACCAAAACAGCCTTCTGGTCATGCCATTGCTTTTGGAGCTCTTGGCTGGCCTGAAGGTTTTTACTGGCCTTTTTCATGTACTCAGCCATCCTTGATCTGAGGCCAAGTACATAGTCGACTATGTCTTGCTTTGGAGCTTTTAAAGGTTGTTCCCAACCCTCCTTAACAAGTGTTAGAGGACCTCTTACTGGGTGTCCAAAGAGGAGTTCAAAGGTGCTGAATCCTACTCCTTTCTGGGGTACCTCCCTGTAAGCACAAAGGAGGCATGGTAAAAGGATATCCGATCTCCTGCGGAGTTTTTCAGGGAGTCCCATAATCATGACTTTGAGAGTTTTGTTAAATCTCTCTACCAGTCCATTTGTTTGTGGATGATAGGGTGTAGTGAACTTGTATGTCACACCACACTCCTTCCACATGGCCTTTAAGTAAGCAGACATGAAATTGCTTCCCCTGTCTGATACCACCTCTTTTGGGAAGCCCACCCTGGAAAATATTCCCAGGAGAGCCTTTGCCACTGCAGGTGCTGTAGTGGTCCTTAGAGGAATAGCTTCAGGATATCTTGTGGCATGGTCCACTACCACCAAGATAAACCTATAGCCTGAAGCAGGAGGAGGGTCAAGGGGGCCAACTATGTCAACCCCTACCCTTTCAAAGGGAACCCCAACCACAGGCAGTGGAATAAGGGGTGCCTTTGGAGTGCCACCTGTCTTGCCACTGGCTTGACAGTTTTCACAGGACTTGCAAAATTATTTTGTGTCCTCTGACATTCTAGGCCAATGAAACAAGGGAACAAGTCTGTCCCAAGTTTTCATTTGTCCCAAATGTCCAGCTAGGGGAATGACGTGGGCTAGAGTTAGGAGGAACTTTCTGTACTCCTGAGGAATCACTAACCTCCTGGCAGTTCCAGGTTTAGGATCCCTTGCTTCAGTGTACAAGAGGTTGTCCTCCCAGTAAACTCTGTGAGAATCACTGATATTCCAATTAGCAGACACAGCAGTGTCTGCTTCCAGCTCCTCTGGTGTAGGTTCTGCACAGGGTGGAAATTCTTCTTCCTCAGAAGTAGAATCCACTGTAGAGGGAGGGATAGTAGGTAGTGCTTTACTTCTACTAGCCCTAGCTTTTGGGAGCACTTGGTCAATTGTTCCAGGATCCAAGTCACCCTGTCCTTTTTGCTTTTTGGCCTGAGCCCTGGTTAAAGCAAATATATGCCCTGGGATGCCCAGCATTGCTGCATGGGCCTCCAACTCCACATCTGACCAAGCTGATGTCTCCAAATCATTTCCTAGTAGACAGTCTACAGGTAAATCTGAGGCTACCACAACTTTCTTTGGACCAGTAACCCCCCCCCCCCAGTTGAGATTTACAACAGCCATGGGGTGGCTAAGTGTGTTGTTGTGAGCATCGGTTACTTGGTACTGCTGACCAAGTAGGTGTTGTTCAGGGTGGACCAGTTTCTCTATTACCATTGTAACACTGGCACCAGTGTCCCTGTAGGCCTGAACCTCAACACCATTTATTAGGGGTAGTTGCTTGTACTTATCCATGGTAAGGGGACAAGCAACTAAGGTGGCTAAATCAATAGCCCCCTCAGAGACTAACACAGCCTCTGTGGTCTCCCTAACAAGACCAACCCCAACTAAGTTACCAAAAGTGAGCCCAGCTACTCCCTTGGATTGGCTATTAGTAGGTTTGCTCCCACCACCACTGCTATTAGTAGGGACACTAGGTGTAGCAGTAGGGGTTGTAGTGGTAGGAGGGTTGATGCTTTTCTTTGGACAACTGGGATCTGTTGTCCAATTGCCTTTTATTTTACATAAATAGCACCATGGTTTCTTTTCTTTGTTTTGATTAGAAGAGGATTTGGGCCCACCACCCCCACCAGAGTGTTTTTGTGGGCCTGATGAAGACTCATTTTTAGATGTGTCCCCACCCTTGTCAGAAGACTTACCATCCTTCTTCTTGTTGCCATCTTTGTCACCCCCTGTATGAACTTTTCTGTTCACCCTTGTTCTGACCCATTTGTCTGCCTTCTTTCCCAATTCTTAGGGAGAGGTCAGATCAGAGTCCACCAGGTACTGCTGCAACAAATCAGACACACAGTTATTAAGTATATGCTCTCTCAGGATCAAGTTATACAGGCTTTCATAATCAGTAACTTTACTGCCATGTAACCACCCCTCCAAGGCCTTCACTGAATGGTCAACAAAATCAACCCAGTCTTGTGAAGACTCCTTTTTGGTCTCTCTGAACTTCATCCTCTACTGTTCAGTGGTTAAGCCATAACCATCCAGGAGTGCATTCTTAAGAACTGCATAATTATTGGCATCACTTTCTTTTACAGTAAGGAGCCTATCCCTACCCTTTCCACTAAATGATAGCCATAGGATAGCAGCCCACTGCCTTTGAGGGACATCCTGTACAACACAGGCCCTCTCAAGTGCAGCAAACCACTTGTTAATGTCATCCCCCTCCTTATAAGGGGGAACTATCTTATGCAGATTCCTGGAATCATGCTCTTTTGCAGGATGACTATGGGGAATACTGCTGCTGCCACCATGGGTTTCTAAACCCAACTTCTGTCTTTCTTTCTCTAGTTCTAAGGACTGTCTATCCAAATCCAGCTGTTGCTTCTTGAGCTTCAGTCTGGTTTGTTCCACTCTCAAGTTATTGAGCTCCCTTTCTAACGATCTGTCATCAGGGTGGGTGGGAGAGACATGTCTAGAAACAGAAGTATGATTTGAAAGGACAGAAGGAGACTTGTCCCTAACAGAAGGCACCCTAACAGCTTGGCTCACAGAAACAGCACTTCTACTATGGTGAGAAGGAATACTCTTACTGAGATGTGAGACCACACTATCTGTATGATGTGACTCAACATCAGTTCCAACTATGCTAGGTTGTCTGCTAGGGGGCAGGCTTGGAAGTTTCCCTCCCACCTCTTTTGCTAGGGGTGCCCCAGAATCGGAGTGGGAACCATCAGCTAACTTTTCAACAGTAGTGCCAGCTGTGGCCTTATCCTGTTCAATAAGCATATTCACTAACAGTTCTCTAGAAGGATTCTTCCTTACACTTAAACCTCTATCTATGCAGAGACTCCTTGCTTCCTTCCAGCTAAGGTTATCATAAGCACGTTTGGACAGATCAACAGTTTGGCCTGTGCCAGACATTTTAGACAGTGTTTAAGTGACAGAAAAAGTGTAGAAAAAGTTTTTCAGAACTTTTGGAAAGACAGAAAAAGACTTTTTAAACTTTTAAAGAACTTTTTAGAAAGTTTAGAGGTACTTTTCAGCACTTTAGAAAAGAGGTGAGAAAAGAAATGCAAAACTTTTTCGTTAGGTGTACATACACTGAACTTGTTTTGTATATTTTTCTCTTATGAAAAGTACAATGACAAAAGTGGTAAGTAGTTACAGAGCACTTATCCCACCACTGCACAACCAATGTAGGAGGCTGGACTGGTTGTAGTGAGTACCTAGGGGTACTTACTGTAAGAGGCTGGGCTGGCTTGTAGTGAGTACCAAGGGGTACTTGCACCTTGCACCAGGCCCAGTTATCCCTTATTAGTGTATAGGGTGTCTAGCAGCATAGGCTGATAGATAATGGTAGCTTAGCAGAGCAGCTTAGGCTGAACTAGGAGACGAGTGAAGCTCCGACAGTACCACTAGTGTGATATGCACAATATCATAAGAAAACACAATACACAGATATACTCAAAATAAAGGTACTTTATTTTTATGACAATATGCCAAAAGTATCTCAGTGAGTACCCTCAGTATGAGGATAGCAAATATACACAATATATATGTACACAATACCAAAATATGCAGTAATAGTATTAGAAAACAGTGCAAACAATGTATAGTTACAATAGGATGCAATGGGGACACATAGGGATAGGGGCAACACAAACCATATACTCCAAAAGTGGAATGCGAACCACAAATGGACCCCAAACCTATGTGAACTTTTAGAGGGTCGCTGGGACTATTAGAAAATACTAAGGGTTAGAAAAATAGCCCACCCCAAGACCCTGAAAATTGAGTGCAAAGTGCACTAAAGTTCCCCAAAGGACATAGAAGTCGTGATAGGGGAATTCTGCAGGAAAGACACAAACCAGCAATGCAACAACGATGGATTTCCAAACGAGGGTACCTGTGGAATAAGGGGACCAAGTCCAAAAGTCACAAGCAAGTCGGAGATGGGCAGATGCCCAGGAAATGCCAGCTTTGGGTGCAAAGAAGCTGCTACTGGACAGTAGAAGCTGAAGGTTCTGCAGGAACGACAAGGGCTAGAGACTTCCCCTTTGGAGGATGGATCCCCCACGCCGTGGAGAGTCATGCAGATGTGTTTTCCTGAAGAAAGACCGCCAACAAGCCTTGCTAGCTGCAAATCATGCGGTTAGGGTTTTTGGATGCTGCTGTGGCCCAGGAGGGACCAGGATATCGCCAATTGCGTCTGGGGACAGAAGAGGAAACGTGCAAGACAAGGAGCCCTCTCAGAAGCAGGCAGCATCCGCAGAAGTGCCGGAACAGGCACTAGGAAGATGCGTGACAAGGTGCTCACCCAAAGTCGCACAAAGGAGTCCCACGTCGCCGGAGGACAACTTAGGAAGTCGTCCAATGCAGGTTAGAGTGCCGTGGACCCAGGCTGGACTGTGCACAAAGGATTTCCGCCGGAAGTGCACGGAGGCCGGAGTAGCTGCAAAAGTTGCGGTTCCCAGCATTGCAGTCTGGCGTGGGGAGGCAAGGACTTACCTCCACCAAACTTGGACTGAAGAGTCACTGGACTGTGGGAGTCACTTGGACAGAGTTGCTGGATTCAAGGGACCTCGCTCGTCGTGCTGAGAGGACACCCAGGGTACCGGTGATGCAGTTCTTTGGTGCCTGCGGTTGCAGGGGGACGATTCCGTCGACCCACTGGAGATTTCTTCGGAGCTTCTAGTGCAGAGAGGAGGCAGACTACCCCACAGCATGCACCACCAGGAAAACAGTCGAGAAGGCGGCAGGATCAGCGTTACAGAGTTGCAGTAGTCGTCTTTGCTACTTTGTTGCAGTTTTGCAGGCTTCCAGCGCGGTCAGCAGTCGATTCCTTGGCAGAAGGTGAAGAGAGAGATGCAGAGGAACTCGGATGAGCTCTTGCATTCGTTATCTAAGGAATCCCCAAAGACAGAGACCCTAAATAGCCAGAAAAGAGGGTTTGGCTACCTAGGAGAGAGGATAGGCTAGCAACACCTGAAGGAGCCTATCAGAAGGAGTCTCTGACATCACCTGGTGGCACTGGCCACTCAGAGCAGTCCAGTGTGCCGGCAGCACCTCTGTTTCCAAGATGGCAGAGGTCTGGAGCACACTGGAGGAGCTCTGTACACCTCCCAGGGGAGGTGCAGGTCAGGGGAGTGGTCACTCCCGTTTCCTTTGTCCAGTTTCACGCCAGAGCAGGGCTAAGGGGTCCCTGAACCGCTGTAGACTGG